>NW_022279623.1:4037500-4355603 GCF_009193385.2 Nasonia vitripennis | reverse complement strand
TAATCATCTATACAGGATAAAGTTAAATAAAAACTGCCATGGTAATTAGTTTTTAAATAATTTTTAAAACGTCTGTACAAAATTTCAGCTGTCTAGTTCAAAATTTATTGTTATTTTTTTGTCAATGGGAAGAAAGTCATAAGTCAAAATAAGCAAGAATTTTCCAGCCATTTCTATTGCTTTTGACGTACAGCTTTGAAATTTTGTAAAGATATTTCACAACTATTAGAAAACTATTTACCTGATCAGTTTTTATTTAATTGTATCCTTTCTTTATGTTTATCCGAAGCCCTATGCTCGGCTTTTTAGTTTGAGGGGGTGATTTATTATAAAGAGAACCTCTAAAGTGCAGTGACTTATACTAATGCGTGTTCAATGTTTTCCTTTTTTTTTACTGCTAAAAGGTACCATTAGTTAACCAGTTACCTTAGAAATTTTTCAATTATATTAAAAATTATTAAGGATTTAGACATCCCTTGTAACAAGACTTTTGTAGGAAATCAAACTTCCAAAGTGAAAAGCCGTATGCAGGTCTCCAGGTAAAGGTACAGAGAGGATAAATTTAAATAAAAACTGATAAGCTTAATAGTTTTGTAATGAGTTGTAAAGCTTTTGTTCAAAATTTTAGAGCTCTACAATTAATGACAACTCTCAAGTATCGTAATAAGCAAGATTAACATTTCAGTCATTTCTCTTCTTTTGAACGTAGAGCTCTGAAATTTTGCACAGATGCTTTAAAACTCATTCCATAACTATTTACCTTATCAATTTTTATATAATGTTATATTTCTTTATGTTTACCTGAAGCCCTATGTACAGCTTTTTGATTTGAGTAGGTGATTTGGTTCAAATAATTTTGTTAAAATGAATCTCTTAGCTGCACTGACTTCTCTTGGTGTGTATTCACTTTTTTATAATTTTTCATACAGTTCACCTTAGTATTTAACAATAATTTTTTAAATCGTGAATGTTATAATTAACTAGCAAAATGAAAAGTTGAAAATTTTGTAAAATTCTAACGTAAAAACTAATTATAGCTTCATATATTAAAATACCCTCGAATTTTTTGTATGCAATCTGACGAAAAGAAGAGGAAAAAATTATGTACAATAATATTTTTACACTACAATTAAATAAATGTATTTATTAATAATCATGCATTAATTATTTTTTAAAACAGACTGCCAGTGTTTCTTGCAATATAATTGTACATTATCTGCGACGATGATCTCTGAAAAATAATACAAGATTTTATAAAATTTCCTATGCGTTAATATTAATTGAGACATCAGTAATTCAATTTTTACTAACCGCTAGTTATACCTTGTTATCAAATTCTATGTAAATTAATATTGCTCCGTTTAGTGATGCAGCTTTATCGCTGATTCTGATAGGTTTGCTGGATTCTTCTGTGTTATCATACTTTAACCAAAATCCTTGAATGCCTCTACAACAAGCAAAATAGTGCCTTGTTGTTTGTTCTCCTAAAGGTTCTTGAAAACCAATTATTCCCATCAAAATAAATGATTGTTCTTCTATTTTTATGTGTGATACTAATTCACCTAACTTGAGTAAGCATGATCCACTATTTTTGACTGTGTCTTCAATATCAATGCATAAAATATTTTGTATTTTAAAATCTGCTATAAAAATCTTATGACCACATTTATCACATTTATCTGGTATATGAAGGTGTTTAATAATATTTTCTATATAATTTTCAGACATTATTTCTGTAGATGACATATTTATACATTTTTCATGTCGATATGATATGATGTTACACTGGTTACATTCATACTTATCAATTATGGTTGATGGCATAATTCTTTTATAAAATTCACCAATAGATTGTCTCCAACAAAACTTTGACTTGCTGAGCCACAAAGCTTGTCGACAAATTTCACTCTCAATGAGCTTAGCTGTCTAAAGTTGAAATTCTCAACATATTTTTGAAGAATGTTGAAAAACTCTTCAGTGATTTCCTCTATTGTATAATTTGTTGGTTGAGTTATAAAATTTGAAATTTTTGGATATTACAATAAGCTGAAGTTAATATTTCTAAAAAGACTATCAAAAGGACTTGAAGTAGCAAGAATTCTTCTTTGTTTATTAATCTTATTAGATGTAGATTGATTGGAATTTTTAATAACTTGACGTTTTATAGAGGATTGTGTTGGTTTTTGTTGCAACAAATAGATATCCTCACAAGGCCTAAGAAACTTTCCTCTATTGAAATTATTTTTTGCAATTGCAGATTCTGATTTCTGAACTTTTTTATTACTCTTACTAGTGTTATTGTTTTGTTTAGTAACAGCATTTTGTTGAAAAATTTCATTATCGTGCTTATCATGCACATATTGTGATTCAACTTTTGTATTTTCATTTTCAATGGGAACCAACTTTTCAGATATTACTGCATGTGTGTGTGAGATATGATTATCATTATTATCTTGGCAAACAGAGTCTATAAATGTATTGATATTCAAACTTACTTCTTCAAAATCAACACCATCACTATCATTATTAGTGTCTAGTATACTTTCATCATCACTGCTTGAAGAGTTTTCTGAATTGTTTTCCTCTTTAGCTTTTACTCGATAATTATTAAGACCCATCCAATTTTCTTCATACTGCATGTAACTATAGTCAAAATATTTATCTTTTGTTTTTCTACTTGCTTCTGAATGAATAATCTTTCTTAAATATTCTAACTTTTCATTCTCATAATCAATATTTTTTTAATAAATATTCATTTAGTCTTGGTGTTGATTCGAATTTTAGTGATAAGTATCTATCAAAGTCAACTTTATAACTATCTAATAGTGCAGTAAAATCACAGGATGAACTTGTAATGCTATTTTGTTGTATAATATTTGACCAAAGAACAAATTCCATACAAAGTTTCATCAATTCTTCGCAAAATTGTGGATTATAAAAACACATTATTTTCACATGATTGATCATTTTGTGTAATCATTATTTGATTAGCTTCTATAAAAATATTCTCTATAAAGTCTTTAATGCATTACACTTATCACAGTTAATTTTGATAACATTATCAAGGTCTACAATTTGTTTGAATTTATTCTCTATTTTTTCTAGTTCTTCATTGCTATAAAGTGTTTCCACATTTAATTCTTGTATTTGTAACTTAATAAGCTCAAAATTCTCATGTGTAATTTTACTTTGATATTGACTACTGGAGACAATGAAGATGCTTTTTAAATTGCGTTGAAAATCATCTAAATTTTGTTGTAAACTTAGTACAATAACACAGTAAAGATGAAATCTCTTTACAGATGGAAGTTGTATCCTGTTGATGCATTCCCAATATTTTATTTTGATAATCAAAAATCTGTTGTGAGTATAAATAATAACTCTCGGTAATATTTGAGCTTTCCCAGTTAAATAATCGTAACACAAAAGCAAATATTCTTCGTATGGTAAGTACTCATTAAAAACTTCATTTGCTGTAAGATAATGATGTGTGTAATAGTCCAAAACTAAAAATTTTGGAATTGCTAAGCCACTTCGTATATTTTCACCAAAGAATTTATTAAATAAGGATGTTGAGTAATCTTCAGTCGATAATTGACACAAAGGTACAAATGTATTAGACACCACTGTACCTAATGCATATAAATTTATTGGCTTGCTAACGTGTCCATCCGGCGCCATAAATGGCTTGCAAAACGTTCCTATCAGAGAAAACATATACAGAATATCTTTTCCTAAATCTTTTGAAAAATCTATTGCTTCTATCGTCCAATGTAAAACAGATAGAGGAAATGTACATATTTCTCTTATTGCAGGCTTGTAGAATACGTCTTTTCGCATTTCAATCAGTATAGATTCTTCATCTCGTTCATCTGCTAATTGAGAATCATTTATTGTGTCTTTTACTGTATCCTCTATTGTATCTAGTGCATTTGTAATATTGATTTCAGCTAATATTTTCTTGGAATTAATTTGAACATAGCGGTACAGATTTCGCACATTTATAATTTTTTTACAATCTCGTTTTTTTATGTTGTCACAAATTAATTGCCACACGGGATCACTTTCTTTCTTCAATTTTCCATTTGCGGTACAAATCTCATGTTTTCTCATTTCTTCTATCCGATCTTCATGTGGCACTAAGCATGGTTTTCCTCTTTTCCCCATTGTTATTATAATAATACTACTTATATATTGTAGTTATTTGTCGAATCAGACATAATATTAGAAGGCAATTGAAACACGTTTGAGCTGCTAGGCGATAGCTTTCATATGTCACTGGCACTTTCTCAGTCTAGCAAAGCTTGTAGATAAAAATCTCTAGCAGAATCGTATAAGTAACTAGAATAGATTAGGGGATATAACGTAAAATGATATAGGAATTTTCTTCTTATGATCACATCTGTTTGTAAACACACGAAGACTGAAGCGCGAAGTCGTATATACTGATCTAAATGCCGTAATCGTATCGACGAATAAGTTTCTTAATCATAAACGCATGCATCTATTACAATAAAAAGTATAGTTTAGTCTGTATAGTATATATAAAGGACTGCAACAGTCGCAACAGGCGCTAGCAAAAATCAACGCGTTCTCACACGAAATCCACCACGCGCATCGAGATTCCGCGAAAACGTGATCCTGCACGTAGCTATTTTGTTTTTGTTAAAAAATAGATGTATTACAAGACAAGTTTTTGTGAAGTTTTTAACAAAGAAAAGACTAAGATGTCATCTGATTCGTGGTGTGTTCTGACAACGTAATATATATAAAACAATCGACGATCAGATTTCCTGGAAAACGTTATCGCGCGAGGCAACGGTCGTTCGCGGCAAAAGTCGCATTCGTCTTTGATGACCGAAAAATGAGATATTGTATGTGTTTACTACAAAAGTTTAATAGATTATTGCATGATCAAGTATTATATGTGTTGATATCAGACAAAAAAAAACAATATGCCACGAGAAGCAGAAGTACCAGCACAATTTTTGGAAGAAAAACTAAAAGAATGGAATGTTTTTCATAAAAATGGGACATTAAAGGGCACAATTGATCCAATTTGGAATGACATAAAAAAGGCTCTAAATCTAAAAATGACTGCAAACTCTTTGTATTTAAATGTATACGGAAATAGGCATAACATTAGAACGAATTTGGAACGTTTTTTTAAAGTACCAAGTAAAAAAAGAAAAATTCAAGAATTAAGTGATATAGATCTTGATTATTGTGATGAGGAATCCCGCAATAATCCTTACAAGTGCAAAAGATTAGAATTTAAAATTGTTGCAGAAACTAGCAAAATAATTGATTTAACAACAAGGAAGAATCAGACTAAATGGGCAGAAGAAGTTAAAGACCAAATATCGGCATCACAAAACTTACCTTGCGTTTTTAATCTTAAAGATGGTTATCTAACGAAAACATCTTTTAAAATCAAAGGCTTTTGTAGTGATTGCAAAACTAGTATTGTAGGAGAAAGTGACTTTGTTAGTGCTGAAAATAAACTTTTAACTATACAAATAAAAACGTTTTCAACGCATCAAATTCCTCATAAAAACAAAAGACAGTTAACAGGTAAAAGACGGGAAGAAATAGGAAAAGAACTATTAACAAAAACTGCGACAGAATATAGAGAAGAACAGATAGAAAAATTAGATATAGATTTTGAACCTCCCGACTTAAATAAAACAGGCGCTTTGCAAAAATTAAGGGAAGAAGTTTTGGATAAAGCTGACGGTTATTTTGAATTTAAAGGTTTGTCTATTACAAATGAAAAATTCATACAAAAGTGCAGCATTAGGAAGTTATCATTGCATCCATTATATGTGTATTACTTTACAGACGCACAAATAATATTTTGGAACAAATTACAGCATAGAAACTTACCATTATCTCTCGATTCTACGGGAGGTTTAGTAAAAAAATATTTATCTTACTCCGGCAAAATTTTATTTTATTACGTACTAGTAGTTGGCTATAAGAAGAAAATCATTCCCTTACTGCAAACTATATCCAGTATACATCATGTTTTATTTATTAAAGAGTTTCTGGAAAAATGGATCGAATTTGGTGCAAAAATACCTAAAGAAATCGTAACTGATGGATCGTTAGCCTTACAAAACGGTATTTGTATTGCTTTCAACAAAATGACGTACAAGATGTACAACAATCACTGTTATCAAATGCTTATTAACTTACAACATTCATCACCAAATTGCTACTACCGTCATGACGTTGCACATTTAATTAATGCAGTACGAAAATGGAAATGTTTCGACAAATCTAATAAAGCTACAATAGATTTTTTGTCAGAGGCTTAGGTTATCTTACACAGGTCGAAGATTTAGACGAATTTGAACAAATAGTCATATCTATTGTGATAATTTGTAACAGTACATTATCAGATGAAGGATCTGAATGTTACACTCGAAAACTGTTAATGACAAATATTTTCAAAACCTTCCAGTACAAACTTGAATTAGTTATTATATCTAGCGATGATGTAACAAATATAAGTGACGATGATGATTATGTTAACATTCCTGAAGAAGAAATGGAAGAAAATAAAGATTCTATTACTAAATATATTGATTCGATTTTCGACCGGGGAGTAGCTCTTAGTAATACTTCAGATGAGATAAGCGACAAAGTAAACTATTTATATTGTCATGAGTTTCTTAAAAATTTTAAAAATTTATGTTATACTTTTGTAACTTGGACAAACGTTATGAAAAATCATTTTAAATCTACAAATAACGCTGCATCATCTGCTCGGTCTGAAGCATTTTTTAAGAAAATCAAACAATGTGAGCGTCCAAAACAGTTACAAAAGTATATTTTGTCAGATGTAAATAGAATTAAAAAGTATGTAAGCGTTGGAAATTTATTACTTAAAAAAGAAAATAGTTATGATGTTAATGAAACAGCAATATCCATATCACCAACATTTAATCTAGAAAAACTGAAAACAAAAAGACGTTCTATAGAATCAGTTCCAATATATAATGAAATTAGTACACAAAATACTTTAGAAGAATCTTACATAAGCTTAGAGCACAGTTATTCAAAAAAGATGCCAGTAGAAAATACGTCAATTGCGGATAGTCAGAGTGATTCAAGTTTTGATAAGAATGAAATGTTAGCTTCTTCTTTCAAGGACCAGAGTGATATCCAAGAACGCGGGCTTATTTTAAATGGAAATAAAATAGGGAAAAAAATATACGGCATAAATAACAGCTTAAAGCTACTACAATTTCGAAACACATGCCCCTTCGATAGTGTATTGGAAGTTTTGACGACTATTTATATTGATAATGAATACTTTAAACGAGATATAAAGAAATCGAAATGTGATGGTTCTCTTAGTATTTACAGTTGTATAGTTGATTATTGTGACAATAATTTTAATACAGATTATGTATATAATTGTAGGAGTGAGATTTTGTATCCATTATATCAAAATGCAAAAACATCTTCAGAATCTATTATTGATTGCTGTGACAATGTAGGAAATGTACTTGAAAAATTATTGAAACAATTACCAAGTATTCAGAAAACTTTTAAATGCTCACATTGTGATTATAAAAACCAAAGAGCATATTATAGTATGTCAATATCAGCCACAAACTATTATGATAATGGTATAAAATATATTGAAAGGTTCTTAGAGAATCAATTATTAAACAATTTTATATTTTGTATGGAGTGCGTAAATAAAAGCTTAGAGGTAAAATATGAACTTTCTAATTATTTTGTAATTGATCTGGAATATTTACACGAAGAAAAGAACGCTGAGATTATTCTGCCAACCGTCAAAAATAAAAAAGTGAATTTCAAAACAGATTTTGAAGAAATACCTAAAATGTTAGAACTGAAAGATAATGATTTTGAACTCAAAGGAGTAATTGCTTTTCACGGTGACTCCAAATCACCAAAGAGCCTAGCTCATTACAAAGCTTACACATATTCCACTAATGAAGAATGGATATTGTATAATGATTTAGCCTCCAATAAAATAGTATTATTCATCCCTCCAGAAGAAAAAATTGCTTTAATTATTTATGCGAAGGTATCATACTATGATAACACAGAGAAGATTGATCAATCAGCAATATAAAGCTGCCTCAATAATCGGAGCAATATTAATTTACACAGAATTTGATAACAAGGTTGATAACAATAACAATTTGATAACTAGAGGTTAGTAAAAATTGAATTACTGATGTCTCAATTAATATTAACGCATAGGAAATTTTATAAAATCTTGTATTATTTTTCAGAGATCATCGTCGCAGATAATGTACAATTATATTGCAAGAAACACTGGCAGTCTGTTTTAAAAAATAATTAATGCATGATTATTAATAAATACATTTATTTAATTGTAGTGTAAAAATATTTATTGTACATAATTTTTTCCTCTTCTTTTCGTCAGATTGCATACAAAAAATTCGAGGGTATTTTAATATATGAAGCTATAATTAGTTTTTACGTTAGAATTTTACAAAATTTTCAACTTTTCATTTTGCTAGTTAATTATAACATTCACGATTTAAAAAATTATTGTTAAATACTAAGGTGAACTGTATGAAAAATTATAAAAAAAGTGAATACACACCAAGAGAAGTCAGTGCAGCTAAGAGATTCATTTTAACAAAATTATTTGAACCAAATCACCTACTCAAATCAAAAAGCTGTACATAGGGCTTCAGGTAAACATAAAGAAAATATAACATTATATAAAAATTGATAAGGTAAATAGTTATGGAATGAGTTTTAAAGCATCTGTGCAAAATTTCAGAGCTCTACGTTCAAAAGAAGAGAAATGACTGAAATGTTAATCTTGCTTATTACGATACTTGAGAGTTGTCATTAATTGTAGAGCTCTAAAATTTTGAACAAAAGCTTTACAACTCATTACAAAACTATTAAGCTTATCAGTTTTTATTTAAATGTATCCTCTCTGTACCTTTACCTGGAGACCTGCATACGGCTTTTCACTTTGGAAGTTTGATTTCCTACAAAAGTCTTGTTACAAGGGATGTCTAAATCCTTAATAATTTTTAAATATAATTGAAAAATTTCTAAGGTAACTGGTTAACTAATGGTACCTTTTAGCAGTAAAAAAAAAGGAAAACATTGAACACGCATTAGTATAAGTCACTGCACTTTAGAGGTTCTCTTTATAATAAATCACCCCCTCAAACTAAAAAGCCGAGCATAGGGCTTCGGATAAACATAAAGAAAGGATACAATTAAATAAAAACTGATCAGGTAAATAGTTTTCTAATAAGTTGTGAAATATCTTTACAAAATTTCAAAGCTGTACGTCAAAAGCAATAGAAATGGCTGGAAAATTCTTGCTTATTTTGACTTATGACTTTCTTCCCATTGACAAAAAAATAACAATAAATTTTGAACTAGACAGCTGAAATTTTGTACAGACGTTTTAAAAATTATTTAAAAACTAATTACCATGGCAGTTTTTATTTAACTTTATCCTGTATAGATGATTACCTGTAAACCCACTCGTGCTTTTCACTTTGCGACTCACATTTCTGTGATGGTTTTTTATAGAGAATCTATTAACCTTTGAGACTTGCATTACTGTTATCTAGTATAATTTCAAGTATAGAAAAGCATTGTTACTCAAGCTATACCTTAGTATTTAACAATAATTTTTCCTTTCAAGTATTATAAATTATTTGCATATTAACAAATTGAAGTATTTTTAAGTTTATATTATTTATAATTGTTCAAAATTATTGTTGCTTTTCCACGCTTTAAAATTAAGTAAAATACCTCGATAAAAGTCACTGACAATGATAAATAAAAATTGCTATGGTAGTTACTTTTTTTAAGGATATACAAAACTTGTTGAACGTAATGACAATACTATTAAAGTAGTTTTTAATCTAGAGGTCTAAAAACTTGTACAGATGTTATGTTAATCATTAGGAAACTATAGCTATCATGGCAATTTTCGTTTATCTATATTCGGTTCCTATGATCACCTAAACACCTGCTCACGGTTTTTCTCTTTGCAACTGTAATTGCTGAGATGGAGTATCTCTAAGCGTTTACAAGTTCTTTTTTTACTTTCTGCTGTATTTTTAGGACCAGATGGTCATAATTACTTGAGTTGAATTTTCTATTTTCACCTTCTGGACCTAAAAATATGGCAGAACACAGATTTATTTAAGCTAGTCCTGACAGATCCTCTGTGATTAGCTTTTCTAAAGTTTACTCGCAAAATAACATATATCCTGCCAAAGTCTGAGCAGATGAAAATTGAAACAAAATATTCAGTGACATTTTCGAAAGTTATTAAACAAAACATTATGTATTCTAATTAATGAACTTAGAGTTTCAATTTTCATCTGATAATACGCTCTGTATCCTATTTTGATAACACTATTCTAAACTAATCCTACTCCCTCACATTCTAATCCCTAAGTCTATTTCATCCCCCTAAGAACACTTTCGCACTTTCACTTGTAACACAGCGGTCTTCACTCTTGAAACAGATGAAACAGCTATCCAGCTGTCCTGCACTGCATCAGTCGCACTGTTGTTTACACCATCAAAGTTGACGGCCTCGAATCTGAAAAATTAATAATTTTAATATTTTGATCACTTTGTTATATTATATGTATTGTTCTGAAAATGTCCTTCATGATACACTCTTGGCGAAAGGTAATTCAATAAGTATTGAAGACTTCACTCCAGTGAATACGCGCAGCAGCACAAATAAGAGTGGATACCGGTGAGACATCAGTGATGCAGGAACTTATGCAGGAACAGTTTGCTCGTTCGATGAAAAATAAATGAATTAGTATGTTGCACAAGATATTTCAATGAGCCAGGTGACCAGACCTGGCCAAATGTTATTTATGTGATTATTTAGTAATGTGGTGAGATGTTTACGATTTCAGATATTTCAAAAATCAACAAAGAAATTATTATGTAATCTCAATTAATATTTTTTGTAATATAATGATAGTAAGTGACGACAGGTCTGGTCACCCTGATTACAATGTTTTGAAGCACCTAATATTTGTTATAAGTTAGCCATTGAAGGTTCAAAATGTTTTGTACGATAGGACATACCTGTAGTTATAACAGTAGTAGCTACAACGGTAAGCTCTTCTATCCAAGTATGATCTAATGGCATGTAGACTGATTGGTGTTATTGAAGATTACTGTAAAAGTAATAAAGTAATGATAAAAAGTGATAGAACTAGGCATGAAATTCTATTAAAAAATATCTAATATTGATTAGATTTCAAAAAATTAATCATCAAAAAATGAGACATAGAAAATGATAAAAACATTAATAATTAAAATATTTTTGCCATAAGTGACTTTATTTACAATAAAGAATCGACTACTGCAGTATAAAAACCCGTTTGTTATCTAGACTTTATTAAATAAATAAAAGAGATATTATGATGGAGTATATAATTTGTAGGTTATGACCTAGTAATTTACACTTTCACTACTTCTGGACTTATTAAAGTTAGAATAAGATTGAAAGCCAATACTCCCTGAAGAGGCCGTTGCACCAGGAGACCATCGCTGCACTGTACACACTTCTGAATCCGCGATGCACTTGCACAAACCGACTTATTGTTGTTGTCGTATATTATATAGTCACTGCAGTACACGTGCGTAACGATATAGGAACAGCTGATTCGAATCATCGAACGGAATATGGTACACGAACCGCCCGAATTGGTGTAGCATAGTTGACGAAAAAATAATTAATTTATTAATCAGTATCTATAGCGAATAACGCAATAAAGGCAATATTTACAGAATCGGTAATTAATTTACAAACGATTCGCAGTGGTTTCAATGTTCTCAGATCAATATCTTACAAGAAAAACGCATTTTTCTACTTTCTCGCGGCGTAAAAAGTTTTTGATTTTTTATAAATAAACTAATAAACTGACAATTTTTTTACTTGCGATTACAAACTTTTATAACGATTCCGCAATTATCTAATTTTTTTCCGATACGATTTATACAAATTATTCGCGAACTTCGTGCAGCTCGCTTTGTTAGGTCCAGTGGAAGGGGTCGGTAAAAGGGGTGGGGGTTCGAGAGCATTAGGACAGTGAGCGTCGGACCTACACTCAGTCTTATTTCCGCTCTCGATAGAGGTGTTTAACTAGTACAACCAGGCCGTGCAAGCAGCAAAATGATCTCGTTCGAGTCTCTTGATCACTGGAAATACAGTTTATCTGTAGAACACGTTGCTCAACAGCCCACCAAAATCTACAGCACATGCAGCCAGTTGTTGCATGTGTCAACTTACCAAGAGTAGCCATACGACGGTGCATATAACGACTACTACGATCAGGGTGACCAGGTCTGGCGATTTTTCGCCAAAATGGCGATTTTGCGCTCTCGGTGGCGACAAGATTTTCCAGTTTGGCGACTGCGATTTCACTGGCGATTTTCCCACTAGAGCCGTGGCGATTTTGGCGACGTTCTTTATAATGCATATGATTTATTTCTTTTCACTCTGCTATCATATCACATAGCAATGTTAGGCCTTAGGCATGAACCACGGCGGCGTCGACAACGCCATAATGGCGCTGCAGCGAAACAGCGGCCGATCCCAACCTAACCTAAGGTGGTATTAACACACTTCTCCATGGAGACTCACTTCTCTATCATTTCCGAAGCGCCGGAAGAACGCAGCAGTGCCGACAGTGCTTTTCTAGTTCTCTACCTTTACAGTTTCTTATCGTATCTATCGTCGATTGCCAAGAAATCTGCTAAATATTATTTTTAGTGTTAATCAAATGTGAATCAAAAATGTCAAAATCAACAAAACAAAAAAAGGAAGACATAAGAAATTACAATGCTGAATGGGAGAAGGAGAAATGGGCTAAAGGTTAGTTGTTAGTAGATATAGACATAAGCAAATATATTTCAAAAAGAAAAAAGAAGAAAAAATATTTCGTTTTCAGGCTGGTTAACCAAAAGTACATTAGGGGACAATACAAAACAAGCCTACTGCAAACTTTGTAAAAAAGCGTATCGTGCGCATCATGGAGACCTGCAGAAGCATGCCGAGACGCAACTTCACGTTAAAAATATGGAAAGTATATCCACAAAACAAAAAACAATCCCGTCGATGCAAAATTTAAAATCAGAAGAAAAGGTGAGGGATTTAAAGCTTGCTACGTATATAGCATGTCACAGCAGCATATGTAGTGTCGATCACCTTTGTGATGTGCTAAAAAATTTATATTTCACGATTTGAAATTGCATCGAACAAAATGTACAGCACTAATAAAATATGTAGTGGCACCAAGTATGTTAAGGGAGTTAGTGGAAGATATTGGCAATATGCCGTATTCTTTCATTGTAGATGAGTCAACTGACGTCTCCGTTTCGAAATATATATCTATTTGCGTAAAATACTTTAGTGTTAAACACAACAGGACAATTACGGACTTTTTAGGTCTTTTAGAAATAGAAAAAGCAGACGCGGTGTCACTGCATACGGTAGTTACTAGTTTTATAGACGAAATAAAACTGCCGTTATCGAATCTGATCGGTATAGGTACTGACGGCGGAGCCAACCTATGTGGCAAAAAACATTCTCTGTACACGTTGTTGAAAGAACAAATTCCTAATTTACAACTCGTTAGATGCGTCTGCCATTCTTTAAATTTAGCGGCATCAACAGCATCGGAAGAATTCCCTGCATCTATTGAGTTTCTCTGCCGGGAAATTTACAATTGGTTTAATAATAGCACTCTTAGAAGATCAGAGTATAAAAAATTGTGGGATCTATTAAATGCAGTACACGATGATAGCGATGAAAACCTGAAAAAGTTTCACAATTTTATTAAACTAGCAGCGACTCGATGGCTAGCGCGTTACAATGTTGTTAAAATAATTTTAGAGCACTATTTCGAGTTAAAAACTCATTTTGGAATGATAAAGAATAAAGAAAAGTGTTACACGGCAAGGATTTTGAGTCAAATGTTAGATGACTATGCAAATTATTTATATTTAAAAATTGTAAAACCAATTCTTTACGAAGTTAATGATGTAAACTTGGCATTTCAGAGAAATAATGCAGATGTAGGGAATGCTTACGATGACCTTAAAGATTTAATTATAATGTTGGCAAGAAAAGTATTGAAGCCTTCTTTCATGACCGGAGATTTCGAAAGTATTCTAAAATCATTAGAAAATGATCTAGCTTATCTACCTATTAAGAACGCTGATTATGGTATAGAATATACTGCTGCTTTACTGGATGTTAAAGATAAATTTTCGGACGACGTACGAAATGCACTCGAAACAAGAGCATTTAACTATATAAAAAAATTAGCTCTACAATTAGCGACAAGACTGCCTGAAAATATGAAATATTTTCAGAAATTAAAAATGTTATCTCTAGCAGTATGTTTGAACCCTATTCGCCCAAAATTTTCAGATCTACCATTTTTGGATATTTTTGCCAAGAAAACTGATCTGGGTATTATGGAAAACCAGTTCAACAAATTGTTAAGTATCAATTGGTCTGAAGTATTACATAAAGAAAAACTCAGTGATACATATTCGTTCTGGGCTGAGGTTTATAAATATCAAAATGCTGCGGGGAAATTTGTTTTTCAAGAACTCGCGACTTTTGCGTTAATTTTATTGTCGTTACCATCGAGTAATGCTGTAGTTGAGCGCGTGTTCTCAATCATGAACAGTGTAAAAACCAAATTTCGAAATCGAATGCTTGTACAGCTGTTAGACTCTATCATTAGAATAAGAATGCATTTTTACGCACATAATATGTGTTGTACAGATTTTGAGCCAAGTATTGAAATGATTAAAAATTTTACGACGAAATTAATGTATTCAGATGACAATCGTCATTCTGATGACGAGCAAAAGGAATCCGAGCAGCTATTAGACGAGCTAGAAGCGTTTGATAATATTCCCTGTTTAAGTGTAAGTGAAATATTGTAATTTTATTAAAAATTAAAATAAATGTAAAACTTATAAATAATAGAAATTAATAAACAAAATATAATAAGTTTTTTTTATAATTAAGGACATTAAACTTATGATTTAAATTTGCCGCCAATGCAGTAAGTATATTTTTGAATTGGCGCTTTTTGGCGACTTTTGATCCGGTAGGTGGCGACACCGAGTTCTGCCGAGCTGGTCACCCTGACTACGATTGTGTCAACACCGAGTCCATGAGTTCAGGTGAAGGAACGTCGCTCTTCTACAATAACTTTGTAAGTGATGTACCTGAAGTATCCTACTATGATGGATACGATTGTGAGATGCAGTACAAAGTGATGCCAGATATGGCCTACGATGTACAACCAACGACTCACATGAACGACAGCAACGACACTGAGCACACTGAGCAAGAGATCAATGGGGTGCAAGAGTCAGCGTCTGATCATGAGTACATCGACATCATGCGGTACGTGAACAACGACCAGTACTGTCAAAAATTCGTGGGCGCAGATGGAGTGTTGGAAAGCAAGGCAGAAAATAAGTCACGTTTTTTGAAGAAAATAATAAAAAATAACGTCACTGACAACGAATGCATCAAGCAGGAAAACTACATATCGGAAGTCGTGAAAAGGTCTACAGAAGCTGAGAATGTTCAAAGTATGCTACAATGGAAAAATGAGAACTTCGACAACGCAGCACCAACAAAGGCATCGACTATAATCCTGAAAAATAACAAGACGTTCGGTTCAGATATCGAGATACCAAGACTCTGTGAGTTATATCTTACAACGCCGATAGTCTTAAGCAACATCTTAACAAATACTGGAAGCTTAACCAGACATGCGAATGCTGTGGGGAGACACCATTGCATTTTACTGTCAAGTTAAACTCTTATGAGCTCATCGAATTATTGTCAAGGTAAGATTGCAATTTTTATTCAATTCACACTATATACATATTTAAAATGTACTAATGATGTACTAATGTACTGATTTCTCGTAAGCAAAAGCATCATATTAATGTACACTGTCGTACGGAAGACAAACAAGAAGAAGCTAAGGATCTCTATTACGAAAATTTAGAGCAGGTAATCGATCAGTTCGCGTCTTACGACACAAGAATAGTATTAGGCGATTTCAATGCTAAAATAGGTAGGGAGGAAATGTTTAGGCCTACTATAGGGAAGGAAAGCCTGCACGAAGCCAGCAATGATAACGGTATTAGGATCATAAATTTCGCGGCAGCAAAAGATCTTATAATCAAAACTACGTGTTATAAGCACAAGGACATACACAAAGCAACGTGGACATCGCCGGACGGGGCCACACAGAACCAAATTGATCATTTTCTCATTAAAAAAAGACGTCATACTAACGTTCTCGACGTAAGGGCTTATAGAGGGGCAGATAGCGACTCGGACCACTTTCTAGTAGTAGCCGAATTAAGAGCTAGATTAGTAGCGAATCAAAATAGTAAGCGAACAAACAAGGTAGAAAGCTTCGATATTGAAAAGCTACGAGATAGAACAGAGCGAATTAGGTACCAGATAGAAATTAATAACAGGTTTCAAGCACTTGAAGAAGCAAACACATCGCCGGAGGGGAATGACGAACCGAATAGCTTATGGGGGGAGATCGAAAAAACGGTAAAAGAGGCCGCGAACAAAGTACTGGATAAAAAGAACAAGCCAAAGAGCAAACCATGGTTTGACGAAGAGTGCGAACTCTGGTTTGAAAGGCGCAAAAAGGCGCGAGATAGCTTACACAATAGAAGCGATAGGACCGTAGAAGAGTATTCTAACGTAAGGAAACAGGCAGGCGCGATCTACAGAAATAAGAAGCGGGAGTATCAAAAGAATCTTATTAGGAGAATAGAAACTAACAGTAAGGAAAATAACCCCCGCGAAATGTACAGAGGGATTA
Source organism: Nasonia vitripennis (assembly GCF_009193385.2). Lineage (NCBI taxonomy): Eukaryota > Metazoa > Arthropoda > Insecta > Hymenoptera > Pteromalidae > Nasonia > Nasonia vitripennis. The sequence goes on along the minus strand of NW_022279623.1, from coordinate 4,338,687 downwards.
ACGCCATCAGAACGGGTTTTAGGATAGGAGTTTTATAGATTTTAAAAAAGCGTACGATTCTATTAAGCGAAGCAAAATGTATCAAATTCTAGTACTTCTCGGTGTACCAAAAAGCTCGTGAGATTAATTCAAATATGTCTGAACGGAAGCACGGGAAAGGTCCGAGTAGGCGGTAATGTATCAGAACCCTTCACGATACGCGATGGTTTAAAACGCTTAATGGAACAACGCAGATACTAGGCTACGCAGATGATTTGGATATACTGGGGGATTGTAGGGAAACGGTAGCAAGCAACGCGGAAATCCTCATAAAAGTGGCAGAGTATACAGGGTTAGAAGTGAGTGAATCAAAAACAAAGTACATGATTGTGGATAAACTAGGCATCTGCAGAGGGGAGGGAAATCTCAGAGTTGGGAATTTTACTTTTGAAAAGGTTAGCGAATTCAGGTATCTGGGTACGACCATAAATGATAGAAACGAGATTAATGTCGAAATAAACAAGAGACTCCATTCGGGTAAGGCTTGCTTCAACGCCGTGAGTAATTACTTAGTCGAGGCTGTTGTCTAAAAACGTTAAAATAAGAATATACAGGACAATAATACTGCCGGTGGTTCTGTACGGGTGCGAAACGTGGGCTCTCACTAAGCAGGCGGACAACCGTTTTAGGGTATTTGAAAATAGTCTTGCGAAAAATATACGAGCCGAAGAAAGATGAGGAAACCGGGGAATGGGGGAGACTACACAATGATGAGTTACACAATCTGTACGCATCACCAAATATTAACAGAATAATAAAATCACGCAGATTGGGATGGGCAGGGCACGTAGCGAGAATGGGAGACGACCGTGCGGCAGCGCGTGTCATGAAGGGCAGGCCGATGGTAACGCGACCTCTAGGTAGACCTAGACGCAGATGGGAGGACAACGTAAAAGCGGATCTAATAGAAATAGGACGGGTGGGTGTCGATCGGAGGGGTGCATCTTGGGTGAGATTGACACAAGACAGGGCAGCGTGGAAGGCTTGCGTAGATGAGGCGATGAACTTTCGAGTTCCAAATGCCATTTAAAAAAAAAACAATTATCTTTGAATATTGGCGTTTCTAAGTCCATTATTGAGAGATTGTACTGGAATTTCTAAAAGAAAATTTCTAAAGAGGACGCATGTTGATACAGAGAACTACATCCTTAGACTCGAATAACAAGATCAGCCTCCTAATCTCCATCTATCGATTTCTCTCCTCGAAATCGCGCGATTTTGCCGAAGATCTTATTAAGATACCAAAATAAGGCACCGACTCACGGAGACACAACAACCATTGCGCGCGCGTTTCCTCTCTTCCCCTCTTCTCCGTAATTTGCATTTTGAAAGACTTTCCGCCGCTGAAGTTCAGCCTCTCACAACAATAATAAAGCGGGCCGCGTCTCCGAAATTTAAAGCGAAATCGCGCGCTCAACATCCGCGTAATTTATGCCCGCGAGTTTCGCCACTTCCCGGCTTTTCTCACGCGCCGGACGAGGGGTCGTTTTTTTGGAGAGTATAAGAGATCGCCGCTGTGGATAGCGCGTTAAATGCTCGCTGAGATGTATGCATACGCTGTGCGCGCGAGTGTGTTTCTACTGTTAACGATTACGCGACGCCGGCGACGAGATACGGATCGGCGATTTTTTCGAAGGAGCTAGGATTGTATATGCGGGAAAAGTTTTGTAACGACGACTATGTGTTGCAAGTGTAGCTGCCTTTGTCGTTTTGAGAATACGAATAAGAGGCGTGTGTGTAGCCACGGTTTCGGTATACATTATTAGAACGACGTGTGCGATATTGAAACGCTATTCGGAGAGTTTAATATGCGCAAAAGCATCAATAATTGCATGAAAGTTTCAACAGTCGTCAGTCGTCACAATTTGATCGAATCAACATCGTACATGTAGGTAATGCAAGATTGATCGAAATTCGCAGTGTGCTAGTGCTGTTTTATTTTGAATTCGCAAAATCGTTACTGCACTCGACCGGCTTCTCCCGAAAAAGAAACTCGATACAACGCAAAAACATTCCGCCAATCGAAGCCCATGTAAAATATCGCTTCCACGTGATATTGCAGTGCAAAATATAATAATTAAAAGGCAAACGATCTCCAATACAGCACGTGAACCAATAACCTCTGGGAAGAGAGAGAGAGAGAGAGAGCATCAGAAAGCCAAACAGACCGCGACGAATGGCAATCTCCATCGGGTATTAACATTAAAAAAGCAAAAAAGAAATCCCCGTCACGTTTAATCTCATACCGGAGCAGCAGCAGCAATGCCAGACACGTCGAGCTCGCCGGTGTATATATATAGTAGTAGAGCATCGGCCCGGTATAAGGCACGATCGCTGCAGCGATATATAAAACAAAAAGTAAGCCAGCGGCGGGAATAGAAGTATACGTGCGCAGCGTAAGGCGAAATTCATCGGCAATGGCCATATCGGGGCTAATGAAAGCGCGCGGGCGCGCGAGCAAGTTTCTACGCCGGCATAACGTATTGCGCAATAAACGCAAACGGGATCCTTATTGTTATGCAAATGGCCGGGAGAGCGAAGAGATCCCCGTAGACGTTCTTGCTGCGCTACTGCGTCGCCTTCTCCGCCTACTACCCTGTAGCGTACGTGTGTGTGTGTGTGTGTGTGTGTGTTAGATTACTCGACGGTGTGCAAGCTCGCGCGCGCGTCGAGAAGACATTAGCCCGACCCTTGTGTGTTGTTTAGTGCACTGCGTCTTGTGATGAAGTTCGGAAGTATTATACGCCGGACGACTCTCGCTCTCTTGTATACAGTTCTATATACAGCGCTGCGCGATTGTTATGCGGATTTCACGGGGAGTACACGTGTTAGCTTGAAAGCCCGAGAGTAGCTACACGCAGCGGCGTTTAGTATATTGGAAGCTACGGCAGTCGTGATGCAATAACTGCCGGCGAGAGAGTATACGCAGTGGATTCTAGTTTACAAATGCACGCTCTACAATGTATATAGCTATGTGCGTAAAGAATTCCGCGCCAAAGTGAGATCGTTTCCGCGGACTCGCTATCCAACTTTCCTCCATTCCGATTTTATTGTTTTTCGAAAAGTGTATTATACACCCGAACGAACCAAGAAGAAGAAGAAGCTGTGCAATCGATCCGAATCAATTATTTCTCAAAACAACCTGCCATAGCCAGCCAACTGCCACACATGTGAAATCGAAAAAAAAGAATAAAGTATACAGCAGAGAGACTGGCCATTTATTCCGCTAACGCCGTCTGGGAAAATGGAGTGAAATGCAAAGGCTGCGGAGATAGAGTGAGAGAGAGAGAGGGAAAGAGGATCTTATCAGTCGGTCGAATTGTCTCCCGCAGCGTCGTCGTCGCCGGCGCTTCCTGCCTGTCTCGAAAGAATGGAAGCTAGCGCGAGCGAGAGACTTTAGTCACTGTACACACAGGGGCCGAAACGGAAGGACTGTTAAAGGAAACGTCGAACGGCTGCTGCGCGCCGGCAGCAGTACAAAAGCCGACGACGACGACTGCAAATAAAGATTCCGTGAATCCCCATCCCGAAATGCGTCGCGTTGTCTGCTGCCGAGGTACATCCTCGCGCGCGGACATGGCAGTGTCTCTCTCACTCTGTCTGTTTGAGATTCTCCTTTTGGCAAGCGCCGGCTGCCGGATAATGCTGATGTACTGCGCGCTGTGTCGTACTCGCGCGTATAGCATACTTATATATAAACTAGTGCGGCTGTGTAGTACTTGGCTGCTGCGTGTACTACAGTCGCACGCGCGAGGCAAGAGATTTTTCGGGAATGCAAATAAGGAATTTACAGACGCGCTTCGAAAGGGACACTTGTTTCTATTGTCGGCGGTGCTCGGGGGATGAGGAACGTTGTTAAGATGACGCGGCCGGTCATTAAAGCCAACCGGAGCGTTGTGTGTGCGTACTGGACTTGGATAGGACTGTGAATATGCGCTGGATTTTTATAGCGCGGATTTGCATTTTCATCTAACTCGACGTAAGCTAACAATCGTCCGCGAGCGACCTACAAAAAATAGCCAAGCGAGCGAGAGTACGCGAACAATGCTCGAATAAATTAGGACCTTATCCCTATATCGAGCAGATACCAAAAGTCCTAAGCAGCCGAGCACATTTTTCGAACCCCCACCGCCGCAATCTGTGTGTGTGTGTGTGTGTGTGTGTGTGTCTCGAGCACTTCATTTCTGTTTCCGCGCGCGGCAATCTCTCGGCGGCTATCCCTTTTATGGGTCCTCGGCGTTTTTGCCACTATCTCTCCTATAGCTGCAGTGCACGTGAGGCCGCAGCTTTACGCTTCCGTCTCGTCGGCGCGCCGAAATTGAATCGGGGCCGCCGCGCGAGTCGACTTTAGTGCGCGCGATTTACGTGATGGATACCGCTCTTTCTTCGTACCTATATGTATATAGATATATAGTCTCTTCCTTGGCCGAGAGAGTTGTATGGAAATGCGCGCGCGCGTTGTTGCCGGGGGCCGAGTGTATAATAACGAGGGAGAGAGAGAGAGAGGAAGGGGTTTTCGCGTATTGTTCTACACGGCTTGCGGTTTTACACACTCGAAATGCGGATTTTAGCGCGCGCGGTTGGGTGTTATCGGCGTTATTGCAGTTACACTGCGCTCTCGCTGCGTATTTAGTAGCTCATTGCTTTCATTGCACCGTTTCCAATAGCATCAAGTGGTATTGCATGCGCTGATTTTAAACTGCGCAGTGTGATAATAATAATAACAATACTCGTGTGCGTTAAATCGAGTCAATAAAAGGACGCAACGTTTAATCTTTTACGATCTTATACTACTTTGTTAAAAACGTGGGAGTATTAATGTATACTTGCGTTGTAATTCGATTTAATTCACCAACGATAATTTGTCATTTGCCGATGCTCTTCTGCACTCTTATTCCGCAATATCTATAGCGGCCGCGTCACTATCAGGGAATGACTGATTGGAGACCAGCAAAGCGGGACATGTCGCTGTCAAGCCTGGACAAATAATCCGATCTCTACTCGCCTAGCTCTAATTGCCGGAATCAACATTACTACATCATACACGGCGCTCTCGAAATATGACAGCTTTATTCACTCTCTCTACATCAAACACCCGGGCCATTTTCCCGCACACGTCCAAAAAATAATGCGCATTAACTGTCGCTTATACTCGACTCTTTTATTCTATATAATGTTATTGAGTCACGAGAGAGGAGAAAAAATAAACACGGCAGTATCCGCTCGGACGAGCAGCGTGCAAAGTTCGGAAGATAAAATAAAATTGACGCAATGAAGCCGGGTTACACGTAGGCATCAGATATTGGCCGACGGCCAGTGGCAGAGAGCGCAAGCTCCAAATGGAAATAAACAAAATTCTCGGCCGGATAAATGCCAATTAAAACTGAAAAGCCGATCGCAGAGAGAAACAACAGAGAGAGAGAGAGAGAGAGAGAGAGAGAGATGGAAATCTCAAGCTCTCGACTCTTTTCGCTACTGCATATAACTATTGTATTAAAAGCGAGAAACACTTTGTCAGTTTAATTTTCCGATTTATAAAGCCCATAGCTCCCTTTCGCATCTAACGGCCTGTAAATTCCCAATCAACGGGGATTATTCAAGACGCCGTAAATCCCGCGGTGCGCTTGACACTCGCTCGTACGGAAGGCACACGCCATAATGACCGTTGATTTTAAGGCACAAAAAGCGACACGTGCCGCTTGATGCTCTCGACGCTGAATGCAGGGCTTTTTGAATCGGGCGAATTTTGGAAAAGGGCGTATATGAAAGAGGTTATTTTTGGCTTTTTTTCCCGAATAAGCTCTGTCCGGTTTTGTCCGAGTAGTCTAGGCGCTGAGCACTTTTCGTCGAATTTAAATGGCCAGTAGATCACCAAGGTTATTTCTGTTTTTGCCTCCTGAATACGAATTTCGAGGGTGGAATGCCCAAAAGTGGTCAGATAATTTGTTATTAACAAATTAATTGTTAATATTCAACAAAATTATGTTATTTCGACCCAGAAAAAAATTTTTTTAGATTCTTTATACGATTCTAAATCGAAAATGTTCTTACAAGTTTTTTCGAAAAAGGCTTTGTTTTTGAGTGAAAATTGATCAAGTTTGATAAAATTGAGAAAAAATGTCAATTTCAGCCGGGTTTTAGTACTCTTTTACTCGAAAACAAAGCCTTTTTTAAAAAATCTTATAAGAACATTTTCGATTTAGAATCATATAAAGAATCTAAAAAACTGTTTTTGGGTTGAAGTTTTTGGTAAATAACATAATGTTGTTGAATATTAACAATTAATTTGTTAATAACAAATTACCTGACCACTTTTGGGCATTCCACACTCGAAATTCGTGTTCAGGAGGCAAAAATACATAAAAAAACCTTGGTGATCTACTGGCCATTCAAGTCCGACGAAAAGTGCTCAGCGCCTAGACTAGAGGGGGTGTTGCTTTCTGAATATGGGATTTTCGGAGCACGATGTGGATTGATACATGGGGAGTTTGTTTGATAGTTGACTTTCCATGAAAAATGTACTCTTCGAACGAAGTCGAAAGTTTTACTTTTTTCTCTTGAATGAAACGTTAAGCTCGTGTTGATACACACGTCGAAAGCTTTGAGCTTTTTATTCCAGGTAGTACACCTATCGCTCTGAAAAACAGAGTTTCGAACGAATCGGTCATTCTGCGCTTCCGAGAATCACGCGTATAATTTATTTATAAAAAAACACACGCTCGAGCGAGCCGCAGGCATCGACGGGGGGCACTTAAGGCATCGTAAAAATTGATCATAATTTTTTACGGCCTGTAAAAAATGTAGAAAACAATATTGGATGCGAAAGAGCTTCTCTTTTGTTATTAGCAGTCTTCGCGCGCGCTCGGGCAGCGCCACGCGTATAGCGGTTATCACTTTTATACTATCAATATTCGTGCCGATAAATTATGCCTTAATAATCTGCGCTATATATGGATGGGATTATGTTTGCATGCGAAGCTCGACGTGCATGCGCGAAGCTGAAGAGAGAATCTTTCTAATGTATTTTCGCGTATGGGGGAGTTAAAGTCAGCTTCGGAATATAGTCGTAAAAGCGCGCTTCTGCACCGCTAAAGTTTTTCTTTTTAATAAATATTAAAGCAGCTCGCGTTTATTTCCCCTGCATATAGAAAACAATATTAAAGAAATGAAAATCGTCGTAGTCACAGAGCGAAACAAGAGCCCAATCAGCCCTTACAGGTACATCCGAATATAAAATCGAACGTGAAACGCGATCGAGCTTTATATCAGCGCATTGTTTTGCATCTTGGCTGAGCTCGCGAATTCGCGTGACTTATGATCGAGTATCAGAGGGTCTCTATGTGTACCTCACGGTATAAGAGGGGGAGAGACCTGCCTTTCGGTAACCGGAGAGACACAGAGAGAGGGATGCTACTGGTTATACGAAAGGGAGGATCCGGAGATGTACCTTATATCTCCGAACATCGATGCATATAGTCTCCGGACGCCGATATCCCAGGGATATCGAGGAGACATCTGAATATCAATAAGAATCCGATAAGAAAGAGGAATATCGGATGCGGCGGAGAGGCGCTTGCTTGAGCGACGTTTTTATTCATTTGCCGGGAGCAGGCTGCGCCGTATCGGTGAAATCGAACTCGTCGCTGTGAATGAAAGTTAATGCGCTTGATTAACACTGAGAGATAAGGGATATGCTTTTAGGAGTGTTATTTCTGTTGAGCGAGGTATACTGAGCTGGGTTCTGGGATTGAATTATCCTCGGAGAGAGTGCGGACGGAGCAAAGGGTATATAGCACAAAGGATTCGATGTTTAATTGAATTTACCCGCGAGTTGTGATTGGAGATTTTTCCTTTTTATATTATCGAAGCAATGTGCATTAACGTCACTGCGATCACTCGAAAGCTTGCGCAATCAAAAGTTCAAACGTCTCCTCTCTCGTCGCGCATTTGCACAACGTCATTGCGCCCTACGTCCGAAATGAATTTCGCGAGCGACTAACTTGTTCCACACACACACACACACGAAAATCGCGCCGCTTTCAAATTCAAAACAGCCGCGAGTTAACGCTGCACCGCATGAAGAAGAGCCTTTATCTCTCGAGCCCGCCACCGCCCAAAGAAGCTCTGTACGTCTCGCGGTAAGTAAAAAAGAAGAAGAAGGAGTAGTGAGCGGAGTTTCACCTGTTGATTTTTCCCTCCTCCTCCGCGCATCGTCCCTTAACGAGCGGCGCGTGCATATCACGCAGCATCAGCCGCGACGACGAAGTCCTCTTCCATTTTTCTAATTTTCTCTCTCTCTCTCTTTCTCTCTCTCTCTCTCTCTCTCTCTCTCTCTCTCTCTCTCTCTCTCTCTCTCTCTCTCTTGAGCTAGCGAGCAGGTGCCTATATATACTCTACGTATAATTCAGCGCGGGGGAGAGACGAGCGCGACAACAAGAAGCAGTTATAGTGCTCGAGACAACTAAATCTTAACTTGGCCGCGGCGCGCCGTTGGAATAATTTATTCATTGGCTGGGCATTGTCTGACTCTCTCAGGGCGTCTAAGCGCAGACCCTAAACGAGCAGAGACAGAGATAGATATCGCCCCCGAAAGTGCGGGAATTTCGCGCGCGGGATATGCAGATATGAATTACGAGATGCGTATCTCTCCTATAGGTCCTATATTCCAGCTGTGGGCATATACGTATAGCCGTCGTCATCGCGGCGCATGCGAATGTGTGTACGGAGAGAGAGAGAGAGAGAGAGAGAGAGAGAGAGAGAGAGAGCGTGGGCGGTGTAAGGGCAGCTGCGGAGCAGAAGTACGCGGTTGGAGAGGGAATTGTACTGGGGAATGTGTGGAGGAGATTGGGACGACGGGCGATTTACCCCCTTTGGGCTAGAGAAAGAGAGAGAGAGAGAGAGAGAGAGAGAGAGAGAGAGAGAGAGAGAGAGAGAGAGAGAGAGAGAGCGCGTCGTCGCGCCGAGTTGCGATATTAGTTTCGAGCAACGCGTGCTTCCTGATGCTGCTGCGCTGCATCTGGTGGCTTGTATGGCCGAAGCGGCTGCTGCTGCTGTTGCTCGGCTGCATCGGGATGCCGCGACGATTGCCTGTTATTCATGGATTTGAGGAAGGGGATCCGCGGTGATGATTGCTGCAGTTTATTATGCGACGTGTTTATGGAGATAAGTTGCAGAAGGTTCTTTCTCGGTGCGTGATTCTTATTGAAAACCGCATAAAGTACGTTTTGGCCATGAATATTCTCATAAAATATTAGTTACATTTTTTTAGCGCAGATAGTAGTCACACGTTATATGGTTATACAGAAAAATTGCAATCGCATTTCTATAGGCACTCGCAGTTCAGCGATTTATCTGCCCGATTGCATCCAAAACAGTCTGCCGTTCAGCCGCATGAAAATATTGGACTTTTCATTTCCACTATGAATACTTTTATTTATTACTTCAAACGCAGTTATCGCGCACACTCCTCGTGAAAGTGCTCACACCACAGCGCTATTTCCCCGCGAGACATCCTCGCCAAAATCCAGACATCGGCCTCAAAAAGTACAATCAGTCGAGGGACGCGAGGAGTAATGTCAGCGCGCGCGAGAGCAAACACAGAGCCTGTACACGTAACGATCAAAGAAGCGAGGCTTCGAGCAAACCTGATCAATTATTCAACGTCCGCATTTCCAATTGCAAGGCAAAATCCCGTTCAAACAATGACTCTCTCTCTCTCTCTCTCTCTCTCTCTCTCTCTCTCTCTCTCTCTCTCCGATGCTCGCTGGGGCGAACAAAGCTCCCGCGAAATCAAAAGGCGATACAAAAGAGGGACGAGATGAGCCCACGCGAGATAGAGAGAGAGAGAGAGAGAGAGAGAGAGAGAGAGAGAGAGAGAGAGAGAGAGCAAAAAAAGGACGGAGCACGAGCGGCAGGGAAAAAACGCGGCGGCGAACCGCACACGCGATTCCACTGTGCGCTGCTACTTGCTCATTTCTACTCTTCCTTTTTTTACAGCTGTCTAGGTCGTCTTTTAGCGCGTCGTTCTTTTTCCGTCTTTCTCGAGGCGGCGCGTGGGATCCTACTTTTTGATTCAGAGAGAAAGACTCGCTCGCTCCTTTTTTCCTCGTCCTTAATTTTGCTTCTTGTCTCTCTTCGTGCTCTCTTTTTCATCTCATTAGAGGACGGCCGAGTGTGGGTGTGTGGACAACGTACATAAGTATGCGCGCGAGAGCTGTTTTATCAAGCTCGCGGATGCAACGCGTTTATTCGCGGGAAAACGCAAACAATCAGCGCAAATTGAACGCTCATTGTCCGGCGCTATTTGCTCCCGGAGCACACAATCAAGTAATCCACGATATATTAATTACCAAGACGACACCGAAAGCCAATTTATACTATGGGCAAATATTTAGTCCATCGAAACCACCGCTCGCGCGCGCCACAGTTTTCCAACGACACTCCACACAGCGCGAATTAACCAAACAACTCGCGACTCGTCGTTATAAATCAGCAGAAACGTCGCGGCAATGTGCTTCGCTTGTTCCTTGAAACGCGTCGCTATATCGCACTCGCGCGAGCCACAGAGATAGAGAGGCAGCAATTAACTCGCCGCGCGCTGCGCGCAAATCTTCCCATCAACGTGACACAAAGCCCGGTGCCGCAACTGCATCAATCCCGCGGCACAAAGAGAAAGCTCCGCTGTCGCCGAGGATTTTTGCGAAACCAATCACGCAACCCTGCCCATAGCCGCGCCACCAAATCGCCCGCGCGCGCATAGATACATACCTAAGTGTATCACAGCTCTCGTTCGTGTATACCCTCTTTGTGGCGAATTTCCCGCATCCGTTTCTGTGTCAAATCACCTCGCTCTATAAAGCACGAAAGGAAGACTCCTCTACCCCCTCACTGCCCACCGCGCCAAACGCGGAAATGAAACCGACTATCCTCTCTCTCTCTCACACACACACACACACACACACACACACACACATGCAGGCACGTTGCGCTAAACGGGACAAATGGCCTCTGCTCTGGTGAAAACGTAATCGAGCGTTTCGGCCGCAGCGCGCGTTTATTCCGCTCTTTTTGCGCCGTTGCTACCTATAACCATGCGCTGCTGCTGCTGCTGCTCCGCGTCGTATTTTATTCGGGGGCACGAATTACGCGCTGCGCGCGATGCGCAAAAAGTAGCTCAAGCTTTGAAAATTCAAATTTTTTTTCTGTATCCATACATGGCGTGCGGGACGATTATAACTCGACGCTTGTGGGCAGGTATAGGTATGCGGGAGAGTGAAAGAAAACGAGAGGCTTTTTGCGCGCGCGACGACGTACTCGGCCGAGGCACGCGAACGAGTTTCGAGTTTCTTTGTGCAATGGCTATGCAGCAGCGGCGGCGGCTGATAATGACGGGCTCGCGCAGCTTCCGATGATAAGGCGTGCAAAAGAGCTCGCGGGAGAGATAAGCGCCGACGACTGGTTTATTGTTGGCTAGCTCTGCTGATACTGTTTTTAGGTGTGTTGGAAATAATATTTGCCGTATGGGTTTAATTTTGCAATTACATCGGCGGCAGTTTAGAATTGATTGATATCCGTGTTTTATTATCGATTTGTTTGCAATGTTATTGAGGTTAAAAAGTTTGAGTGCGCAAACAGAGCCTGTTTACATTATTATTTTATCTTTGCCGGCTGTTAACCAAACACGGATATATAGTCTGTAAAATATTCGCGTTATGTTATATTCACTCATGTTTTACTCGTGTACATTAGATATCAACAATATATTGCATTTAAATAAACGAAAATAATGCACACATATGTAGGAAGCAAATATCATCGTTGGCATTAATAAAATAACTTTTAATAATTGGAACATTATATCCTGCCTAAATTATTCAAACTCGTTTACGGATATACGATAACGAATTCGCTTTGAATAATTATGTTGTAAAAATAAAAGCAAACGAGATTTGCGCTTTTATAATTTTCTTTGACTTTGAATTTCTTTCAGCTCATTTATGAGTAAAATAAAATTTATTCACAAAATTTTTATCAGACGCCGCTGCTGTCATTTCTTTTCTTCAATACCATTTCAAAGTTTATAATAAAATACATAGTATATGCTTTTACAACAAATTTCTAAATAGTTGAGTAAACATTGCTTTATGCGTCGAAGCTATGCATGAAAAAAAAACAGCCTTTCATAACTGTTCCGCTCTATAGCATTACCCACCTCCTATAGCAGTAGTACACTATTTCACAATAAAAAATAAAAAAAGCACAACACAAAGCCATCTTACAAAATAACCATTGAATCCTATAAAAATGTCGTTAACCAACGATTGAAAAAAAATAAGAAAAAAAAGTATTCCTTCGAGCCGGATTTGAACCAGCGACCTATGGATTCCTGATAAACCAACTACAGTCCACCGCTCTACCAACTGAGCTATCGAAGGTCTTGACTGTCGCTGGTGAAGAACGCGCTAATAAACCGGTTTGCTCGGCTCGCCTTTTCTTTCATAGCAATTTATGCACGCGACTCCCATACAAATTATCCTCGCGCCATCGCTCATCAATTCAAGGTTAAACAGCGCGAGATACGATCACATCGAACCGCGTTATTCCAAACTACGTCGCACTCGCCGTTTATAATATCGTTAGTCATGCGCGGCTATAAAGCGTTTAAAAATAGATCCTACATTAGCTTACCGAAGGCGCGACTTTTTCGAGAACTCCTGGAGCAACGTGTTAACCGCGACATTTTTAAAAAATCGTTAGGTTATGTTCGTCCAGGACATAAACAAAGAGACGTCAGTCAAAGAGATATTATCCCACCGCTCGACAGACAGTCGGTCTCGACTCGGGGAAGTCTCGAGACCTTCCTGGAAATGTCGCGAAGCCGCGACACTTGCTGTCTCTCGATTAACCTTGACGGATCCCTTCGAGAAAGAGCCACCGCGAGAGAGCGAGAGCAGTAGACCAGTCTAACCTCAACAAAAGCAAAATACCATGGAAAGCCACTCACCTTGTAAAATTTGAGTTGGTTGTTGTCACTGGTCAAACGACGTTCCCGTCAAATCTTCGACTCCTTCAGTCCTCTGGCATGGCTTGCTGTTCCATAAATCATCGCCGATCATCCCAACTCGCGACGCACTGATAGCACATCACACAAAGTGGTATCACTAGTACACAGAGCAAGTCTTTACTGCGCGACGGTCCTAACTTTTCCAGCGAACTGTACGCGAGACATCGGACTGATCGGACACTTCCCAAATAAACAGCGCGTGTCGGCCACCTAACGGCCGCCGAGCGAAGCGCCATGGCGCTCACGAAAATATGGCGGGAACGCGCGGCGTCACGACTCGCGTATAATACCGACCGAGAGATTCGCGCCGGCTCGTCTGGCTCGTCAGTCTATTCGCGAATCTCGGCCGCGCCAGACGGCGTCTCGCGCAAGCACTCTTACTCCGTTCCGCTTTGTACGCACCGTACGCTCGTAGCCCCACACGCACGTACAACACAAGCTCAACCGAGAGAGAACAGTGTCCGAAGCTCCGATTCCCGGGCGCAGGCGTGTGCGGGAAATGGCTGAGCAACCCGAGCCTCACCATCACCACCATCTTCGGGGCAAGGATCAGCCTACCTCGCCGCAGCAGGCTAACAGCGGCGGCGTCAAGCAAGACAGCAGCGGCGCCACTACCGGGACGAGCGCCAACAACGCGCCGACGACGACGACGACCGCGACTACTACGACTACTACGACGACGTCGTCGACGATGCACTCGAACGGTGGAGGCAAGGGCTCGGGCGACGACGCCGACAGCCTCGAGGAGTTGCCGCTCGATGTCGGCGAACACTACCTCGTGCGCAGATCCGCAGACGGCACCTGGCGTGAGTCCGATTACAGTGATAATTGTGTATATTGTGTGCGACGCGAGTCAGGCGGTTATGTACATTCCGTGCGCGACACGGTGTTTTGATCGTATGTAGTGACACGAAGCTGAAGCGATATGTACCGCGCGTTGGCTCATCGAGCGAACGGAGCAACGTATTTTTTTCGGAGCAGACTGTCGCACGCCGGTGACTCTCGCCGCGGCGATTTATTATTTTGAATATCCAAATAGCGCTTTTTAGGTCGACGAATAATCGAGATGTGTATACCACGTGTTAGACGGAACGCAGCAGAGGGGGAACGTTTGGAGCATCATCGTCGCTCTGTGATCTATGATAGATATAGACTGTACACCGCATGAGAGCCTTTTTTTGTCGACTACTCCCCTCCACTTGTCGCGCGGCTTTATATGTATATTCGTGAACTTGTGCAGGAGGACGGTTTTTATAATGCTCGGCGATCTTCGAGCGCTTTCGCTGCAGTTCGTGGGTTCCGTGCTTGATGCGTTTTTAGTTTTTCACTCGACACGCCATAAAAGAAGTTTGAACGGACTATTAATTGCCGTGTAGTCTGCTGCTGGGGAATTTAGATTTTGAAAGCGATTCAAATGTTGTGAGGGTTGAGGGTTTTGTAAATACAACAAATAGTGTAAGTCTTTTGTTAACTAAAGCTTGATTTTTGTCTAACAATGCTAAGAAAATATTCAAGGTTTCTGACAAACTGGTGTTATATTATTCTGCTAAATATTATGCATGCAGAAGTGAATATAATGTTTCAGGTGACCTTGTTTCACCTGAAGCATTAAATGTACAGTTGTAGTTAAATGAGTCTTTAATGTATCACTAATGACACTTTTTAATATAAGTTATGCATTTCATTGATGCATCAATACAAAAAAATACTGTTAGGAGAATTTTTTATGTTCTCACCATAGAGCCTAAATGCAACTAAAAAAGTTGTTTTAATCTTAACTTGTATTTGAGACCCTTATTTTAGTTTTTTCATTATTTTTATAGATCCTGCTGAAATCATCCAAACTCGATTTAATGAAATCGAAAGCTTTTATGAATATTACGTTCACTACGAAGGCTACAATAGAAGATTGGATGAGTGGGTACCCAGAGACAGAATCATGTGTAGCAGGTTCGATATGAGTGAACGTACTTGGAAGAACGGGGACAGGAACCAGAGTATGGATTTGCTGGCTGATTCATCGGATAGAAAGATTACTAGGAATCAAAAGAGAAGACACGATGAAATTAATCATGTACAAAAGGTATGTTCGATTGTTTCAACTATACCTTTTTTCTTCTGAAGTTAGCATAAAAAAACTGATGATTTGACTATGTTTCATTCTAATTAATAAAGACATATGCTGAAATGGATCCAACTACTGCTGCATTAGAAAAAGAGCACGAAGCCATCACAAAAGTAAAATACATCGACAAGATACAAATAGGTGAATATTAATAATAGCCATGTACAATTATGTTTCTAAAGCACTAATGTCTAACTAAATATTTTTACTTCAGGAAAGTATGAAATAGATACTTGGTACTTCAGCCCTTATCCAGAAGAATATGGAAAACAACCAAAACTTTGGATCTGTGAATATTGCCTTAAATATATGAGATTAGAGAAAACATACAGATACCACATGGTAATTGATACTTGCTCACGATGATCATTTTAAAAAATTGATATCCAGAATCCATATCATATAAACTTGCATATCATTTTCAGAGTGAATGCACACATAGACAACCTCTTGGAAAAGAAATTTACCGAAAAGGAACGCTTAGTATTTGGGAAGTCGACGGCAAAGAACATAAAATTTACTGCCAGAATCTTTGTCTTCTAGCAAAATTATTTTTAGATCACAAGACGCTATACTTCGATGTTGAACCTTTTCTTTTTTATATTTTATGTGAAGTTGACAAACATGGAGCCCATCTCGTCGGTTACTTTTCAAAGGTATACAAAAATGAAATAACGTGCAGCAGTTTTATTAGTTTTATTAAATTACCAATTATGTAAACGTTTCAGGAAAAAGAATCGCCTGATGGTAACAATGTTGCATGTATTTTAACACTACCTCCATTTCAAAGACAAGGATATGGCAAACTTCTAATAGCCTTTAGTTATGAGCTTAGTAGAATTGAGCAAACGGTCGGAAGTCCAGAAAAACCGTTAAGTGATTTAGGAAAGCTGTCTTATCGAAGTTACTGGAGTTGGATACTTTTAGAAATTCTGAGGGATTTTAGGGGTACATTGAGTATTAAAGATTTAAGGTAAGATATCAATTAAACGATTGGCTTGGTTATTCTATTGATATTTTGAATAATGCAAAATATTTTCTTTTTACAGTCAAATGACTAGTATATCGCAAACCGACATCATTTCAACTTTGCAAAGTATGAACATGGTTAAGTACTGGAAAGGTCAACACGTTATATGCGTCACACCCAAGTTAGTAGATGAACACATCAAAAGTAGCCAGTACAAGAGGCCAAGACTCACAGTAGACAGTTCAGCTCTGAGATGGGGTGCGCCACCTCGAAAGAATGTGAAGCCTGGCAAGAAATAATGGGGCCACATCTCGGTCACTCAAGAAACTTTATATTTATTTCTCGATTCAACCATTCCTGATAACTTGTACGTACAGCATACAAGTTCCTTGGCTCTATTAGGATGTCTTGAAGTTCAATTATCCGTACTTTATGTTCATCGATTTCACTGTACAATTATACGTGCAACGTTTTAGTGCAGAGACGTAAGAGAAACCGTGATATACAATAGTTTTATTCGAAAAATCAAATTAAAATAGTGCTTGCTGTGAACAAACGACAATCAACAACGCGAAAACCGTCATTGAGCAGTATTAGCCGCATTAAGTGATTCATTTTGAATGTGAAGTAAAAAACGAAATAAAGCGAATTTTTTAAGATTCGTTTTTATTTTTACTTCTTATCCAAGTGAACAATGTATGATTTATTATTAAACTGTACATTTTGTAATTTATATCTTAAATTAACAATTAATTTTTTTATTATCCTCGTATACTTAGTTTATACAAAAAACTGTAAATAGGAGTATGAGAGTTAAGGAAAATCTCATTGAAAATACTGCACTCATAATTATGCTAATCTGTGAGCATCTTTAGCTAATTCAACAGCGTATTTAGAAGTGCCTGGTGCTGTACATATACCGTAGCCGCTGTGTCCATAATTGTGAATAACCTTTTTTTTATAAAAAAAAAAAGAAAAGTAAACATTAAAGTGATTATTTTGTACTTCATAATACGCTTTGATCGTGCCTCCAGTACAATAGTGTAATACAATTAATTTTTGCAGTATCATTAGCTTCTAATGTTCACTGAGTTTGCTTTGTACTAGTAAAAACTGTTTTTGAGCGATTATTACACTATTGTACAGAGGTACTGATGTACTTGGAATCATTTTTAAATTTACCGTAGCACTGTGAAGTCCATCCTGAATTTTCTCTGTACCTGATCGGATGCCTCCTTCTCTGTGAGGTCTAATTCCGTTCTTGTGAATCACTGTCTCTGCTTTCGTTAATGACGGAACCAATTTCTCACAGCGTTCGCGTATCGCGGCAGCTTGATGTCTGCAGATACTAACATCATAAGATCCATATTCTCGGTTACCGCCCAACGTAATAAGCCCGTCGGGACCGGGGATAATGTAGGTATTAAGGTCAGCGTAAAAGAATGTCTTGATCCAGGGTGCTTTGGCCTGAAGTATTTAATGTTCTGTTAGTGTTATACTTCTCGTGCGTAACAACGTTGATGTCAATATTAAAACTTACTTTAATAATTTGGCCGCTGATGGGAACCATGTACCTGTCTTGACAAAGTCTCTTTGCACCAAGTCCTGTGCAGTTAATGATGATGTCGTAGTCCTTGGCAAGTTCTTTCAGAGACTCAACTCGTCGCGTTACCAAATTCACACCGTTCGCAGCCAATCTGTATAGAATTATTAAGTATGAATTCTTAAATTTTATGTACTTGTGACTTTTAAAAAACCGCTCGCGAACCTTTTCCGTACCCAAGGGAGATAAAAGGTGGGATGCGTCAACAGAGTTGACGTGAACATTCCGTACTTCCATCCGCCTTCTACCAGTTGCAGTTCTTCCTCGGTACATTTTCTGTAAATTGGAACTAGCTCTTCCATGAAGGGATTCTAAAATCGACAAAATGAATAAGTACCAGCGTGAAAAATTTCTCATCTAAATGAATACGTGAAACACAAACCTTCTCGAATGGATTGTTTGAATACATGTAGCCAGAGAGGTTGGTGACACCGGCGATAGCGGCATCGGGCGAGCGGTTGATCGCATCGTAGTACTCGTACGAATCCGACACCCATTTTCTATAACATTGTATATCAACCAAGATTAATTAATTTAACAATATAATAACCATGATATTTGAACGATATTAACAATCAATAAAAATAAAAAAAGAAATATAAATTGAAGATTAAAATATGTATGTACTATTTCGGTATCTTTTATTGGTAACTTACTGAACAAACAAAGTTAAAAGATATTCTTGAACACTTGCAAGCAATTATATCGATGTCATATGCGTTATCTCGGTGAATCCCCTGATCTACAATCTAGACTCGGCGATGTGAAACACAATAGTATCAGTTTTATCGCAGATATAAAAATTTTCTCAAGTAAAAAAAACGTAAAAGAAGAGCATCTATACATATGTGCGGACAAATTTAATTTCACAAGATACTCGTAAAATTACGCAGCATCACGGGAGGTAATAACAATTTGCGAATCCTGCGCAATAAGCTTGGATCGCCATTTTACCTCCCGCGGTACTACTTATCAGCTGGGCGTTTCGAGAAATTACAAACAATCGCAAATTACCTTGTTATCTCTTCGGTAGGACCGGTGTAATTGGCCCCTATCCGGAAAATTCCCGGCGCTATATGACTGGTGGTCTCGTCGAAGGTCTCGGCTATTACGTCGAGTTTTGCGCTATTGCGCAGTTCATTCTGCAAATGAACAGCCGTCGTCAGACCAACGCAACCTCCGCCCAGTACTGCAATTTTCATTATCACGAAAGTATTTGAGACTTTAAATTCCACTGTACAGCGCACAGCTGTTCGATTCGGTGTCTCGCGACGGATTGACGAGAATACGATGCGATAGGAGCGGCTGATGCGCTGCTTGTTATTCGCTGGCACGAATCTAGCTTATCTCGTTAGTCCAGTAAAATTAGCTTTGAAATCGAAATGCGATAGAAATGGCTGCATTTTGGTTATTAGGTAAATCGAGGTCGAAAAAGACGATTCTGAAATTTGCAGCTTCCTAGGTCAACGGGTTCTATGCGAAAACAGTGTGCAAAAATTGCGAGATAATAAATAAAAAAGAAATTACCTAAATGTAGAAGGAGGGGGAGGCGCATCTGGTACAGGGCTTGGTACGCGTCGCGCCTCCCCCTCCTTCTACATTTAGGTAATTTCTTTTTTATTTATTATCTCGGAACTTTGCACTCATCGAAATCGATTTAAAAATCGATTCCAATGCAAAATTGAACGCTCTTTCGACTGGTGCAGGTCATTTTACTGTACGTTAAGCCGTTTTCGAGATATAAGCAAAATTAATTTTTGCACACTGTTTTCGCATAGAACCCGTTGACCTAGGAAGCTGCAAATTTCAGAATCGTCTTTTTCGACCTCGATTTACCTAATAACCAAAATGCAGCCATTTCTATCGCATTTCGATTTCAAGGCTAATTTTACTGGACTACGTGAGTCATGTTACTTGTCAGCATTAGCGCTTACTGTGATCTGTGATTGACCGATACCTAGCATTGTTACTGTCACGTGGAAGTGATTTGACTCGTTTGACTATATCTGCAGCGTTGTACACAAGTTTTCCTGATACATGCGCATCACGGAGCCGTTGAACTATATCGATCCAATTTGATAGAGAAAACCATAAGTATGAGGAAAAGTACGTTGACAATTTTAAGTTTGAAATAAACATTGAGATACGTTAATAAATCTAATGCACGTGATCGCTAGTCAAGCATGTCAAGATTTTGCTGTCTGGAGTACCTGCGGTTGAACACAATATAAATTGTATCATCTGCAATCAGTATTAATGTAGGTATATTATCACGCGCGCATAAAATTGCGTTCATCAATTACATTTCCCGCGATCTTTACATAACTAATATCTCGAAAATAAAAACGATGAAAAACTCGAGATGATTAATTTACTGAAAAATTCGAGAATGGTTGACATAGAAGAGCAACTTGACATTATTGCGAGATGTTGCCTCACATAGAGAAACGACAATTCTACATTTCTAAGTATAGTTTAGAGCATAAATACTTTCAAATGTATGGAAAGATTTGGATAATCAGAGATTAAATTCCATTTTCATTTTAAACATTAAAGATAAATTAATTTTACAGAAATTTTCTGCAAAACTGACGAGAAATAAGGATGAAAACAGTTCCTTCTTTTAAATTGACTTTATTAGTAAGATAATATTGTTAATATATGCACACGTCTAGTGAAACTTCTTATCAAAGGCACAGAAAATTGATCTTCATTATTATATGATTATTATAGATTGCAACTTGCTTTTTTCAAGGAAAACAATTTCGATTACAGACTATGGCTAAAATAGCTTTTAATATTACTTGATGAATTACAAACTGATTTGCAGGTTTATGTATGCAAATGCTTTACAAATATTTGCCATATAAAATAGCAAACTAGTGTTTTTACTTATATGCTACTAATTAATGAATGGGATGTGCAAAAATTGTTAAACCTTTAGTAGGGATTTAGCAGAAGAAGACATTATTATTAACAATTTCAAACACTAATATTTACATGTAATACAACTACGTAAAATATAATTCTAGTTCGGCTTTTCTTGCGTTCAATGCAAAGTTCTGTACATTGATTGCATCTAGCTCTACAATCTATTTATAAAAAAAATTAATCATTGTTAATGTCTAGGTGAGGATCAATAATTTACAAAGCTTAAAAAATGTTTATAAACAAAAAGTCAAAGGCGACTTTATTTTTCTATATTTACACGGTTAATTATTTTATTTTGCATAAAAATTATGCTGCTCCGTTTTTTTGCCGTTATTAAACAGTTACAATTTTGTTATGAAATCTAACTAATGTATGAGAAATCAAATGACCGATAAAGAATCAATAATAGCAACAAACAAAATACAAGGCTTGTATTGACGTATTGCATGGTAAATAAAACCTATCTTTCAAGCCTCACTATATTTTTCATTGAGAAATGTTTAACATAACAAGATTAAAGATCGTACAAACATTTTTCACTCAATCTATCCCATGTTGCTTGTATTCTATATCGCTTGAGAATAATACTACTGTTCCATCCTATGAAAATAGGCCTATTTACAAGAAATCACTCGTATATATTCTAAGTCATACTAATTACGGTATCATTTTCAACGTTCTCCTATGATTTTGTCGAGAATACTTACGCTGTGTACACGGAGAAAATATGTTTAAACCCTTTAATGCAATAAAGTTGCATGTGCAGAATAGAAAAAAACCTGCCACACTTGTTAATGCAGCAACATCGATTAAATTTCTAATTTTTTTTTAAATTATGCAAATTAAAATTCACATGCATGTTGATTGCGATAAGTTTCAAATACGCTAAAATTTTTTATATATTTTTTTTCACGCTAGATGCAAGTCTTTTGATGAAAAAAGTATCTATATAATCATAAATAATTGTCTAATAGAAGTTATTTTCACCAAAAATTATCTCTGTATTTCATACAGACGCTAATTTCTCGAGTCAGATAATCATTCGTCTACGTAAAAATCATTTTCTCCGCGTACTCGGTAATTTACCTAGTAGCAAACACGATAAACAATATTAATAATAAAATTAACAATCAGGAATATTGAAAAATCACGTAGCACTCCACAACTCTTTAAAAATATTATCATGCTTGAACTTTCGAAGCAAAATTACCACTCTCTTTACTTATCAATAGATATTGATCAACTAGAAAGATTGTGAAAACCATAGCAAGAGTGTGTATAGTTTTTCAATTTTCCTACAAATCATAGCAGTATTTAGAAAATTAAACTCAAGATCAGCCTAAGCTTTGCTGCAGGGTTGAATAGAATAGTTGAGTGGCGGAGGTGGTACAAGTAACGGTAGTGGCGTTGGAGGTGCCTGAGCTGGCGGCAGCGACGAAACGCTAACCGAGGAAGTTGAGCTTACGGCGGTCGTAGACGCAACCGCCGTAGTTGTGGCACCAGTCCGTGCACTGTTTGCTGCCGTTGTCGTACCGAATGTTGACAGGTAACTTGGCCATAGGTGCGGAGGTGGTGGTGAGCCAGGAGGTGGCGGTGGAGGTGAACGGTCGTCCATTTCATCCGAGTCGTCAAGTATTGATGTGGGAAGAGGAGTAACCTTTGGCTTCTTTAATTTAATGATCTTTACCTATTCAAGTTGGAGAAAATCGTTATCATGGATTCTTGTCACCGATATATTTTGATAAGTATGTATTAATTTTCTCACCTTAACCTTCTTCTTGGTCTTTGGTGGCTTGGTACGCTTTTGCTTCCTTCTCATTTTTCTAGCGCGTAATTTTTTCGAGATATCAAGCGTTAATTCTGATGGAAGATTTGATGTTGGAGGCGGAGGAGATGGCATATCGCCTTCACCACCACTAGGACTCGTCCCCTCTCCTGGCTTGATTCCATCAGCAAATTGTACAGATTTTTTCATCCTTATTTTTTCAAAAAGTTTCAGAGCCATCGATGTCGACAATTTAGCTTCTTCCTCTTTTTCCATCGAAGCTTTTTGCTCTTCACTCTCTCTTGCTTCAGCCTCTAATTTTTCCAAATCGCTTAGTATTCCATTCGTCATGGATAGATTTCTAAGCATGAAAAAGTTCATTGATAATAAATAAAATACTTCGAGTACAAATAAAATAGAATTAATGAAAATAAAAAAAAACTTACCCAAAGCCCGGCAAAATAAGTATACCCTTGGCAGGCGGCGGTGGAATCGCAGCAACACTGGCCTCTTCGTTCTTAACAACTAACTCTTTGCTCTCTTCTTCATTTTCTTCGTCTGCATCAAACTCTTCATTTTCCTCTTCGTCTTCCTGCTCTTCCTGTTCTTGCTGTTCTTGCTCCTCCTCTTCATCGTCTTCCTCATCTCCATCATCTTCTTCCTCATCTTCTGCTATTGCAGCCCCTGTTTCTGCTTCCTCGCTTGGCGTAGATGCTACGGGACTCTTGGATTCCTCGGTTTCGTTATCCTCGTTTGTGTCGTTCTCATCTTTAGCAGTGAGTTTCGCGAGGATGTCGCCAGGTTTACCAAAGATGTTGGTGCTTATGCCAGAGGAACTTGAGCTATCTGCGTTGACCTTGCTTTTACCAAGGATCTTCTCGGTACGACGCTTAGCTCGCTCGAACCTTCGACGTTCTTTCTCTTTCCGTTTTAACTCGCGTAGACGCTTGCGTTCTTCTTTTTCGACTCGCCGGGCTTCAAGAATCGCTTCGTAATTATAGACTGGTTGTACGATAGGTTCTGTTAATAATGGTCCCAGATTGATTATTTATCATTGATCGTTTTAAATTATGTTAAATGTAAATATCATCAAGATGTTTAAAGAGAGTATCACAAATGACAATGAAAATACAACAAATTTTAACACAAAACCTTGTTTAGTTAAAAGTCTCAAAACGCATAACTTACCGGGTGGAGCTGGTTTGGGTTTAGGCACTGGTGCCGTAATTATTGGACTAGCTACAGCAATTTGCGGTGGCGGCACAGTAATAGGTACAATTGGCTTAACGATTGGAGGTATCTGAGCCACCGAAGTTGGTAGAGGCGAAGCTCCAGCCAAAAGAGCGGGAGATGCGTTCGGTTGCGGGGGAGGTACTGAAGGCGTATAACGTACACCCAATGGAGGAGCTGTGACGGTAGACTGCTGCTGAGTCGGGGTTGCTGCCCACTCGATTGTCGTTGCTGGTACAACCTGCAGTACGTTACCAATACGTAATATCTGGCTGGCCGGAGTCGCAGGTGGCGATGGATGTGGTGGGTACTCTGTTGGAACAACCTGCAGCACATTGCCCACCTGGAATAAAGTATGGTTTGGGCTCTTGAGATGTTGACGAATGGTAGTTTCTTTCTAAAATAGTAATGAAAGATTGGAGCACTGTGAGTGTGATGTCTTTGTTTGCAATACCCTTTGATAGTTTACTCAAAATCAGATATGATTCCTACTATAATATTTTACATCCGCAGTCAAAGTGCTCTCTATTCACACTAACGATTTTCGTGTTTTAAAAATACTTGAAATAATAAAACTACGCAAACATATGGTGAATCATTACCTGTAAAACTGTTGGCGGTTGCCTAACGAAATGTCCATGATGTTGGCCTGGCGGTAAGTGTTGATAACCGGAAGCATTGAAACCGGGAGAATTAAAACTCGTGGATACAGAAGGTTCAGGAGGCGTCTGTTTCTTAATTCCTAATTCTAACTCAAGCCTGCAAAACACATTAAATTACAGTATACAATAAAAAATGGAACCTCCCCGATCAATACGTATTTTCGTATATCTCACCTGTCATCGAGGGACAATCTTTTGGGTGAATCAGTGGATTCATCGGCAATTTTGGGATACGTTAGATTTCTGCCTTGATAAAACGTGTTGTATTCCGGTTCGTTCTCATTCTCGTTAGGATACCGATACCTCGACTGAGGCTCGTTGACTCCCGCTGCAGGAGCTGGAGCACGATTGACCAGGGGTGGTGGCAAGAGCATGTCGTCTTGAGACTCGCCTGTCAACTGGATGATAGCGTCCATACGCCGTGTTCTGTCAACTGTCGGTCTTACAGGAGTTACGCAGGATGCCGATGAAGGCTCAACCGGACGAGGTAAGGGAAGAATAGGCGCGGGTCGATTAATTCCCTCACCGATACGACGGATTTCTTCTTCTAGACGATCTTTCTCGTCGATGGGATAACGATTCCGAACTGGAGAGAAAGATCTGAACGAAAATAGATGATCATGATCAATGAGCTAATTATTTGAAATGAGTCAAGTTTAATAACGTAATAATCGAAAATGAAATTACCTGGACCGCCGAGATTTGTCCAAAGGCCTTGACTCGTGATTCCTGAATCTCGACCTGGAAGTGGATCGACTTCTCGATCGCGACCTTGACCTAGACCTCGTCAGTGACCTCGACCACGATCTGGACCGTGAACGCGAACGAAGTCTTGATCTTGGCGGCGGCGAACGTCTCGAAGAGCGTGGTGGTGACTTTCTTAGTGGGGGTAGTTTATCACGACGTGACAAAGGTGTGCTTCCGCTTAACGAATCTGGTGAGCGACTGTCCCTTCTATCCCTCCTATCATACGATTTACTGGACCTTTCTCTGCTTCTAGGTCTGGCACTTGAACCTGGGCGTGAATGGCTTTTAGAGTCCCTATCTGAACCATCGTCCCAGCCTCGTCCTTTATTCTCATAGCTATATTCGTTAGGGTAAGGATTTACAGGAAACTTATCGTCCGGGTGGTCTGAGTGTCGCCAAGATTTAGGTGTGTCTTGATCGATTCGCGACCTACGTGTTAATAATTCAAGTTAAGATATTAATTTTACAAATAATTTGTAAGAAAACGTCAAATTTATCAAAATTGAAATGATTATGACTTACCTGTTGCTCCCTCGACCCTTGTCACCTTCGTAATTTCTTTCCCGAAGAATTTCCATAGGATCGTAAGGTTTGTCACGGTTTTTATCTTGCTCCAAGTTATCGTCGTACCTCCTCTTGTTACGATCACTCTTACTCGATTGTGGAGTTTTCTTGGAAGTATCTAAGCAGCAAGAAGATAAATTAGTTATAAACCTAACGCTGATTAACAATCATGCAGATTTACATAAATTAATTATTACCTCGATGCGCAGAGCTCTTGACAGGACTTCGTTTGTCTCTCTTACCGTGTGGCACTTTAGACCGATCGTCCCTTCTTCTAGGACTCCTGCTTCTGCTTCTACTTCTACTCAGGCTGGCAGTTCGACTAGTACTTTCACTCTTGATGGCTTCCTTGGTATCCCAATTGCTCGTCGGGCTTCTCCTCGAACCTTTACTTTGGTATTCCTTCTTTTGCTTGTCTTCCTTGATGTCTTTTTCGACGCTTCTCCGCTTTCCGCTCTCGCGATCTTTTCTACTCGGACTCTTTCTCTTGACGCTCGATGGCGTAGGCGACTTGGAACTCACGCTCCTCGGCTGCACAATCTCCGTCTTGGGTGTGTCGACAACCGCAGCTTGGGGCAATTCATCCATGTTGCAGATTTTTTTCTTGAACGTTTCAGGTAAACTTGTGTTCGTTGGTGCGACGGCATTGACTTGGCGCGTTAGCACCTGCTTTGGCACCAGCTTGAGTGACACCTTGGACTTCTCTTCAGCGGGAGCGACCGGTTCGACTGATTGTTTATTGTTAAGTTTTTTCAGAATATTGCTTTCAAAATTTATACTCTCCATGTCAAGGAATATGTCTCTGTAAGAGCTACCTGATGCCTCGATTTTAGAATCGATTTCAGCGAGAGGAGGTATACCAAATTCCGAGGCTTCCTCTATCTGCGGCTGCTTGCTGCTTTCCCAGCTAGCAAGTGGGTCCGGCTTCTTTTCTTCTTTGACTCTCTTCGATGATGATGCAGCGTCTTTGGATTTTGATAGAGAGGCGTTCGCTTCTTCTTTAGCCTTAAGGTATGCTTCCGTTTTCTGTTCCTTCGCAGCAGCCTACGTAATCATCAGTTAATACAATTAGCAAATCACATTATATTTTGCAAAAAACATAAAATTTTATTTGGCGATACGTACGATTTCCGTCTCTTTTGGCGGTTCCAAATCTAGCGTATCTTTTACTTCAAAAGACTTAAAATCATCCAAACTCTTCATGATGTTTGAATCCGCATTTAACGCTCTCTCCAATGCAGCGATCTCTTCCATCTTCCGCCTCAAAGTCTCAGGTGAGTCTACGATGTCATCATCCTTCGGCGGTGTATAGCGTAGCGATGAGGATGCGTTGACCTTAACCACCTCATCTTTGACTCTCGCGCTCACCGCCTCTAGCAGTGGACTATTAAAAGTCGTCTCCTCGGCTTTGATTATATCCAGTGAGCCAAGTTTACTGTCTGGCCAAATGTTGCTCTCGACCTCCCACATGACTGGCGGCGCGTGCTCGAATTCCTCTGACTGACTTTCTACGTCCCAACGACTCTTGCGACGGTTTGCGGCTTCTTGCCGCGCTTTGTCTTCAACAGTAGATTCTGTTGACTCGGTTACCTTACTGATAATCTTTTTGGCTACTTATTATAGAGAATATTAATATAGTTGTTTGGATTTTATACAGTTGAACACATTTTTATAAAAATAATCTATAGACATACCTTCGGATTCACTGACTACTTTTTCCTTGTTCTCCACAGGCGGTTTTTTCTCCAGAGATAACGAAAGTTCTTCTCGCTCAGCGTTCTCTTGTTCGTCTTCCCAAATTCTGATAGTGCTTACTCGCTTGTCTTTCTTTTTCTTGCCGTCCTTCTTAATATCGAACTCAACAGGTACGTATGTATCCGTTTGCTCATCATACCTGAAGCTCTTATCCACCTTTTTCGTCTTGGTCGTTTCCTTCTTCATAGGCAAGGTAGCCCTAGGATTCGGCATCGCATCGAGGCTGTCTACCTCCCACTCGTTAGCGAAAATAGATTCTCGCTTTTCGACGACTTGTTCAAGTTGGGTAAGTGAGAGGACGTTTAACGAGTCGAAATCCGTATCGTGCCAGTCTATCGCAGATTTTTTTCCAGCACTTTCAACAACGCTAGTACTGGTAGTGGCAAACTTTTGAGGCTCCTCTTCAACAACTGTAGGTGCGGGTTTAGCCGCGCGTTGTTGACAACCACCCTCTTTTTCCCATTCGGCTTCGAATTCTTGCTGACTTTCCCGCTTTACTTCTTTATCCTTCTTCTTTTTCTTGCTCTTCTTGCTTTCGGTTACTTCATCTGCTTTAGTTTCTTCAAATTCCTTGTTAGCAACTTCCTTTTCTTTTTCTTGACTCTTGGAACTCTTGCTGGATTCATTCTTATCCTCGCTGGGCTTCTCCTTTTTTCTCGAAGACTCATTAGATTTCGTCTCTTCTTGCACCGGCTCTTTTTCAGCCTCTTTAGCAATCTGCCTCGGCAAACTTTCCCTCTCCCATTCTGAGTAGATATCCTCACTTGCATGCCTATTTCTACTATCGGTAATAACAGGGCTCTTGGTAAGCTTTATCTGATCAACCTCGCCCTTTTTCTGATTGGCAAGTTTCTCCGGTTCAACCACAGCATCCGCCTGTTTGTTTTTACTTGGTTTTTTCGTCTCCTCCTTCATTTTTGTAGCTTTTTGATGTTTACCCTCACTTTTCTCCGACTTGCTCTTGGTCTTTTCACCTCCATCGCTGCTGTTCTGGGACTGCTGCTTGCTTAACTTGTTCTTCTTCTTCTTTTTTAACTTCAACTTCCTCGATCTCTTCTTTGGCGGCTTGGCATCCGAGTCGCTACTACTGGAATCTGTACTCGCCTTCCTTCTGCGCTTACGTTTAAGCTTCTTGCTGAGTTTCTTCGAGCGCTTGCGCTTCTTACGTTTTCTATCGGCCTTCTTGCGCTTCTTTTTACGCAGTTCCTCTGAGCTTGAGGAATCGCTCGAGCTGCTATCGCTGCTCTCAGACTCACTGGTCGATGCTTTACGCGGACGCTTTCGTCTACGCTTGCGACGTTTGCTACTCTGTTTAGCATCTTCAGAGTCGGAACTTGAGGACGAGCTTGAATCGCTGCTCCAGCTCTCGCGACGCTTACGCCTCTTCTTGCTAGTGTTCAGCTTGGTCGGCGCTTCAGCAGTTGTTTCAGATGTTTCCCCTTCGCTTAGTTTCTCTTCTTTAATCTTCACATTTTCCCAATCACTGGGAATCGAACGAGAGTCTTCTTCGTCGGCTTCAGATGATTCGTAATCTGCCTCAAATTCTTCACTATTCTGTTTTTGCTTTTGCTGAGGTGCTTGTGGTTCTGGTGTTGGTTGTGATTGGGGTGTTGGCTTATCAACAACTTTTTCGGATTCTTTCACTGGTTCACTGACCTTAACCTTCTCTGTATTCTTGATCGAGGGCTTTGCCAAAATCGGTGACTTCGACAATTTCATGATCTCTTTACTAGGTTTTTCAGTAGCCGGCGATGGTACCTTATCGAGCTTTAAACCACCAGGAGGTTCCTTAGCAAGTTTTGCCTCCAAGCTAAATTCATAGAAACTCGCTGGCTCCGCAGACTCAGTAGACTGTTTACCATCACTGCTACTAACCATTTTTATGAATTGCTCGTACTCCGAGACGAGTTTGTCGTCGCCAGACTCCTCTACCTGCGCTAGTTGCTTTTGCTGCTGGTTTTCAGGTGTTGCAGGTTTTGCTTTAACTGGCTTCTCGATCGACGGTTCTTTAGGTTCTGGCTCCGTATGTGATTTCTTTCCCTTGTCTTTATGATGATGATGATGATGATGATGATGTTTATCCTCACGACTGCGATGCTTCTCGTGATACTTGTTCTTTTCTTCCTTGTGCTTTTTGTGGGATGGCGATCTATCTTTCTTCTTTGGAGATGGTGAGTGATTGTGTTTAGACTTGGACTTATGCTTGTATTTGGATTTCGGAGGTTGTTCATCGATGTCTGTAGATAAATAATGGAGTTAATAACAATTGACGATCGATACGTCGAGCAAAATATGACCAAGATGATTTAATTCAAAACTTACGTGGTTCGACGGAAGATTGCTTTGATTCCTTGGAATAAGACTTGGGTTGCGGCTGTGGCTGGATGATCGGTTGAGGCTCTAGTTGAGGTTTTACCGATATCTGGGGAGAAGTTTGCTTCGGTACTGGTTGAGGTTGAACCTGCAGTGGTAACTTTTCAAGCTCAAGCTCCGATTCGGAAACCGATTTATCGACGTGGACTCCGTCCTTGGTTAAAATAATGTCCTCGGGAGACTTTTCGAAAACGTTGTCATCATCGCTTAGCTCGTTTTCACTATCCCATTTCGAACGAGGAAACGATGGCACATCGACCGAAGTCCTTATAGATATTGATTTCGAGGGATCCATGGTTTTGTACCATAGCCTTTCATGATGTCCTTCTTCGCGTTCTGACGTTATTATTCTACAAACATGAATCATGAATATAAATGTTCGCTGTTGCACGAACGTAAAAATTACGAATGCAAAACGAATCTGATTTTGCAAATGGTTTATAAGCAAACATTTTTTATGGGCGAAAAACTATTTGATACAGTACGAAACATATTTAAGGGACAAGTGAATTATTCATGAATCATGAGCTGATCTATTCAGTCTATTCAGCTATACACAGCTAACTCGCGCGAGTTTAGTATATCTACCGCAGATAATAAAAAAGTGCTAACCTTATTTGCGTGGCCTCACATATATCTTCCATTTTTTCTCGTCGATTAGGCGATACCATACTCAAGATATGCTGTCGGTCAAAGTACGTCGGATATCTAGGATTTTCACAGAATAGCAAGAAAGGTTTAGTTTTGGTCGACTTGATTGTCTCCGGTGGATATTCCTTAGGCCCGTTCTGACCTTCGGCAATAAAGGCAAATCGATGTTGTCGCTCATCGGAAAGCATTAGCATTTGTTGAAGATACTGATTGTAATCTTGTGCTGATCTGTCAATACATTTTTTTCCATGAAAAATTACAAAAGTACAAGATCAATCTAGTTTTTAAAATGTTTATAATATTTAAGCGGTGAATACGAACCTTTGTTTACCCATCTTGTCACCGTTGTCGTTTCTTCTAATGTACCCCACGTCATCAATAAAAAATCCGTATCGCCGAAATTCCCTCCAATTACGACATTTCAGCAACTCTTTTTCTCTCATTTCTCGTATCTTGTCCTTTTCTCTTTCACGTTCTCTATGAACTTTCATCCTAGGCTCTTCCCGTTTATCTTTCAAATCGATCCTGTCTAATTTATTGTCCTTGGAATTTGATCGCTTGAGAATAACATCGTCCCGTTTCATTTTGCCGGATTCATCGCGATCGTCTTCTCTTTTCAAATCAATTTTTGATTCATCGCATTTTCTCGTTTCGAGTTTAGCATCATCTCTTTTTGGCTTATCCGGCTTTGTATCCTCTTTCTTACCAGACTCAGATTTCGAATCTTTTCTCTGCCTCTCCGATTTGGGTTCTTCTCTCTTTTCCAACTCAGACTTAGCATTCTCACGTTTGTTTTGTTCGTTCTTGAGCTCTTCTTTACCCCTATCTGACTTGGAATCCTCATTTTTGCTAGTCTCCAATTTTTCATGTTTGTCATTCCTATCTGCTTTTTCCGCCTTTTCATGCCTATCGTGTTTTGATTTGTCAGTTTTCATAATTTCAGACGATTTTGATTCCATTCTACTATCTTCTTTAAATTCATCGTTTTTAAATTCTTCACTTTTACCATCGTTGATTAGTTCCTTCATGCTTTGTGATACAGAATCAACCCTCTTATTATTTCTCTCAGTTGGATCTTGTTTTTTATCCTTATCCTTGCTATTCAAATCTTCATTTTGTTTACTAGAGCTCGATTTAAAATCTTCTACTTTTTTCTCATCATTTTTAGTTTCGACAGATTTTAAATCATCTTTTTTATGTTTATCACATGATTTAGAATCTTCTTTATGTTTTGATTCATCTTGCTTATGCCTTGAATCATCTTTTCGGTCTCTATCTTTTTTATCAGACTTTTCTTTTTTATCTTTATGTTTACTTTTACTGCTACGCTCATCTTCTGGGGATGATTTTCGACTAGGTCGCTGCCGTGATTTACTACGAGATCTTCTATCTCGACTATGCCTCCTTTCCCTAAATTGAAAAAAATAATAATAATTTATAAAATACAGAAGTAAATCGATCAATTCATATTTTTAAATAAATAATATGCATTTACCTATCACTTCTCCTTCTATACGAAGATCCTGATCTCCTTGAAAAACGCTCTTCACTCTTCCTTTCTCTACTTTCCTCTCTAATTCTTCTTGCATGTAATGCATTTTTTATGTTTAAATCTCTTGCCTCTGAAATTATTAAAACAGAATTGAATTAGAATAGAATTTGTTAACTACAAACTGTAATTTAAAAGTAATATATTTATAGTACCTTGGGCAGCTAATCTACTTTGATTTTCTTCTCTTACAATTTCTTCTATTGCCAAAATTTTTTCTTGCCCTATAAACAAATTTTTTTTAGAAATAATGTTGAAATAAACTTATGGTAAACACAATAAATGTAACTTACTTTTGACTTTATCGCCCTTAGTTTTTAGTTTGTGTACTTTTGGCATAGTATTGAATTTATTGGCAAAAGCCATTAATCTTTTCTTTGCCTGAAGTTTTCCAAGTACTGGTTTCCATATTTTTGGACTTTCAGTCTTGACAGAATCACTACTGGCTTCTCCTTTAGAGCTATCTGGTGTTGCGGGAGTTTCAATATCTTCCAACTTAACCTGATCCATAGGTGGTGGATCCTGGATTTCTGAACTCTCCATTTTGAGTAATGGTTCTGGTTCACTTATTTCAGTGGCCTCTTAAAAAGAAAACGAATGATTATTATTTTATTCTTTACTTGGGTATTAGTTGTGTAACATCAAACTGTTGAATGATCTTTACATGTTGTCTACTTCACATTGTAAGATAAAGCCGATAGTACTTTCTTGTTGAATTTATTATCCAATGTGTATGTATACTATACAGTATTATAAAATTTAATCAAAATCAAATACTTAAGTGTAAATCAAATCAAATAATCAAATGTATTCAAAGTTCAAATGTTTTTAAAAAAGTAGCTACAACTTTTTCAAAACAAATGACAAACTAGAAAACCTTTGTAATTTATATCAAATACCAGTTCATACAATATAATTCTGTTGTCGTTTTATTATCAAATGACAATTATAAAACTTTACATTACTCTAACACATTAGCAAAGGTATAAAGGTTAAAAATAGACACAAGCAAGTAGGTAAACTTACCTTGCATTTTGTCGTTGGCACTTGTTCTCAATTCTTTGCTGGTCTTAAAATTATCAAAATCATTGTAAGAAACACTTGAACTTAGCCGTAATCATCTAAACTTAAATAATCTCCAAGAAATTCCAAACTGAATCCATATATAACAATATTAATCTACTGTTTTGGTAGATTAGTAGCTGTTATTTCATTGCATTTCGTGCAAACTTCTAACTAATCGTTCAGCTCAACTTTAAAGCTTCAACAAGCTTATAAGAACACTCGATGAAGGTAACAGGGTTTAATTTTCAGAAAAACATAACCTATGCACTGATCTACCACAACTGACACTTGCACACGACGGCAACGTATCCAGGATATACGTGGAGGTTCCTAGCACGCGGTGGTTCTGCAAATAATCGAAGAATTGATTGATTATTGGCGAGAAATGAGCAGGCCAAGAAGGTCTCCCTCCAAAATTTTTAGAAGCCGATTTTTACCTTCTGCTGAGCTAGTTGACTCAGGAAGACGACTTCAGAACTATGCGAGCTAGAATCCTGGCTAGCTGCATACTTTTTCGCCCCTTCGATTGTGTACTTTATTACGTATCAACAATTTTATTCCAAAATTTCGACCGTAACCTGTCTGATCCGTGTGCATTGCCTCGAAGTTCGTAGGATAGGAGTCGTATGATATATACAACGCGACAGACATTTTACTTTTCATCTGCCGAAAGTTAGGCGGCAGATGTGACAACTAAAAACTTTTGGTTTTGATAATTGAGCTGAAATTGTTAACAATTAGACGAGTTTATGATTTTTGTGAAAAGCTCTGATTTTTTTTTTGTTCTTTAATAATTAGTAAGTTTAGTTAATATTCAATTAAGTTTGATTGCGCGCCATTTTTATAAGAATATAAAAAGTTGAGAAGAATTTAAGGTTATGCGGGATTCTAGTTGGTAGTACTGATGAAAAATGGTCAAGTTTTCAATTTTATTTTTATACATAAAAAAAAAATTAAAATATTATTAGAATAATGTGCCTATTATAATTTTATGTTAACGATTGCGATTGCATTGAATTTCAAATAACATGATTGCCCGATATATATGGTATGTACACCTTTTATTCTATAGGTATATCAATATACATTCTCAAGACATTAATAAATATTGCAATTAAGTGATATGCGTCAAAATATAATGAAGTTGATTCATGCATACACTTTAAAAAATGATAATTGAATTTTTTACACCAGCATTTTTCGTAAATAATCTAAATACAATTCAATAATCAAGTCAAGATAATGATTTTTATAATTATCTAGTGTTCTGAACTGAATGTTGGAAATAGAAAATGATCCAAGTTTTCATTCAATATAAATTACATCAATAATACTTGTTTTTATTATTTGACATATTACAAACAAATAAACGTGACCATTTTTTTAATGCCACAATAAAAACTTGAATCAATTTGAATCACCACATATGACTTGTAATTATTTTGCAATCTGTAGAATTTAATCTATATCATCAACTTCAGATGGATCTCCACCTATAGCTTTCCAAAATGCCGTGACTAATTGTTCTGCTGCAACTCTCCTTTGATTTGATGGCATAGAAGCTGCATGCTCTTTCATTGCTCTTAAATGACTAAATAATTCACCAAAATCTGCTCCTTCGTTGTTCATAATTCCATCTATAAAGAAATTGAAAATCAAGTATTCATCCATAAATATTCTATTAAATCAAAATAATTATCATTAATCTTATGTAATAATGCATACCTAATACACTCTCCATTTGTAAACGCTCTGAAATATCCTGTGCGTTATTTATCCTCACATTCTCCAGTTGATCCCCAACTTCATTAACTTCAGGTTCAGGCTCTTGAATAGTGGTTTTTCTTGAATCTATAAATAATTTGATAACATTCATGAGTTAGATTAAATTCTGTAAATAATGTTAGCTTTCTTGTTACAACATGGTAATAATAGCAACCTTTCAGATTAATATTTGGCCACATATGAGTCTCTAGAGCTTCAATAATACGATCTATTCCATATTTACTTTGATCCTCTTCAAGGTCCATAATATCTTGAGGATCTGAATGCTCAAGTTCAATGAGTTCAAACTTTCTAAGTGCACACCATTCTATAACTGAAATTGAACATTTATTTGTGAAAAATGTTTTTACTATGTAGATCGATTTTATTGTATATTATATAAAATTATTTAGCTTACCTTTTTCTCTTACGGCAGTGTTAGGAATAGAATTGCAAACTAGCAGTAGAATTTCTGCTTCTGATTGTGCAAGTAAAGGTAAAACTTGTTCTTCTACAAGATGTAATGCATCTTCCTAAAATGTTTATTAAATATTACAAAAAGTGTTTAATTTATTTTCACGCAGATAATCCTAGACAAAAGCAGATTTTACTGTTTCTAATTCGTAATAAAATATCATAGCTTCATAATTTGTAGGATCTATTGATAAATTTTTGGTTGTACACAGTAGTATTTGAGCTGTATAATACTTGTTATCAATATCTAACAAATGATGTTCAATATCAGCTTGCTGTGATAAATACTTTGCTCCCATATCTAAGACAAACAAATTTCAATTTTTCATCTATTATTTATTAATTATTATAAGTTTGGAGTACAAATATTCATCATATTTCATTTATACATACTGTTTGCAATTTCTTTAGCTTTTTCATTTTGTAAGCTTGTAATCAATACACGGGGTAAATCCATGTCTGTGCTTGTGTCCTCCATAGTTTATGCACTA
The DNA here is from genome assembly GCF_009193385.2 of Nasonia vitripennis. Classification (NCBI taxonomy): domain Eukaryota; kingdom Metazoa; phylum Arthropoda; class Insecta; order Hymenoptera; family Pteromalidae; genus Nasonia; species Nasonia vitripennis. The sequence continues at coordinate 4,302,866 of NW_022279623.1, read as the reverse complement.
ATTATTTAGAAATAAATTATTTGCCACTGAGCTGCTGCAACAACCTCTCATTTGGAATTGTCAGAATTTATAGGTTACTTTTTCATTGTATACAAACATGCATGGTAGTATAGCTTATATGTATTATTCACACAGCCATTTTCTGAATGGTCTATATAGGTATATATGTATATGTATATAGGATATACCGCACAAGTTCCATAAATGCACGGCTGTACCTTATCAATTTATTGATTGTGCACATGGATATATTTTTATATACTTGATGTTGTGATTCAAGACAGATGTTGAAAAAAAACACTTAGATACAGTTTATTTATTAATTTATAGAAAAATGGATTTGTTTTTTAGAGTTATAAAATAGCTTTTGTGAAAATGTGAATTAATTTTATGTAATATCCTTGTAATACTATATTTATTATAAATTGTAAACACATTCGAATAAAATAAAAGCAATTACTTCAGCTTTGCACAAAAATTCTCTATTTTCGAGATGATAATTTATTTATAAAATTCATGTTCAGATTCATCTTTCTTAATGTTGTTTTTGTAACCCTTCTCGAAGTCCTTCGCAAGAACGATGTAACGATTTTCGCGCACAGCGTGCATTCCAGCTTCCTGACAGATAGCATTGATATCAGCACCAGAAATTTTGTCTGGACGAGCAACATAATCTTCAAGATCAACTTCCTCACTCAAGTTCATCTTTGTAGTGATTGTTGAAAAAATCAGTCGTTTTTGCCGACGATCGGGCAGTGGGAATTCAATTTTACGATCCAATCTTCCTGGACGCAGCAGAGCAGGGTCAAGAGTATCAGCTCTGAAATAAAAGTTACATTCTGTTATACAAAAATCATTACAATAATTTCAACTTAATTGTTCTTGATGGTCAATGAATCAATTTTTACCTGTTAGTAGCCATGATAACTTTGACATTGGTAGTTTGATCAAAACCGTCCATTTGATTTAGCAACTCCAAGAGAATACGCTGTACTTCACGATCAGCTCCAGTTTGAGCATCAAAACGCTTTGTAGCAATAGCATCAATTTCGTCTACAAAGATAATAGCTGGAGAGTTTTCTTTTGCTAAACGAAAGACGTCTCTCACCATTCTTGGACCTTCTCCCAGATATTTTTGCACAAACTCAGATCCAACCACACGAATGAAAGCAGCTGCAAAAAAAAAATAATAATGGACGTTTATAAAATTATAAATTTGTCCGATCATAACAAGAGAAATATCAATTAGTAATTAGTTTTACCTGTTGTATGTCTGGCAACAGCTTTAGCAAGCATAGTTTTTCCACAACCTGGTGGACCATACATCAAAACACCTCTTGGCGGGTCAATACCAATTTGTTTGTAAAGTTCAAAATGAGTAAGAGGTAGCTCTACTGCTTCTCTTATCTCTTGTTTTTGCATGTCCATACCTCCAATGTCACTGTATAGAATATCAGGCTTCTCATCTGAAGAATTAAATATATGTTAGAAATTTTTTTTAACAATATAAATTGTTAAAGGAATTTAATGTACCTGCTTGAAGCATAGAGATGCTAGAATCTGCCTCTGGTGGTAAAACATCCACCAGGGCATTGCTGTGTTTATGCAAAGCAACACTAGCTGATGGCTTTAGTAGTTCTCGATCAATAGTTGATAAAATGCGCACATAGTAGTTAGATCCGGTTGTAGAACCGACAATTCCAGTGTTTTGATCAACTGCCTCTAAAAATTGACCAATCACTAATGGTACACTTTGTATACGTTTCACTTCTTCTTGAGCATGTAAATATTCTTTTTTCAAGTTTCTTTGCTCATCTTTGATGTATTCTTCTTGGACTTCCAAAAATTCAAGCATTCGTTGTAGTTTCTGCAAATCATGTAAAAATGAACTTACTACAAACTAACAGACACCTTTTAAAGTCCCAACCAAAATCTAATTTTGTCTTGAGATTGTAAAGAAGGTATACAGGAAAAAGCCTAAATTAAATTCATACCTTATATTTAGTATAAAGATCTTCAACGTCTAGTTCCTCCATAGCTCCAGTTCCATGTCCAATCACTGGCTTCATGTCAACTTCAGCAACGTCCTGAAAAAATGAATATATTTTGTTAAAATCAAAATTAATTCCAATGCTTAGCAGTCAAAGTATTTCAAATCTTGTGAATTGATGCCAAACACTCTCAGCTGCACTGCTCCAGTTCAAATTTACATAATAAATACAGCTTTTGTCATTAAACCAAACTAACCAAGCGACTCGCTTTCTTCGCCATTGTAATTCTTTTCCAATCAACGGTTTCTCAAGACATGAAATACAATCGCCAGGAGTGCTACTCTTACCTTATCTGGCACGGTGATGCTCATTTCTTCCATTGTAAATTAGATTCGCGTATGTGTATGAGTACGCGTCCCCGAAAATCCTTAGCCGGACACGAATGACTTTTCGATTTCGGAGAACAGTTGACACTTAGGTTAGGGCGGTCTTAAAGGGCAGTTTTTACTACGAGAGTTTTGTTGTACAGCTTCGGTGTCAGCCTTCTGATTGGTCAATATCTACTTGCGGAAACGTTGGAAATCGACGTTGTCTCAGCTCAAAACACGCGCATTCGTCTATACGTATACAGTTCAGTCGAGTCAAGTTTACACACAATACGGAATTTGGCTGTTGCCGGTATTTTCTCGTTTTGACAATGACGAAATATATTAACAGATATATATATATATATATTTATTTATGTTAAAAGAATGTTGATTGACAATAACAATTCGTGATTGGTATAAAATTTAGTTCCCTTGATTTTAATTATAACTATACAGATATTCAGAGGATACTTGCTAGGTAAGAAACTATATCTCTTTTTATTAAGGCAGAAAACGCTTTAACCAAAAAAATTTAAATACTATTTTTGTGTTTTTTAGTAGTTAAAAATCTACAGTTAAGATGGTTTCTGAGGAACAGAATTCTGACATTGAGCTTGCTTCTGAGGTAATACCAGTGCCTCAAGTCCATCAGCCTGAGGTCGAGGCTCCTGTCCCAAAAGACACAAATGAGACCAATCAAAAAGCAAATGACATTCCACATGGTAAACCAAGACTAAGAAAAAAGGCATTTCATGCTGCCATTCTTAAACAAATGGAATTTTACTTTGGTGATTCCAATCTAAGTAAAGATAGGTTTCTTTCGGAACTAATAAAAGAATGTCCAGGTAAATTCTATTTTTGCAAGTATGTTCTCAAAAACTTTTAACATTACATTACTAATCATTTGTTTAAATCATTTCAGACGTACCTCTGGATACATTTATAAAATTTAATAAAATTAGATCACTCACTACTGATATTGGTAGAATAGCCAAAGCACTGAGTAAATCTACAATGTTGCAAGTGTCTGAAAATGGTAAAACAGTTCGGCGCATAACACCAATAGTGGAAAAACAGAATATTGATGAATGTACAGTGTATGTTCAAAGGCTGCCATCTGATGCTGATCATGAATGGCTAAGTTCTCTGTTTTCAGAGTATGGACCGGTAGCATACGTTTCTATTCCAAAGTTTAAAGCTACTCAAAAGATAAAAGGTTTTGCTTTTGTTGAATTTGAAACACCCGAGGGTGCGAAAAAATGCTTAAAAGTAAGTGAGATAAAATTATGTAGTAGTTATTCATTGCAACTAAGTAATAATGTAAACATATTTTTTAGGCTTTTCGAGCAAAGGGTTGTGAATTACCATCTCAAACATCTCCAACAGAGGTATTAAGCATTACAACATTTGCTGAAGAAGAAAAAGAAGAACAAAATGGTCCTCAAAACTCTGAAAATGCAGATAATACTGATAGAAAACAGAAAATTGAAAAATCTGTTGATCCTGATGAGCCAAAAGCTAAAAAACGAGGAGAATCTTTAAAATCTGATGTAAATAAAGAATTTGTAAATAATGACGAAAAATCAAGAGTCTGTTTATCTGATTCGAATGCACAGAAAGAAGAAAAGCGGGGCAAAAAACGTAAAAACAAACTTTCTGCAGAAGAAGCACAAATTTCAGAAACTGAGCTGCAAAACGTTTCTGAAATAAAGATAAAAAAACAAAAGACAGCAGAGTCAGAAGCTGAAACTGAATCAGAAAATTCTAGTAAAAATGAAATAAACAAGGATGGTAAAAAACGAAAGAAAATAAAGGTTGAAGTTGAATCAGAGTCTGAAAACTTGATCGAAAATGAGATCGACAAAGAAGAGAGTAGCAAAAAAAGAAAGAAACCAAAAATAGATGTGCCTAAGATAGTAATAGAAAGTGTTGACACAGAAAATGAGGATGTTAAAAAAGAAGAAAATGAAGAAGTTGTAGAGTCTACGAATGATGAAGGTGTACCTGAAAAGAAAAAGAAAAAAAAAAGGAAAAGGAAGCACCATGCTTCCTATGAAGTATTACAAACTGTGGATATGGGTCTTCAAGTAATGGGCAAGAAAGATTGGAAAAAACTGCGAAATAAGTATTTGGAGCTACAGAGAGCCAAAATGAAACAATTAAAACAAAATATAAAAAGAGCAAGATGGAATCAGTGGGGTGATAAAGGTAAAATGGAAACTGAACAAGAAGAAACTACTGGAACTAAAAAAGAAAATACAGCTTCAGGTTTAGAATTCATACCAAATGTTATAGTCAAGATTGAACTTAATGAACCATGTATAGATCCAAAAAGCTTCAAGGTAAAAATCCTGCAACATATTTTCATAACTATTCCAAAAAAAAGTTTTACATTAATTTGAAAATTTTGTTTCAGGCTGAATTAAAGAGTAATAGCAGCAACATTAAATATGTTGACGTTAAAGAGGGTTCACATGAAGCCTACGTACGATGTGATTCATCTGAAGCTGCAGCAGCACTAGCTCAAAAGAGCAATGAAGAAAAGAATCTTAGAGTCTTGACTGGTTAGTGCAAATTTATTATGAATTTTAAATAATAGTAAAGTTCTTTATTAAAACGTCTTTTCACTTATAACTTTCAGGTGATGAAGAGCTATATTACTGGGACAAAATTACAAGGGATCGGGAAGAAAAGATTGGTAACAAAGTTCGTGTGAACCAAAGGGGTCGTAATAAATTGCTGAAAAAGGCAGAGAAGGAGTTGGGAAAGCACATCAAATTTGACGAGGTTTGAAATTACAAAATTATAAATAGTTTACGAAAAAATGTGTATTATATTTCATTTAACTCGTCAAGCATAATAAATTATATCATGCTATGATGATAATTTTTATTAACAAAAAATAGTGATTCATTGGAAAACCTACGTACATAGTCTCGTTTTAAACCTGTACACTCTCATTACAGCAATCTAGTTTTCTTCGCTTAATTACTCGTCAATCTTACAAAGCTGCATTCAACAACTTGTAGCGTAAATAATGTGTCATCTCGCGCCCTCACTCGCAATGCGTTCGGTCTTTTCGGTATAAAAATGCCTATATAAATGTATGTATATCTCTACTCCCACGCTACCACTTGCCCCTGCCCCTGAATCCTCCACCGCCTCCGCCTCCACCGCCGCCACCTCGACCACCTCGGAATCCACCACCTCCTCTGCCTCCTCCGAAACCGCCGCCACCACCTCGTCCACCAAATCCACCGCCGCCACCTCGGCCTCCAAAACCACCGCCACCTCCTCGGCCTCCAAAACCTCCGCGACCTCCGCCGCCACCTCCTCGGCCACCAAAACCTCCACGGCCACCGCCTCCTCTACCTCCTCGACCACCTCCACCGCGTTTCTGTACTGAGCCTGGAGGCTTGGGCAGGAACCTTTGAAGAGGCAGTAATTTGGCTGGGTCTATGAATAGCTGAAATTTTAAAATAACGTATGGATTAGTCTAATACGTTTTTAGCATTGTTTTCACTGGGTGTTAAACTATGATCAAATGGCTACAAATATGAATGTAAATATTGATTTGAGGTACCTTTGTGTCTTTTTCAAAACTCGATGCTTTGATGTTTTCTGACAGTTTGATAGAGACGTAGTAGTCCCTTATGTTTCCAAAAATCTCGTCTATCTTTCCAATTTGTTGTTTGTTTTCTGTGTAAATAGGAGCATTGAAGTAAGGAACTTGCTCAATATCGACTTTGGCAACCAAATCGTCTTGCACTGACCATTCAAAGTGGCACAATGGAGTTACTTGTTCTGGTGGACCCTGATCATAGCTAGAATAAATTGATAAAAATAGTTTAGTTTATTACCAACTGTTAATTAATAAATTGAAAATGATAGCATTAACAAGTTAGCTTTTATTTCAGAAATACATAATCTCCACATATGTGGTAAGAGTGGTGCATGTAAAATCATCATATTGAAATCATGAATCTCATAAATAATTGAATTTAAAAACAGAGTTCTTTGGATTGCAATTGATAGAACTGTTTATTCATTTGTAAATTATTCAGACAATTGTCTACACATAGGGCCAAATAACAACATTGAATACTCACTTGCTCCTTCGATCTCCACCACCTCCTCTGCCACCCCGGAAGCCACCACCTCCTCCACGACCTCGAAAACCTCCTCCACCACCTCGACCGCGGAATGACATCGTTTTAATATGTTATATTCTGCAATAAACAATATGCCTATAAACAATGTGTTGACACTTGAAAATCGTATCAAAACAAAAGTAAATAATGGCTGATATTAGTAAATAATCATTTTCAAATTCGAACGAAGGGCCGAGTACGTGTTTCGTGTACTTTTTCTGTTTGAAATAACAAAAAATAAGCGTTTTAATCCGAGACGACAACCACGTGCCTAACCTATATAGCACACGTCAAACAAAGTGTCATTACAAGCAATTCACGATATAATTCACTGTTGTGATTTTTTCCCCATTAAAATTACGGTGTACCATATCACTTTTTCAGCTTTGTTTGATTATTTTGAGTGTATATTCAGAAAAAATACAAAATATTTCGACTTACTATCCGGAACGGCGTGACACTAAACATAACCTAAGAACCGCACGGCGCACAGCATGTCGGCATACCGAAAATGCGCATCTAAACAACACGTTTCCCCCACTTTAAGTTTTGAAACGACGGAACGCGATTGGTCCACGAATTCCGTTTCCGACTTCAGTCGATTTTTACCGGTGGCGCAAATTTTTAAAAGTACTCGACATTTTTCAATAATTAAAATTTTTCATTCATAAACGATGAACAACTTATTTTTAAAAATAATAATAAACATTTTTTATTCATACAAAGCAAGGGGAGTAAAATCCGCGCATTACAGCTATGATAATATCACTTATGAAATATTACTATATTTACACAAATCATTTACAAAAGTATGCACAGTAGCATTAAGATATTTTCTTCAATCTATATCAACAGCCTCTTGTTCACTATCCAAAAGTACCTCTGCAATTCTAACGAGTGTCCCATTACAAAAATAGTTTTGTCGATACACGGCATCTATCTTACGAAGCATTTTCCTTTTAAAAAACAATCGCCCCCGAGTCTTCAGAAATAGCTTGAAAATCGCTCGGCCGATTTCTGCGACTCGTTGTCGTCGCCGAGAAGCTGATAACGCTCAAGATATTCGGAATGAGCTTTGGGATTTGGTGGGTTCAGATAGTCCTTGACGGTGACGTATTTCGGTCCTCCAAAGGTGTCCAGCACGGCGATGGTGCCAATTTTCAGTTTAGCGAAGAAGAAGTGGTGATCTGGAATATATTGAAACGTTGTGTCATTTTCGAATAATCGAGAGTATATTATGAATCATGTGCGAAATTACGATCGCACCTGCTGGCATGTGAGCTAACCACGGATGACGGCCATATACCGCGTTTTTCGCGATCGGATACTCTGGATTGTCCTCTTTCACCTAGAAATCAGAAAATTTTTTTTGGTTTCGTAATAATTCAAAAGTTTAGTGAACGGTGCATACGGCGGACATACCGCTTTGATTTTGCCGGTCATGACGACCCTGGCACATCGAGGGTCCATAGGGTCGTAATTCTTGAGCTCGCAGTAACGGCCTTGGGCCAAGCTCATCATCAAAGTGGCGCGGTTGTCTTTCTGGAAAAGAAATTGCGGGCAAATTTATTGATCTTTGTTCTTCTTATCGACTTGCAGTCTTATCTCTGCTTGTAATGTAAGTTGTTTTACCAAGTGAAAAAAGTTGTACAGGCAAACATTTGATTTATTAATGCGCAGTACGTCGTACTGTTATTTTTATCGAGAGTTCATATTGAATAACGTAAAATACATAGTAAGTTTTGACTTACGAAGACGTCCTGCGCTGTGAAATCTAACGGCGTCAAGAACAAATATGGAATTCCAGTACCGTTTCCAAGTGGTCCATCGCTGAAAGAAATGATATTCACGAACGGATAGCTTTCGGTATCTTTTCGCGAGCTAACTGTCGCCACCGAAGTCCAGCCTGGAATAAATTATTTCTTTTTAAATTCTAATTCTTTCGCATTCAAGCTGTAATCGCGGAGATTTGAAAAATTTAAAAATAAATATACTAAGCTAACTATTCTAATTTTTTCAAACGATCGATTCATACTCAATTAATCATTAAATCCTACGCAATAAAGTGTCTCGTTAAAAAGTGCATTAATTGCCTAATCACGTATACAAATTATCTATGCACGTACGCGTTATCAAGCGATAAGAAGACGCATTACATTTCGCTGACACTTTCCTCTCCGAAGCGCGCGAGGAAGTACACAAATGCCATGATTCATCACCTTTAGAATGTCATTTAATTCTTTGATCAAATCTTACTTCACTTTACATTTCCCCCATAAACATCTCAAAAACACGCAATCAACCCTTACCAGCCTGATTGACGATGTATCTGGCCATCAGGGCAGCCTGATCGATCGGCGGTGGATCGGCAACAACGTCCTTCCTCGCCGATCTCCCGTCACCACCGCGTCTCCTCTTCTCGTTTTCCGCCCCGTGGAACCTCTTCCTTTCGTACCTCTCCCTCCTCTCCTCGTCCTCGTGATGTCGCCTCCTCTCCTTGGAAGCTCTCTTCCAGGCCTGAAACTCCTGGAACTCCTTGAACTCCCGATACTCGTCCCACTGAGGGTCATCGAGCCCGAGAAGCGACGACTCTTCCGCTGACGAAGCCTCGGCGGCCAAGTTCGCCAAGGCCGCCAGGAAAACGAGAGCGAAAGTCAAGGCCCTTGACGCGTAGTGCATCTCGATGATCGCTTTTTACGGCGGTGCAGGTCGCTTCTATACAGGTACCTATACCCGGAAGCTTCTGGAACATGACAATGGATGCTCGTTTGTAAAAAGTGCGAAGTTGAAGGAAGCGAAAAATAGGTATAGAGCAGAGACACGTACAGATTGTTTTATAAATACAAAGGTTTTAGTAGATTAATGACGAGTTTGGCAAGGCGAGGGTCGAAACCGGTATGGGTTGACGCGCGGATGTGATTTAGAGAATTGCCCATATACACACTTTTTATCTTGAAAGTTTAGCGCTCTCGATATATGTCATTCACGAGGATTAAAAAATTTTCATACTTGGCGATAGTGACGATTTTGTTATCGCGATGTATGTACACATCAACATCGGCTAATCGGTCAAACTGTCATTTGGACTTTTTAACAAAGAAGCAGCAATATAAAGAAAATATATTTGAAATATACTATTTTAGATCTAAAGTGATTATACATAAAAGAGCTAATCAAAGAATTGATTATTGTAACATCTCATTGTCTATATTTATCCTATTTACACTGATTATAATTGCATATGATTCGTGTGATTATACAAAATCGTGTTGTTTTCATTTCTATTACGAACGAGGTATAATAGAGCAAAGAATTATATACAGTAGGAACTCTATTATAAACGCTGTGTCATCAACTCTAACCTACGATATGACTAGGAATTCTAAAGACAGTATATTTAGAAATACATTATAAACGCAGTAAAATAATATCTAAGCGAAATAAAATGCAGTTTTAAAAAATTCAGTCGAGTTACTAGAGAATCATCGAAAGAATATTTGAATAAAGAAGGTGAATCATTGTGCATCATCACAGTACTAAACGTGAGATAGGCTATGGTTCTTTTTCTTTCTTTTTTTTATAAACTCTGCCGTTTAATTCGAATTTTGCTCAAATATTTCCAGCAACATCCCTTATAAAATGATCGTTATCTGACCATCTTTTCTGTAGTAAGCCCAACAAAATTGAACGATCATTAAACGATCTTAACTCTATACATATACTGATCGTGATTTCAAACTTCGCACAGATGCAAACACCTTAGGTACTATTTTTAACTATTTTTAAATAAAGCATAACAACGTTGAGCCTAACCCCACTAAAATTAGCCTCATTATTTTCACCATCGCAATAAACAGTTTAATTCACTCGCTCGTAAACCGATCGGCCCATATTTTTTTAATCATCTGATGTGTATCAATACCCGCGCGCCTCACTCGCTCTTTCCTCAATTTGAATACAATGTGTGCCAATATTATGTTTACGTATTCCCGGGAACCGAAAATTAATCACGTTCCTCGTCATCTGTACAGCTGATGATAATGCGAAAAAAAGCGCAAAAACAACTTGCGCAAGTCTCGTCATTACATTGCCGACTAAATTATCGCAAACACTCGAATACTTTGTCGTATAGTAACAACAAAAACAGAAACGTACCTCAAACCCGTCGTCGTAGAAAAAGCTGCAACCTCTCGGCCGACGTGCGGCTGATTACTGACTCGCGCACGCGAGCGACTCGAAACTTGAAGCTCGACGTCCTATGACGAGTCACACGGATATATTGTATACATTTGTGTGGGATACAAAGGGGAGTTCGCGACCTTGTGCAGTGCGCTGCGCGCGAGAGGACCCATTGCACAGCTGTTCGAGCCCCCTTTGTCCTTTGTTCGCGAGAATGTAGAAAGAGGATTATTTTCTCATAGGGTTGATTGAATCGTGGGGTTTTGCAAGTTTTGGCTGTAGTATAGATGGAGGAGGTGAAAAGTGCGAAGACAGAATCGCGCGATTTATTTTTAAAGTAGCGAATACTTAGTGAGTAACGAGGAGACAGCACCGGTTTATCGTGCAAATTTTACACACACAGGGATCGATGTTTGCGATACGAGTAGTAAAAGCTCGTTTGTGTAGGACAGGTTGCCGGTGCACAGGCCGTCGAAAGTCACCGAGAGATTCAATAAGCGTGTCGAGTGATCGTTCCTCTGGCTCTTCGAAGATTGTAGATTTTGTCGTTTTGTTGTCGGGGATGCTGACGGCGTGGGAAAATATCGCGGGAAAAGCATTGACATGGAGGAAAATATTGGATGAAATTGTACGTCGTGCTCTTGATGTTTATCTGATTGAAGTATATAAATATGACTTATTCGATAAGTACTCGTTTTCCTTGTTCAATTTTTTAAAACGATTAAAGAATAATCCACGCTTTTTTATATACAAATAATCCATAAAAATATTTATCAAAAAAATATTTATCAAACTATGTGTATAAAACAGAGTTGTCAAGCTCGTAAAATCGAGAGTCTTACTTTATATATATATATCGTTTATTTGTAGCTGCGAGAGTAATCTTCGACGTCGGTGGGACTAGCGCCGTAGTACTCGTCGACGGTGACGTACCCAATACCTCCGAAACGAGAGAGGACTTCGATAGTTTGGATGTTCAGCTTGGCCAGATAGAAGTGGTGGTCTGGAAAAAACCGACGAGTAATTTTTTAGTAATTTTTAAATATATTTGTATTACCAATGATCGAAGCTAACTTTTTAAATAATACTCACTTTCTGGCATATGCGCGAGCCATTCGTGGCGCCCGAAGAAGGCTGTCTTGGCGGTTTTGTAATCCGGATGGTCTTCGTTTATCTAGAAAATTTCCAAAGATCATCCGTTATATCACATTATAAAGTTTGCCAAGGATTAATCAACCTGCATAAGCATAACCATTAATTGATATATTAAGCATAAGATTTATCGCACCTGCTCGATCTTTCCTGATAAGACGACTCTCGCGCAACGCGGATCCATGGGGTCGTAGCCCTTCTGGTTGCACCAGTCACCTTGGGCGAGTGACATCAGCATGGTGACCCGTTGGTCTTTCTGTAAAGCGACGATTTCAGTACATATTACGTTCGTGATGTACAACTCCTTATTCTTTTTGGTCTCGTTGATTAGAAAAAAGTCTGTACATACAATGAGATCTTGTCCGGTGAAGTCCAGAGGAGTCACGAAAATGTAGGGGACGCCGCTACCCTGACCTTTTAGTCCGTCGCTCAGAGAGACCAAGTTGACGAATGGGTAGTTCTTGGTGTTCTCTCTCACGCTGATGGTCGCGATAGAGGTCCACTCTGTGTCGATCAAAATTCGCTTAATGAAAAGTATTCCCTTGAATCCACATGTTTTCATGTGGATTTTACCAAGATTTGAGACAATTTACGTATAAAAAAATTCATACCGGCTTCGTTGACGATGTAACGCGCCATCAGAGCACTATTGGTGGCCGCCGGAGGACCCTGGGAAATGGTACGGGCGCTGGCGCAGGCCGCGACCAGTAGCACGAGGGCAACGGAGAGTTTCGCTGCCATTTTCTGTTCTTATACCTGTAAGCAAATTAAATCACTCTCTTAATTTTAATTTTCCGACGATGAGTCGTTCAATCAATACACCTACTTCAAAAAACTTCTCACCTGATGTACTCTGACACTCTCAACAAATGAAAAGACAGCGAATCTCGCGACTACTCAAGCTTATATTGAATGTAATCGAAGGAGAGAGGGGTGCGACATTATACTTATCGTAGTTATAATTTTATCATGCGTTTCAATTTACCAAAGATGCACGTGTTCACGCCGATAACGAATATACAATACGCGCCCCAGAAAGAGTCACCTTGCAATCAATTAAATTATTCGTGTGATTTATTACCACACTCGCGTCGTCAAAATTTAATTAATTATACGCGCCAAGAAAATAGCGGCAAGTTTGGTATTATTATAGGTATACATGTTTTAGAAAGTCAAGTCATGCTATACTGAGTGTAATGTGAAATTGCGTTAAATATGTATTTTGTAATAATTACGCGTTTCGTTCTGATAAAATAACAGTAGGTTAAAAGATATGATTCAATTAATTTGTTGACTGCCGAGTTTATTATATTATTTCTATTTATAAACATTTATAATATTACAGGAAACTTTTAGTGCTATATACTCTTAATCGGTAGATGTATGTTTTGATTGGCTCATCAATAACTCTGTTATGTGCAACGTGTGCATTTTTTCAAGAATACGTGATTTAAGTCTTATCGTGACTTGCTACATCAAAGTTAAAATCACATTTTCAAACAAAAGTATCGTAATGCACTTTTTCCAGATAATTTTCCTTTCATTAAAAGTATATCATAATACGGGGTCAGATTCAAAGCGTCGACAAAAACATTTCGGAAAACTGCTGATTCTAAACATCACCTACATACAGCTAATTTTACGCTTGATTTTCATAGAATTTCAATTTTTGATTTCACAAGATTAATTTGTTGAAAAATTAGTTGGCACCAATGTCTTCTTCGTTTATAATTGATCTTCATTGATAAAGTTAAGAGGTTTCAAGCATAAAGGATGATCCCATGGGCAGCGAACAATGCACTCGTTCTCTATTTTCTCCAGAACTCTCATTTTCGATTCATCATCCGAGTGTCCCTCGCTTTTCCTGCTCAATAAGAACCCTTTGACACACAAAGAATCGTTTCCTACTCCTCTCGCACAAAAACTGCTTGTTTGGACACTGCAGCGTCACATTGTAGTCGTTTAGAAAGTGTATGTAATTCTTTAACCATAGACTTGTCACGGGAATTGATGACGTCTATTAATTAACTCGGAGATTTCTTATTTACCTCAATTAGGTTTTCATTGTCAAAACAAAAGTAGTTTTTTTCACCGTTCTTTACAAACAGTAATTAAAGCCAATTTCCATAATCCTCGACAGTATATTCTTTCCAAGAAAAAAAAAACTCAATTTCCATAATTATACCGAAAATGCGCTTGTTCTATATTGGGAATAAATCCCACTATCTACAACATTATATCATCGCAGACAAGATAACAAATTCTGCGATGTGAACCTTATCAGTTTAATAACTTTCCTCAACGATTCTCGCGGTAGCCGGAGAAAAAAAAAGTAAACAATTAGTCTACGGGTTTCTCCAGGATCTAGTATACCAACGAACTACGCATCTGATTTTTTCTTCAACGTCACACACTCATCATACAATTTTTATAACTTCCGACACTTTTGCTTGTACACAAAGAAAGCAATCGATCGCTTATGGACGCAAACATACGAATTTCATATCGCAGTCGAAAGTACTGTTAATTAAACGAAAACGTGCAATACTTTCATCCAGGCGACGTTTCCGAGAAACGTCATCACGCACTTCCGTCCGGCCCGTAACTTCCAATCAAGAAAATACTCGAATCGCATATAGCCACGCGGTTATACGGTACAAATTCAAAAACAAAAGTATTCGCGCGAGAAAAGCAAAACCGAAGACACTATACTGCAACTGGAATCGAGCGGAAAAAAACCGGCCAATTATTATCGGGAAACCGACTTCCATAGAAGAGGAGAGTAGCGGTGCCGTGTGTCATCGTCTCGCGGCGATCGTTCGTGCGTACGTCGCGACTATACTGCCCAAGCACAAGTAGAAGAGAGACGTTCGATTGATTCGGTACAAAAAATACCATCGTCAGCTGTTTCGAGTGAGTCATTCGAGCGGATTACGGAAGAGTCGATTTTTCATTCTCACCTCTTTGGTATAATACGCTGTACTTATGCGGTGAATTAAGTGCCGTATAATTGTTCTACAGTTACTAACGATGTGCGCAGGATCTCTCGAGGTTTAGCGGCTCTTACAGAACTGTTCGAGATTCTGAATAGAACTGTTTATACATGCAGACGATCGCCGCGTCCGGGATACCTTATTGCAATCATATACCGGTCGCCGAGCTCTGGAAGAACCAGTTGATCGGTTTGAAAAAATCGCGCAAACTACATTTTACCAACAGAGTATATACAAGCGAACACACGGTGTCGTCTCCAACAATTTGTCAATAACTCGGCGGCAAAAAAGTTACGTGGGAATAGCCACGCTCGTTCTGAATCATTAGCAATTCATTAGCAAGGACTGCAGCTCGCTCGAAGTTATTCAGGTTACCAAATAACGAAGAACTTCATTAGAAGCTCGCGTCGCTCTAATCTCCGCAAAAAGCTCGCTCGCAATCGCATCGCGTTTTACAGAGCGGCTCATTTGCGATGAAAAAATTTCTCAAAATCAGCAGCAGCTCTCGCAAGCCTAATCACCTGCGCAAAAACCATAATGCAGTCTCTCTCTCTCTCTCTCTCTCTCTCTCTCTCTCTCTCTCTCTCTCTCTCTCTATAACCACACCTCGCGTAAATACAGCGGAGAGTACATAGCAGCCGATCGAGCGTCCAGGATCGGCCGGCTCATGGGAAACTGGCACGTCTTGGCCACGAATCTAGGTCAGCGTCTAACTGTTCCGCCGTACCGTTTCTGCCTCTGGTGTACACACACACGAGAGCTCGCGCGCTCGTCCTCCCACTCGGCTTCTTCTCTTCCTCCTCAGCTCGGCCTTCAGCAGGGGGCGAGGTGTACCTCAGTCCCGAGCACCTTCGCCAGTCCTCGAAGGTACGCGGAGTGCGCGGCATCTCTTGGACAGTGATATTCGACGCAGCCGAGGAGGATCTTAGCGCCACTCAAGGCGGCACGTTTTATTCTTATTTTGAAAGACCGAAGATACGAGGAAGAAGAGGCTCGGTGGTTATTTTGGCTCGGATTGCTTCGATCGGAGATTACGGGAGGGTTGATTCGAAGCACGCGAATCATGCCTGGCTGCTTCGTGGACATTATTCGTTGATTTGGATTTTTTCTTTCACTCGCCGGAGAGAGAGAGAGAGAGAGAGAGAGAGAGAGAGAGAGAGAGAGAGAGAGAGAGAGAGAGAGAGAGGAGAACTCTGAGGAGGATTTTGCAGCAGGAGGTCTGAGAAGATTGCACAGTGGTGAGTTTTTCTTGTACGTGCGTTGTTTACGATCGATGTGCATATATACATAATTATTTATCTATCTTCGCATAGTCTGAAGATTAAACGAATGATACGCGATTAAAATCTCTTCGTATCAGTCGAAATCTCGATAAGTAATTCGTTTTATTGATTGAACACCTGCAGCCTATCATCTGGCATAATCGACAATCAACCGCAAGTCTCTTTAGACCCTCGCACGCGTAATACCTGCCCAATTAACGCGTCACGCGTGTACATACCTAAACAATCATCCATAAACAAGGAAAAAGCCGTAGTATCGATCAGCCTCGGTCGACGAGGTAATCACCCGTGTAGCATCATCGCACACGCATACCTCTTTTCTTCCTGGTTCACCTTCGGCTGCTCTGCTATCCTCGACTTATACGTGCCGGGATCCTGCTTTGGCGCAGCGCAGGTCTTTGACCCTCTCGCGCGTTGATGTGTTGTCTAGTGTGTATATATCACGCTCTCTCCGTGTGTGATGCAATTATCAGAGGGTCAGACACGACGATCTTATCGTGGATTACTTATTACGCGAGCAGCGGTTTTTTTCTTCTCCGTAATTTTCGGGCGTCCTTTGAGGTCGGGTTTTCACTGTCGTGATGTAACGAGATGGTTTTCCTCTATGTTCTGTCGTAACCGTGGTCTCGCTGCGTTTTGATTCTATAGTTTTCAAGTGTATCATCAGCGAAATATAAAATTATCCTACACGTGCAGTTGGAAATTAAGGTTACTGTGGCGCGCTCGTGATCCTCGAATTTAAAGTTCACGGTCAAGGTCAATTTCTCGGTATAAACCGAGAGGTTCATTTTTTATCGGGCAAAGCCATCTAAGCATGAAAGAGGATGAACCATCACTTTTGGGCTGCTCGAATACTTTATTCGGCTCGTGATCGGTTGGCTTTATGGTACGCGAAGTAACGTTATTCTCGTGTGACGATTAATTAATCCCTCATCGCGAACGCGAAGAGCCTCCGCGATTATTCATCGTATACGAAAGTTCAAAACATGTTGTTTTCAATTCTTGGAAAGAAAATTCGTGCTGATGCTCGCAATTTTTTCAACTTGTTTGTATATTCCTATATGACTAACGTCAAGAAAGAAAGTTCCTTCTTGGAAAATCCGCTCGCGCGTTCGATTCCGCGGTTCCGTTCCGCCTCGACAAACGACGGCAATAAAACCTGAATAATTTCGAGTGTGTTGAACCTTGCACGCCTTGATACATCTGACGATAATTTCGAACGTGCAAATCGAACCACCAGTTGCATCAGTGGGAAGATTATATAGGAACTTTCATTCACGGAAACCCATACACGCACGCGTAGTTTCCCAGGACTTTCTTCTTCCGCGACAATGACCGTTGGAGTTTTTCCAGAATCCCAAAAACTCGTCTATTCACGCTGCGCACTATACACTCAACCGACATCGGGAAAAACAGCCGCGTCGACCAGTTTCCTCGCGAGACGCGTATAATCGATCCGGTCCTTCGATTTCACGCCGGCGACGGCGATCCGTTACGAATCTCCCGTGTCCCCCGAAAAAATCAAGCGGCGAACCTGCTCTCCGCCGATGCATCAGAGCTGCCACCGCCGAAGTAGGTCGTCCCAAAATCCCACTGTACCACTCACCGGTCCTGGCAATGACTCTCTGATAATAGCGCGTGTGTGTATACTTCCTGGGAAACTCAAGAGAGAGTGAAATCTTCTTTTTTTTTTTAATTTTCGATGATGTCGGGTGTCTATAATTGGAATTTTAATTTAGATGCGCTGTATTGGAGTTACGTGATGTGGCGTGTATTATGTGAGCGTTGTATAAAGGGTTCAATTTCTTTGTTTCCAGTAGTGTGTGGAATCTCTGCGCGTGGTAAAGCGCTGATTGCGATTTCGTAATTCCGATTGAAATGCGTATAACGGAGCGAATTATTACGTTTCTAATTATATATCAGGATAATTGAAGAATTCGTTGAACCGCGTATGGGGCTGTAACACGCGTGGCTTAATTCAAATTTTTCGTTATTATATATTAGATATCGAAAACACCCGAGAAAACGTGTAAACTCCCGACTGGTCTGTGTATGATTAATTCACAATTACCCACATTTCCGTGGCTCTTATACAACCGTTATACATCTTACCGCTCGCAGTATACACACAGGCCAAAAGAATCTTTCTCTCTCGGAATTCAATCATCTATTCCACCCATAAAATCACTAATATTTTTCCTCATCTCCGCTCCATCCACATCTCCAGCACACATCCTGTCCGCCTATTATAACGGAAATCCGCAACCGTCGGCTAAACTATATGTGTGTACAGAAAACGACCGCGCATATAATCCAATGGAAAATACATCTATCCGCGCGGCCGTGAACTTTTCACTGTCGCGAAAGTGCGAGTAACGAAAGAGTATCGCCAAATGCGGTGTCGGTTGTACACACTCTATAAGACGCATGTGCAGTACAGAGTCGGTACAAGAAGCGCGCGCTGGAATGTCACTGGTTTCGCGATCGTCGACTGGTCCGCTATATAAGCACTGTTAGAGCTGGAGCTGTTATTACGGAGAGTCTTGGCGCGGCTCTGCGCAGCGCAGACGAGGTATAGATCATGTCGATGGATAGGTATAGTCGTCGAGGAGAGCAGCTGTTGCAGCTTTTTCTGCTGTTTGTTTACCTTGAGGGAGTAGTAGTCGTCGCCGCGTTCGAGAGTTTATTAGACGGACTCGGCGAGCTTTATACGCTTGGGATGGGGCTTTACGATGCGGAAGGACATACGGCCGCGATGCTTCCGTGTACGACGGTGTGGCTGAGTTGCCTGTTACTACTGACTTGGCTCTAGTTTGATTTACGCAGATGACTGTGAAACAAATGTTTTTGATAATACACGTGTATATAGTTATATCGACGATATCTATATGTATTGGATGGCAAGCGAACGCTTTTATTGAACCGTAAAAAGCTGCTATCCGTTATTTGGCTTCATAAATCGATGCAAAGCTAACTGTATTGAATCCTAAAATAGAACTATGATTTACGGTTTCGATTGGTGAATAGACGGGTTCAGATCGTTCAGATCGGAACTTCGTATCGTTGATTTGTAAACAACACAATGCACCATTTCCGTACTCAATTTTCGTGCACCATTATCAGATCCACAACAACTCTCCTTGTGGGTCAAGAGCTGTCTCGGTTTTCAAAATCCTCGCGTTTTGCCCCTTTCATAATGGGAGCACGTGCTCGCGCATAAATCCTTCGAGATAACCGGTTTGCAAATGAACCTAATTATTATAACAATCATATGAGCGACATGTGCGCGCTAACGTCCGCAAGTCACCAGCGCAGATTTCACCCGTATGCACATCAGCTACTGGTATACAAATATTCACGAATCCACCTGTACTTTTTCCCACGATACACAGCCAAACAAATACACTCCAGGCGTTCGCAGGCTGCGCGTGAACTCAAACAAAAGCGAAGTGAGGTCAGCGCTGTCGCATCCCTGATGCGCAGACTTCCGCGAAGTCGGAAAAGAAAAGTCCCGCGCCCGAAGGAGACAAGGCGCATAAAAGATACACGCGCAGCTCGAATGCTAAAGCGCGGCGGCTATTATCGCCGCGTCGTCCGTGACCATGGCCGCGTCGCGCGCAGGAATCTCGAATCTGTGTCAGCGGCTCGTCTCTCTTTCTCGCTCTTGCGCGCGCGCATATCGATGTGTGCGTATACCTATAGCTACACGCCGGTGCATCCTCCTTTTGGCCTCTCCGTCCTTTCACCGGAACGAGTTTGCGTCTTTCGATCGCGACCATTGTTATTATTCCAACAAGCCCGCGAGTTATTATGCGCATTACATACAGCGCGCTCGAGAATAGGTGTCCGTTCGGTGAACAGTTATATGTTATGAATACATACCGATGCGTGGGTGCGCGCGAGCTATTACGCGGCTATTTGATTCGACGCGATCGATTTTACCTTTCTTCTTGGCTTCTCTTGATTGGGACTTGTATAGGTTTCGGGGCTGTGACAAAGTATATACACGAGTGCATCTGTCTCCGGTTACATTATGCGTCCCAGCGGAGAGACATCGTGAGAAAGTTATTGCTGCGGGTCACTGTTTTGTCTGCTGCGCAGCTCTCGCGATCGAGCTTATCGCGGCGCTGCAATAACGAGCGTTTAACGATTTTAGGAAGTCTCGTCGTCGTGTGTGTGGTAGGAGCTTCTCGTATATATAAACCGGAAACAAGGAGAAGGAGAAGTGACGAGGAAAAAAGTGGACCGAGCCGGGGGGATTACGGTACTTTTA
Organism: Nasonia vitripennis; assembly: GCF_009193385.2. Taxonomy (NCBI): domain Eukaryota; kingdom Metazoa; phylum Arthropoda; class Insecta; order Hymenoptera; family Pteromalidae; genus Nasonia; species Nasonia vitripennis. Next base: position 4,282,476 of record NW_022279623.1, on the reverse strand, counting down.
TTCGCCGGTTATTGCCGATCGAGGATCGGATGACTCTGCCCGCATGTGTGCGTGTGTGTGTGTGTGTGTGTGTGTGTTCTTATGGGTTACAGAGGAGGGGACGGATTAATAATTTTTCTTTTTCACAAGCTCGAGTTTACGGACTCGTCGGTACGTTTCAAGCGCGGTGTTCCTGTTAAACGGCTTTTATTCGCGCGCGGTATTTTTTGAAAAGAAAGTGAAACTCGCGGCCCATTGCGGGCGTCGTGTACATTTTTTCTTTTCGTTTTTATTGTCCTTCGCTGTGTAGTAATTTTTTTAATAACGAAAAAAATTATCTGCTTTCTCGGTGAAAACGAAAGTTTAAAATTCATACTATGAACAAATGAGTATTTTCCACCAATTTTAACATCCGTTAATAACGGAGAGCTGCAGCAGCACTTTTCACGCGTTAAGTGAAAGAACGAGGAAATTGCAAGGCGCGTGATAAACGACAAATCACGCTACACATATCCTGCTCCCCTGCGCACACCTCACAGTAATAACAACCACAGCCGCGTATACCCAACACCTTTCTCCTCGTTTCAGCTCGCACCTCTCATTACAATATACATCCTATACTCGGGCGCCGCACCGGCCCATTACAACCGGTATAAACGCCGCGCACTATTCAAAACACGACGGAAGAAGAAAAGAAATAAGAAGAACTGTAGAAAAGAAAAATCGTAAGTGTGACGTGCGGAAAAATAAGGTTCCCGCTCGACAGGAAGTCGACAGCGACGAGTAGATTTTTGCATGTGCAATCTCAGGCGCCGACGCGAAAGCGATGACCCACTATATGGCGAGCCGCGTGCCTCCCTGCAGTGACGTAATAATCTTCGTTAACGGTACTCTTTCCTCATTATAGATATACAAGGTGCGCGCGCGGTGTGTGTAAGACTTTTTTTACATGCTCCATCAGGCGCGACGATCGCGCACTCGATCGTTTTTCCCAAAGAGATGTCTCATTGTACGCGTCGATGCTTATTCGGAGGAAGGCGTTGATGGATTTACGAGTTTTCCCGCCTTTTTCCCAGATGCGAGGAGTTTCTCTTTTATCGCCGCACTTTTTTCCCGGGAGAAGGATGTCGCGCGATTTTTGAGATGCCTCGAATCGTTATCGATGATTTCACTTTATTTTCCAGCGTAAAAATGGTGTCGTCGATTTTGACGCTGCTGCTGCTCGTCAGCGCCTCGGTGCTGTGCGTGTCGGCGGACTTTCTCATGGGAGGTCACCTGGATAACAAAAAGGTGTCCGACGACGCGCTGGTACTCGCGCGAACCGCCGAGGATTCCGACATGGATCTTATCGCCGAGGAAAGTGGAGCCAGCGTCGCCTCGACGCCCTATCCGGATCAGGAGCCGAGGTGAGAACTCGTCGCGCTGTACTGCTATTTTTCGCGACTTGAAAGGAACTCGTTTGAACTTATTTTTCGACTACCAGGTACAAAATACCATACGCCTTTGCGTTCAACGGCGGCAAGCCCTTCTCCCTCGAGAAGGACCCGATCACCGGAAAGATCGACTTCGAGAAGACGCCGCCCCTGAAGGCCTTGAACCTCACCGAGACCTACCAGAACGAAGAGGAGGAGGAAAGCGTCGACGGCGAGAACGACGAGACCGCGAGGATCGACGAGGGCCGGCCGTACGGCAAGATCGGATACCTGGACAGCAAACGCGTCGTGTCGACCAACTCGAAGAGCGAGCGGGTCGGGCCCAACGAGATCAACCCCTACTCACCGAGCTTCCACGACTTTCTCAACTTGCCCGTCAAGTACAGCTCGGAGAAGTACGAGAGGGGCGACAACTATCCGCTGATATCGAGCAGCTACGCCAACACCAAGGTGCAGAGCGGCTCCAACAGCTACAACATCAATAACCATCGGCCGTATCATCAGGAGACCGCTACGAAGGTTTTTACCGTTGGAGCTTTTAATTTTGTCGAAGGATTGCTCATACGTGTCTGAAATAACGAAACGTGCTCGAATCTTTCGCAGGTATCCATCAGCACGGCTACGCGTAAGGTCTACTACCCGAAGTCCACATCCTCCACGACAACCACCACGACCACGATGAGGCCGACCACCACCACGACGACTACGACGACAACGACGACCCCTAAGCCTGTGGAAAAGAAGACCACACCGGTGAAACCCACGAAGCCCCCGACCACCACCACGACCACCACAAGGGCACCCAGCACCACGCCGACATCCACGACGACGAGCACCACTCAGGCGCCGTCGACGCAGCCGAAGGTAACCACGTGGAAACCGTCCAAGCCGTCCACTACACTCTACGACGAGTACGAAGACATGTTGCCGATCGAGAAGATCCAGGGCAGCAAATACGACACGCCCGACAAGTTTGCGTAAGCTATATCGTTTGTTTTACATTGAGATACAATTTATAGAAGTACGATACTCCAACGATTACCGTTTGCCCACAGAAATTATCCGATGACGGAAAAGGATCAAAACGGCCACAGCAACGGACCGCAAAGTCCCCCGCGCGTGATCGTCCAGACGAGCTACGACTACAACGACGGCTACGACGACTACGACTCCTCTCCGGAAGAGCGACCCTTGGTTCCACCACCACCACCTCCGCAGCAGCCCGTCGATCATCACCACCTCCGGCCGCACGTTCCACAGCCTCCTCCGAATCGCGGCACCGAGATCGTCCAGAGCATCGAGCTCGAATTCCCTTCGACGACACCTCCCAGTACCACAAATCCTCCACCCACTACCACGACGCCCACCACCTCGACATCAGCCCCGGCTACCTCACCGTCTCACTACCATCACCAACAACAACAACAACAACAACCGATCAGTGGTATCCACTTGAGCAGCGATAGACCGCCGATGATGGTACCGATCCATCCGCAACCGGTTACCTCAATGCCGCTGGACTACGGAAACGGCCACCTTCACGTTCCACCGGTTCACGAGAACTTTGTCGAGGGTCAAAGGCCCATCGAGTTCTACAACAATAATAATGCTCATAATAAAAATAACAACAATGGGGGACACTCGGGAGTACACTTCTCGGGCAACATGTACGGCAAGCCCGGAAGCGTGATCAGCGTCTTACCGGAAAGCACCAGCAACGTCATTGTGCCTCACGATCAGGACACTGTCTCGTTCGTCCTGGGTAACAGACAGAACGTCGAGGGAAGCTACTACACTCATGGAACTGCTATGGAGGAACATTCTTACGCTCCCAATTCTAACGACAAGAACTTCAGGCCGATCTTTGGTTCGGTAAGTCATCTGCATATCAAACCGCTAAATATATAGTTTATTAAATAATTAACGACTCTATAACGTTTTCGCGTGCAGGGTTCTTCGAACGTGCAACAGCCGGGTCACGAGCAGAAGGTCTCCGTAGCCCTGCCGTCAGTAGCCGTAGTCGAGCCATCCGTCTCCACGAGCTACAACGCTCAGAACTGGTACAATCCTTCTTCGAACCAAGGACCGGTCAAATCTATCCCGATGCCAGATGGCGACTCCCAGAATACCAAGATCGTCCAGTCGTCCTTCGTTTTCCCGTCACCAAACGGTAACGAGAACAACAACAAGGACTCCGCGACTCAGACCGACGAAGTTGCCCCTCCCGGATTCGTCAACTTCCCCGACGGCGGTTCCAAGGACAGGAACGATGAGCACAACCAGCGACCAGTGGAAGAACACATAATCGTCATCAATCAGGCCGACGGCTCGATCAAGGAGATCACACCTAATGGCTCGAACAGTTTTGCCGATAACGCCGTCGTCATAAGTGGAGGAAACAATAACGGCCATCATGAGGGAAACAACAACAACAACGCTAACAACCCGAATTTGCCACAACTCTCGGAGAGCCTGACACCACCAGCTGAAATCAGACCTTCTAGGTAAGCACAGTTTGTTAACAATATCGAATGACACCCACGAGATGTGTTAATTGTTCAACAAACATTTCAGGCCACCGTCTGGAGGTATAAGCCAACGTCCGCCCTACTACTTCCACTACCAACACGGAGGCGCTCCAAACTTGGGTAAACCCTCGGAGTATCCCCCACGTCCTCAGAGGATACCTTTGCCACCGAGACAGAAGCCCGAACCACCGCCAGTAGGTTTTAAGAGGAGACCTACACCCCACGACACGAAATTGCCCAACATCCTGCCGCAGTTCAGACCCAACGCGAAGACCTCACATGGACACAGGGGCACCGATAAAATTGGTGAGTAGAAACTCTCACAATCGGCAAGACCCTGTTTATTCAGTATCCGCTATATATGAGTATAAAGAATAAGACGAGTTCTCACGTCGGAAAACTAATAGAGAAAGAGCGTGGCTAACAAGAAAATGATTATCTTCCAGCCGACACGAATTTTCACTTTTATTACTACAATGAGCCGCTTGATGCTGAAATTGAATGTTCGCGGTTTTCCATATCTGGGACACTGCCTACTTTTGCGCGCGTCTTTGTAGTCGTACTTATATACTTACGCGCAGGGACAGGATTGAGAATGATGTCAATTGATTATAGTCTTCTTTTTCCGCTTCCACTAGAAACCGCGCCGCTGTCATTATACCAGAGATTGTTTAATCTCAATCACATCGTCTGTCACTTTCTCAATTTTCTCGCGAAGTAGGTAGAGAAACAGTGATTTCTATTACAATGCTTGAGAGGATGAAATTTTCTCGTGGAACGATCGAACGTTTGTGAACGATTCTTTAATAACTAATAACTGAATATTGAAATTTCTTTCGTAATTAATATGACACGTAATAAATCTTGCTTCTTCAGGAACACTACCAGCGCCTCAAACCTACCCACCAAACCGCTCGCGTCCCCCTACCCCCCAATCGCCACCCCCGCACCTACACCCATCTCGCAGACCCCAATCTCACCCTCCGAACTCGCCGCCACCCCCGCACTTCCACCGTCTGAGTCCGCCACCTCCACCACAGGGTCACCCCTCTAACTCTCATCCTCCCCCTCACCACCACAACCAGCAGCAACAACAGCCACCTCAAATACTGCGTAAGAAGGAAGACATCGGGGGTCCGGTGGCATCACTACCCTCGAATCCCGAACACCTCAAACGCTTTCGACCACCGATTGGCGGTCGATTGGTCGTCCAGAAACTTCGCATGGAAGACGAAATCACGGGTGACAGATTCTCCGCGGAACCACCGCAGGTGCCACCGAGACCGATCATCTTCCCGAAGAATAGGGCGGATAATCAGATGCCAAAAGTCTCGACGCTGCAGATGATCCAACAGAGGGGCGGACTCGATGAAGAGATCATCAGGTCGAATCTGCCACCGCTTTTCAAGATCAACAGGTCCGATGAGAAGAGCGACGAGAACGACAGAGACGAGAACTCGACTTCGGTGAGATGATCTCTTTTTGAAATTCAATAAATAAAGAAGGAATTCAAATTTTGAAAATTAAAAACAACAATCTTTGAAACGACAGGCGAACGATGCCGATCGGCGCAAGAGCCCAGTCGGGGACTCGGACGTCCAGGACGGATCCAGCGCTTCCGAAAATGGTCCCGTCTATGTCGTCTACCCGGTGAACAGCGCCGTCAACATCGGAAGTCAAGAGGATATGGTGGAGCGCGACGAGACAGTCGTCATTGGTACCAGAGGACCACACAGGCCTCTGCCTCCGGACACATTGTCTCTGCACGACGAGGAAGATATTGATCGCAAGGATGGCGAGGAGGGCTACTATTACGGAAAGAGGCCGCAGCATGTGAATAACGTCAATGGAGATTATGCATTACATCAGGTAAATATACATTTTTTTAATGAAAGAGTAATCAAAAAGATTGCCGGGGATGTTTTATCTGATCGATAATCAATACGTGACTAGTCTCTTTGTAGTTTTATCGATGCCCGCATATACACTAGATTACTCTTTCTTATGACCTCGAGAGCTACTTGACAACTAATGTACTCGTCACTCTGATTCCAAAAATAAAAACGAAAAATTAAACAATCCTAATTCTTCTTCAAGGGTTACCCGATCGACCGACCGGAGTCTTCTCACCTGATCCGGGAGAAGCCTCTGCTGATTCCCAGCGAGGATGTCGAGAAAGACTCGGAGAACGACCACAAGCCCGAGGAATCCAACTCCAGCGACAGCAGTTTCAACGTCATCTCCTACCTCCAAGACTTCCTGCCGTTCCCCACGAAGAAGCAGCAGACTGCCACGATCTCAGCTACCCTTCCGCGACTACCGATCTTGGCCTCCTCCAGCCCCATCGCCTACGTCTACACTCCCACTACCCCGTCGGCGGTCCACCGACACGATCTCCACCTCGACGACGACGACGAGGCCGACGATGACGACTTCCTGCGCATAGACCACCGCAACGAGAAACCGGTGCTCTTGCCGTCTCAGCAGCCGAGCAGCTCGTCTTCCTCGGCACCGTCGCCCCAGAACTTCATGGCGCCGTTCGTCGCCAGCGTCTCCGCGGAGATGCCGCCTAAAAACAGTTGGAGCGTCGTCGGCCTCCAGGTCAACGGCACCGAGAGGACCAACAACGAGAAGAAGGACAAGAAGGAGGAGAAGGTAGCCAGCGAAAGAATCGGCAGCTCCGACAGCCAGGAGAACGAGACGCAAACCGAGCACGTCGACAGCGGCGATAACTTCGACCCCGAGAACTTCAAGCCTCAGCTGTTCGGTGGCTTCAAACCCATCTACGAGTTTCCCGTCGACGAGGACGACAGCACGGCGATGGTCGGCAGAGGAGTCGTCGCCAGGTCCGAGGTCCAGGTCAACGCCGACGCTGGAAGAAAGCTCGATAAGTGAGGAGAGACGAGTAGAGGGTCGGCGTCTAGGAAATTTTTTGTACTCGCTCTAGAGACGTTCCCTTGGGCATTTGTCGACGGAGCATCGTTCGAAAAATCAAATTCGGAAGTGAGCTACGTATATAGCTTGAAAAATTTTTACGGACGAAAGAAATGCTAAAGGGAACGCCAGTCTACTGCACAGAGAAACGACGGGATCTGGCGCGTGTCGGTGATTGGTGTGTGTATATATATATATATATATATATATATATATATATATATATATATATATATATATATATATATATGTACACGAACATTACAGCACACACACGCGCGCGCGAGGCTCGCTCGCCAACTTGGGGAAATAACTTGTTCATAGAGTATTATAATGATAAATATAAACGAATCGTGCGCTCGAGTTGAACCGCGCGAGGCGAGCATGTGCTCATTCGTGAACTGAACTATATAATGTACTTACGTTTTGCCGCGCTCGGCGTGAACATTTTTCTGAGACTTGAGAAAATTACATAGGCTCGCGTAGAGTGAGCCCATCTCAGACAAATTTTCTTCGCCCGAGTCAATTGCACTCGAAGTTTTAAGTGCCAATTGTACTGTTGTATGCCAAACTATATTTTATATATTATTTTATACATATACGTACGTTATTATATTTTATACTTTTGCTACGATCATCCCTATTCCTTGTAGTCGATAATAAAGAGAAACAAAAATTCTCGGCGATGCACTGTATACTCGTGTACTTGTACAACGACGTAATCTCACGTGCATCCTCTGAATTATACGCGTGTGTATATATATATATATATATATATATATATATATATATATATATACACACACACACACACACACACACATAGACTATATACGCATATGTTCTCGTTATTGTTTCAAGAGACGTAATTTTATTCTAAGAATAAGTGGTGCCTTGTGACTATTTAATTTTTAGTAAAAAATCTGTATTTAATATTTATTATACAATTTAAAGATAGAGTGTGGTTTACTCATTTGCACTGCCAAGTCCATCACGTCTTGTCCCCGTTGGTCATCTTCTTCCGCAGCTCCCATTCCTGCTTCATTCGCAAGCGTTCCGCGGACTTTCGTGCCCGTCGTACGCTGCGCAGCTCCTCTCTCATGTTGAAATACTGGTCGCGAAAGTTGGCTTCGCCTATCGTGCAAGGTGGATCGTCGGGCTGAAATTATTTATTGGATGTACGCAGAGCTTGCCTTGAGAAAATATTTTGAACATCAACAAGATTTTTTTTACCTGAGAGTCCTTAGTCTTTTCGTAGGTCAGCAATCGTCTACTCGTGTAATTGCTTAGGATTTGCTCTGAACTAGCTATGAGCGTTAGGCAAGGATGCCTCGGTAGTTGGTCCTCCGAGTATTCTTTTCTGGAATAAAACGTCGTTTGTGAATAATTTCAAAAATGTTTTTCGTTCAAATTTATGATTATTTTGGTTTACCTGAATATCGGAAACCAAAACACTAATCTGCCGCCTATCTTTAAATGCTTAACGGAAAAATTTAATAAATCTATAAATAACTGCCACAGCTCATAAACTACTTTGGACGGAATGTGCGTTTCCACTTGATGGTCCTCAATAGAAGGATTACTCTTTGCAGTTCCAATGCGCTCTACCGCTTCACGGATCCCATACGGAGCTGCAATATTTTTCATTGAAAGAGATCTGGCGATCGAGATTTATTTTACCAACAGAAAAATAACTTACGATCAGTAATAATAGCATCTAACTGTACATCTGGTCTCCACAAAGGTCGCGAAAAATCGGATACTAAGACGTCTAAGAATCGAGATCCAACTCCGTACTGTTTCATATTAGCTGCTATACTTTCATCTTCTTCTCTTTTCTAAGCAACAATGATAAAATTAGTAAGGAATTCTTCACCTGATACTATGATAACATAAGGTGTATATTTATTAACTTTTTGTGAAATTCGACTAGGCCTTGTGCGTGCATGGATCATCAAAAAGTCTATGTCAGTGCCAAGTGTGTAACCACCAAACATTGATGCTGGGATTAACAATGAACCAGTACCAACAAATGGATCTAAAACTACATCACCATTTTTTACTTGTGCTTGATTTGACATTAAAATAGAAAGTTGTGGATCCATAGATGTATTTCCTATAAATTTCCTAGATTTTAAAGAAAGTTTCTGGATTTTATCTCTTTGACCATCTGCAATCTAGTATTAAATATTTATTAAAAGAAGCAATTTTAACATCAAATTTATATTCTTTATCATTGTGTAATAAAAAAATACCTACCCATCGTCCAAAAAATAAGTCAACAGGTTTTTCTGGAATTGCATTTGGTTCTAGTCCATAATATTCTATGTAAAACAAAGTTGTGTCTGGATCTTTCAAGTTGACTGATCCTTTTAATGGCAAGTAGTTAAAAGTCTTAAAATTGAATGATTTGTAAATCATATTGTATTGATTACTGTTTTAGTAAAAAAAAATAATAAAAAGTACACTACCTCTATCTTCTCCACTTTTTCTTTTTGCGTGAAATGCTTACAAAACGTTTCAACAACAACTTTAAAAGTTGTAGACAAATGGGATGCAATTTCATTTTGATTGTAAGATTTCAAGTTTGAATGAAGTCCATCAACGGTCTTCGAGTGGGACCATAATTCAATGCAATGTCGTAATAAAACTGACCTACTTGCTATTTTACAAGCTTTCTCTTCAGGTAGTTCAACAATCCAGAATGGCTAATATAAAATATTTATTAATTATTAAGATACACAGTCGACAACTAAATGAGAAAACTACTCCATTTAAAATCAACTACTAGCTCTAAAAAATATATATTACTTTATCTTACGTGATCTATTGATTTGAAAACAGATCCTAAGGTTATGTTGTACATCCGAAGAATTGAGTCCATTTCCTGAAATAAGGAATATTTATCATTTGATTTTTAACACAAATTATTTTCGATCGATTTATCAATTAATAGCCCAAATACTGACAGCCATTCGGAAATCCACGTGCTCGTGGGCAAACCACAACAAATATTTTTTCCATTGTGCAGTCATGTTTCATGCTTTACTTTTAAAAACAGTCGAACATAACCTATTATTTACGCTATATAAAAACCACGCTGGAAACATGTGTGACGGCCTGATGGCTATATGACGCTATACTGATCGAATGTGATGCTAATGCGTGACCCGATTTAATACCTCTCTCCTCACATATTATATATATATATATATCTTCATTAATCTCATTCTACTTTAAAATTAATTTTCAAAACAAAATATTGTTCGAATTTACTAATCGAGCTTTATAAAAATACTTATTGTATACAAATGTCAACTAGAACAAGTAATTTACATCTTGTAAAGATCATTACAAGTATCAAATCAAATATTCTTTAGAGTTATAAAAGAATTTTAAGCATGAAAGTTTATAAATATAGGTTGTTACAGAATACTTTTGAATCAATTTAATAAATAATTTTTAGACTTAAGGAAAAATTTTTTAACATATTTTAATAAAAAATAATACAGTACGAATTGGGAAATAAATGATTTTATTTGTAAAATGGTACAAGCCCTGTAACAGGCTCCGCAGTTTATGAAAAAGCTTATCGCTTCCTGCGGAGTGACAGGGAGTTGCGGCGCAGCCAGGCTGCCTTTCGTGATCCTCCAATTGTTTGTGAGAATCTGTGTCCCTTGCCGAGGCCACGAGAACTCCTTCCCGATGACGTCTTGCCGCGAAGTTCACGGTGTTTTTGTACAGCATTGCAAAGCCAGTTAACCTTGGGGTCATTTCGGATAGCCTGCAAAAGAAAAGTTTGGAAATTAAGTTGTGTCAAAGAAAAGTTGTTAATTAGTGATTGCAGTTAAAATGCTACGGTATAAAATAAATTTTAATATTTTTCAGACATCCAAGGAAGATAAAATATCATTTAATTGTATCATAAGTTGAGAATTGTTCATCATGTCAAATTTTTTTACAAACTAAAAAGTATTCATTAAATTTCGAAATAAAATAATGTTTACCTTGTGTGCTGGATCAACAAGAATAACTTCATAGTATTTGTATGAAGAGTCCTGAGCTACCCAGTAGCTGTTCAATACTCTGAGTCCACCACAACGTCTTCCCACACGTTCCTGAAAAGTAATAGAACAAAATTTATTAGAATTTTGATAAATCATGATAAATTATAAGTTTGTGTTTATGTATCAACTTCAGACATCCAAGGAAGATAAGAAATCATTTAATCTTTTATCATTTGTAATATATGTTATCATCATGTTATTTTTAAATTCTTATTAATATTTTACAAATTAACTTTGATATATTGATTAAAAAAAGATAACAAAACTTACTTCAGCAACAGACTGTAACTTTCTGGTGGGTTTCAGCTGGTTGACACCATGGCTCTTAGGCTTGCCATAAGTTGCACCCTTAGGGACTGGGCGTTTGCGGCCACCACGGCGAACACGGATTCTGAAGATGACGAATCCTGTTTTAAACAGAAGTTATGGACTTCAAGACTAAATTTCCTTAACGACTAACTAACATTGAAAAGTTAGTTCTTTTTTCAGCAATACATAATCTCCATATATGAGGTAAGAGTGGTGCATGTACAAATCATCATGTTAAATTTGTGAGAGATAATAAATAAATAATTAAACTAGAAAACTACTTTTTAGCGTACTTCTTCAAATACTTATACTCAAAGCACATTTCAATCATAAGTCACACATGTGCTCACAGAGAATCAAATAAATAAATTAAAGCTACTAGATTTTTAGTGTAATAAATGCAAGTTATGTACCTTGTTTAGCCTTGTATCCCAAGCGGCGTGCTTTGTCAGGTCGGGATGGCCTGGGCGCCCTGTGGAGTTTGGTGAGCTGGCGGTATTGCCAGCATCTGACACGCAGCAAGAAGCGGAGCACATCGCTCTGCTTCTTGCGATAAAGCTCTTGCATATACTTGTATGCACCCATCCCGATATTCTGTAAATAAAACAGGTGAGAGTTTAGTGCAAGTATTCCAAAATGAATCTAACTCTCAAGCAAGTTAACGATTTTATATTTAATCGAGTTTTTCAGTGTCATTAGGTTTTCATCTAATTAATTAGAAAAAGGAATCATTTAAGTATATTAGAATTACTATCGAATTTCACACGTGGAAGGATTGACTCCGAACAAGTCGCCGGATCAACTAATCCGCAAGTTTCTCCCGGCGGATCGCGATGTAAATAAACAAAAGACAAGCGATAATAAATAAAATAGAAGATCAGCGAAACAAAAAATAAAGCACAAAATAAACTTAAGAAACCTACATATGCCGAAAATTGACGATCTCAAGTTCGCGAGTTTGGTAATCAGTCAGGTTATGGAAATAATTTTAGATAACAAAAATTTAATATCAAAACCTTTCGAATGCAAAAAATATATGGCGCTTTGCATTGTTGAAATGTTCATCTTGGATATTTAGTAGGTAGTAGCAACAAATAACACGAATGCTAGCAGATGTTTAACGATATTAACAAGACGATTGCTCACCTCGCACGCCCAGTAAAGGAAAGAAAACACGCCGCTTGGGTTTTTAACACTGAACTAGTACGACATTGTAGAGGGCCAACACTAGGGGAAAATCACGACTTCCTCAGCCGCGCATACGCCATCTGTGTCTATGATAACCGGGGAAATTGAAATTTATTATTTTGCGAATAATATTGTTCACGGATATTCAGTATTGTTATGTGTTGACGATTGATTGCTTAAATTTTTTATCAGGAAACAACAATAAGTAAAAAGATAAGCGACATAGAAGATATGTGCATTAAAGTGAAGTGAAAACGTAAAGAGAAAGTCAAGTAGGAAATATATCGTATGCGATAACATCAGGATAATCCGGCAGTAGTTTGGGAAGTTGATGCCCATTAGGAAATCACATTTCAGATTCAAGGCTGAACTGATTCAGCAGGTTTGTAGTGCTCAATGTTTAGACACGCGAAGTTGTAGCGTCCGTAACAAAATAAAAAAATATATATATATATACTATATGAATCCAGCGTTATAATAAGTATATTTGGTTTCGTTCCATTTATTTATAAAATGGGAAATTATAAACTATATTACTTTAATGTGACTGGTTTGGCTGAACCCATTCGGTACTTGTTACATTACTGTGGACTCGAATTCGATGATATTCGATTCAGTGATTTTGAAGAATGGAACGTCAAATACAAAAAAGGTAAAAACAATTGGGAATGTTAACATGGAAGCTCGGCCCAGAGGGCGTCTTGGTTCCCAGCTCCAAACCCCTGCTAAATGTATATCTATATATATGCTCACGGACACGCTCTTGTGTGTGTGTATCACGTGACCTAACTCACCATGCAAGAGGGTGTCCGTGACTCCTGAGCACACACACACACACACACACACACACACACACACACACACACACACATATATATATATATATATATATATATATATATATATATATATATATACATATCGTTAATTTTTTATGAATTTATAGAAATGCCAATGGAGCAAGTACCCGTTTTAGAAATTGACGGTGTGAAATTCCATCAGCACACGTCGATTTGCAGATACATTGCAAATAAATTCAATCTTTGCGGCGCCAATGGAGAAGAATCTCTTGAAATAGATGCTATTGTAAATGATATTAACGACATGCGTATTGGTAACATAATTTATATTATGATTTTTTGAAACACACTATATGCAATACAATTGAATCATTAATTATATCTATATAATACGAATTTTTAGAAATCGCAAATTATTATAAAGAAGAGGATCCGAATTTCAAGACAAAATTAGAACAAAAATTGTTGGAAAAATTGCCATTTTTTTTGAACAAATTTGAATCTAGAGTTTTGGAGAATAATGGGTTTTTCTTTAAGAACGAAGTACTTAATTGGCTAATTTATTAATTATACAATTATTTTTTTAATAACAATTTTTCTTTGTTGTTTTAGATATCATGGGCAGACATTTATTACGCTGGAATAACTGAAGTTATGTCAAATATTTTGAAAAGAGATATTAATGAAAAATACTCAAATTTGAAAAAATTAACCGACAATATTCGCCGTAATGAAAAAATAAAGGCCTATCTAGATAAGCGCCCTACTACAGTTTTATAATTCGAAAATTACTACATGAGAATTTATTTTTTCATTCGTATTTGTACCTACTCATTTTTAAATTTTTAAGAGATTATAATTTTTATTTCTATGGTTGTGGTACTGACTTGCTCGGTAAATCACAAATCAATTTATTCCGTTAATAAAAATAATCAATTGTTTTAACTGTTAATTATAGTAAATGAAACCGCGTACTTGCATTTTTATTTTTAATCATCCTCTATTGTTATTTTTTACTAACAATAAGTATACCCATGCCCATACATATATGACGAATTTAATTATTTTACCGACGCACACGTCGTTTTCGCGGAGTTCGGTGGTGGGGATGTGATAGATATATTTCAAAAGTCGCTGTTGGCTGCCCTGCTGTTTTAAAGAACCGCCAAGGCGCCATGAAGGCCGTCATTCGCAGTCCGCCAGTGCTTATACTGCTGCAGCACATTAGAGGCGAGCAGTTTCGTAAGTATTGTTTATTTGGTTGTTTCATTATTTTGAAAAGCCAGTTTTCACATTTACATAAACAAGTAGTTGTACAAGAAATCGTAAAAAAAATAATGTAGAATGAGTGCATCGAAAACTTTAGTTGTTTTTCATTCATAATATGGAGTTAGACAGTGTGCTCCAAATTTACTTTTACAAGTACACTTTGGTATTTAGCCACTCAGCAAAAGTTTTGTGCTGTATTTTAAAAAAAACGGGGTCAATTGATTGCTATATTTTATGATTTCTTAAGCACAATTCAATGCCACATAATATAACGATTGAAATGTAAGTACTTTATTTTCATTTTGTTGTTACAGTTGATTCCTGACTATTAAAGCTGGCTTTTTCAATAAATCAAAAATCATGGAGGGTGAAAGTTGCTTTGTCACATGTGCGACTGTTATAGAATGGACTAATGCCCAAGGATCGTCTACAAGAAAAGTAAATTACCGTACAGCAACCTCTCGCCTGATCCGAAACAGTTTTCGGCATTTACTTGTTGAAGTTCGAGCAGAGAAAGCTAGTGGTGCTATTAAATTGCATCTAAAAGAATTTGCAGTATTTAATCGATTTATGAATGAAGGAAAGGCTTCAATCAAATTTAAGTCAGAAAATTGTACTCTCTACTTTTCTAATGCACCAGTTGCACAACTCACAAACTTTTTGAAAACAATTTTTGTTAAGATGTCTAACAAGGACGATGATAGTCATAAGCCTGTAAAGAATCCCTTGAGAGAAAAAGTACTGGGTAATCAAGGTGTTCAAGATGTTAGTCCTGCAACAGTTGCTGAGTTGAATAAAGCAAGAGAAAAGGCATCTACAATTTCAAGAGCAACTATTACAACACCTTCTCCAACCAATGTTAGAAAAAGAAAGCTTTCTGCTAGCAATAGCACTTCTAATACTCCAAAGATTCCAAGAGCTAAGAAATTGTTTAGTCAGCCAACAATTGATGAAATGACAGAAGAACAATCCAAAGTTTTAGAATGTGTTTTGAATGGAAAAAATATATTTTTCACTGGCAGTGCTGGCACTGGTAAGTCATTTCTTTTGAAGAGAATTATTGCTGCTCTTCCTCCAGATGTGACAATGGCTACAGCAAGTACTGGAGTCGCAGCTTGTCATATTGGTGGCATAACTTTGCATCAATTTGCTGGAATCGGCTTGGGAACTGGTACAATCGAAAGATGCAAGCAAATGGTATCAAAATCAGCAGCTGGTACAATTTGGAGGAAAACAAAACACTTAATTATTGACGAAATTTCTATGGTGGATGGAGACTTTTTTGACAAAATAGAGACTATTGCTAGGTTTGTTAGAAATAGTGAGAAACCTTTTGGAGGTATTCAATTAATTTTATGTGGAGACTTTTTTCAATTACCACCTGTTAGTAGTAAAACTGAGCAAGCTAAATTTTGTTTTCAAAGCGATGCTTGGGCAAAATGTGTTCAATTAAACTTTGAACTCAAGACTGTTCATCGTCAAACAGATCCTAAATTTATCAATATTTTAAACAGATTAAGGATAGGACAAGTCACAGATGAAATAACAGAAATTTTGAAAAATACCTCTAGACAAAAAATAGAAACTGAAGGTATTCTGGCGACTCGTCTGTGTTCTCATGTGAACGAAGCAAATGAAATAAATGAATCTCAATTGAATAAGTTAAGTGGAATTTCTAAAGTTTATGCAGCTCAAGATTCAGATCAATCTATGACTAAAGCTTTGGATCAACAGTTGCCAGTACCAAATAAACTTGTTCTAAAAGTGGGAGCACAAGTCATGCTGTTAAAAAATCTTAGCATAAGTGGAGGACTTGTAAATGGAGCAAGAGGAGTTGTAGTCAAATTTGAAGATGACATGCCAGTAGTACACTTTCGTACTGGGGCCAATTATAAAGCAAAGATGGAAAAATGGAGCATTAAAACTGCTGGAGGAGCCATCATCTACAGGAAGCAATTGCCACTAAAGCTTGCGTGGGCTTTTTCCATACACAAAAGTCAAGGTCTAACCTTGGATTGTGTTGAAATGAGTCTGGCAAGAGTATTTGATGCAGGACAAGCATATGTAGCATTATCAAGAGCCCAAAGTTTGCAAACTCTGAGAGTTTTAGATTTCAGCGCTCAACAAGTGTGGGCAAACAAGGAGGTACTGAATTTCTACAGGAGATTCCGAAGACAATTAGAACTAATGGAGATAGTTCCTTTAGGAAAAAAGCCTAAATTTGGGTGACAGTATAAGTGCCTTAGGTAAATTTTTAATTTTTGAAAGAAATTGATGAATCTAACAAGTACATACACATGAAATACATTATTTTATAACATTATAGCTTATATAGATATTTTAGTTAAGTACCTGCATCAAGATCAAACAATTTTTTTCTTTTGTTTATAAAATACTGTATTTCACTGTATAACTGCTCAATTTCTCATAATGGAAACGTGCAGTATTTTAGTTTAACTTTGAAATTGTAATTATAGATTTTTAAAAATATTTTTATAAGCAGAAAGAATTTTTATAAAAATATTATAGATGGAGTTTAGTGCATTGCTATAACTGTTCTGCTATGCTAGACCATTTTTGTAATTTTATAACGTAATTGTAGACAAACTCTAATTAGGAAATTATATAATCTGAAGAAAATATATAATAATTTATTTCTTAATTCCAATAAATAAATACGAATACAAATAAACAATAACTTTAATTTCAACAATCCTCCACTCTAATTTCGATAGGTGGTATATAGCGCCATGTGTGTCCGGCATTAACAAGTTCAGAACAAATTGTTGAAGTATCAACTGTCGACTCGCGACTACTGCATTGAATATCAATTTTATACTGACCAGCAGTAAGAAAAACCACGCGACATTCGTGATACGCACGCCCAGATTCCTGCAACTAATTATAAACGAAATTAAAAATCAATGAACTTATTTACATAATGAGCAAGTTTTTTTAGCAACTCACAGTCGGAAGCATAACTTTGTTCGCCCCAGCTATTGAAACTCTGGTATCGAGCCGATAATTGTTGACTCCATTATGATGATCTTGATAAAGATTTATCGACAACGTTAGATTTCGCAGTGGATTCTCCAACGCGTTTGATACACCGACTCCGACACTAACACATTCTCCCAAATTACATGTAACTTCTTCTTGCGCTTTGAAAATTGTGTCATTGATTGTGACTTCTACAAATGTAAAAGTATTTTATTGCATATTTTCAGAAAAATACTCAAATATAAGTTATTAGAAAATAATTAATTTACCCCATTGCAACGGGCTCATTCGCACAAGATCCAGCATATCTTGTGTTAAAGTCAATCCAGATAAAGTGGCTCGACCTTTCGATTCAGTACCTAATAACTGCCACTTCAATTCCGCTAACGACGCTATGTGTTCTGAACATATTTTTTGTAAATCTTCGTTATTACCTTGTCCATTTATCTAAAATAACATTATAAAGTTAAATAAGAATATATAATACAATTAGTATCGAGCATTTCTTATGACATCGCTTCGTTTAGTATTATTAAAAACTCACAATAGACAATTTATTTAGTGGACATCTATCGACGGGGATAGGTATCCTGCACGATTCTCGGCCTTCCATGTAAATGCATTTACTTTGCGTGTAGTGTAGTTCCATTTCATGATTTGTCATGTTTGTGACATCAAGAACGAGATAGAATTGCGCCGGCCTAAAACATCAGATTTTGATCACTCATAAGTACTTACTGAATTGAATGTGGAATAAAAAAGCCAAAAATTAAACATACGTTTCAGCTGGTAAAACGTCCCAACTCGTAACTTGCACACTCGGTAACATTTCTATCGTAGTAAATACAGACGAAACTCGGCAGTAACCTGCAGCCAAACCAGCACTACCGGAATATTTAATTTTCAGCTGTCCTTCAACTATATTCGAAGCGTGCAGTGGTACAGCAAGCTTAGACAATCTTGTACTTCCTAGAGAATTCGATGAATTAGAACTCGTACCCGAGCGGAACGACGATGTCAATTCAGTATGTCTCTTGGTGTGGTGTGATGGAGAACTTAATCGTGAGGGTAGAGAGCTTGGTCCTGAGTGAGACATTAAACTATTTGGTTGACTGTGATAATTGTTTGTGACATCTGCGAAAACATGTTCAAGGTACAATCTCAAAACAACTAAATTGTTATACATGAAATCCATATTAATTCAAAATACCGTGGTCTGATTGTGGAACAACAAAATCCATTGCTGCATACATGTACAGAGTAATACTGGCGCTAGCTTGGGGCTGTAAGGGCAACTGTGTCCGCAAATTTTCATCGCTCCATTTGAAAACTTTGCCTTCTGTCAAATTATCGAGAGTCGATTGTACAGAGATCTCTACCATCTCAATAGGCACTTGACTCACATTAGTTATCGTAATCGTACATTCAGCGCTGCAAAATCACACAACTTAATATTTTGCATCACACCAAAACATTTTTCATTTATAATTCTTATGACAAACGTACCTTTCACCACCATACAAAGATACACTGGCACTGGTTACGATATTCTCGCCCGAACTAAAGCTAGCCGTCCTTGGCAGACTTGTTTCCACATTAATCCTAGGCAAAGCAGGCACGACTTCGACCGTATACGCGGGGTGCGACATCGCATCCATATGCCTCAGCCTGCAGTTCGACTTCACCCCTAATGTATGTGTACTAAAACCTAATATCTCTAGATCTCCAACTTCTCTAGGAGTTCCAGCTAACGTGACCGCGATGCTACCAGACTCTGCGGGTAGACTGATGCTCTCAGGAATGGACTCAAAGACGACCCCGTTGGTGAGGAGCCGCATATTCGAGACATGAAGTTCAAATGGCAAAGGATTCACCAGCTGCATCGAGACTTCGCAGATGTCACCGTCGACCCAAAGGTAGTCAACCTTGCTTTTCGAAGTTGCTTTTCGCTCGAGAGAGCCGAAATTGATAGGTGTGAATAGAAAAGGGCCGTGATCTTCTTTCACACGTTCAATTTTTTGAGGCTGCAGATGTGGCTGAAGGTTCTTCAGAGTAAAGGTTTTCGTACGAGGGATATTCGTGAGATTCGCAGGTGGAATGACTGTCCCAGAATCCAGTACCTAGAAGGAATGAACTCTTCTTATGATTTATACTTGCAAATAATCAAATTTTTTATAATAATTTTTGTACTTAGAATAACTTACGAGTGGAACAGGTGCACCTTCCGATTGTTGGGAAACCGCTTGCAACTGACGAGCGGCTTCTTTCCTCTCAGTAGGTGCGAGGTAATTGTACATAGTTTGTAGAAGGAATGTAAGGTGTCGCGTGGCTAAAGCTGGATTGCCCATGCGATTTGCCGCCGCCACGAGTTCGTTAATCAGTTGGATTTGAATAGATGGCCAACCCTTTCTATTATCTGTAAAGAAAATAAAACGGATATAGTAGCTGATTTTATTATCGTTCTTATAATTAATATGAGATGATAAGTTAATCACCATATATCATTTCTACTGGGTCAAGAGATAGTTTAAAGCCTGATGTGGCTTGCAGTAATAAATTATAGCACTGTTGCCAATCAGGATTCGGATTTTTTTGCGAAACATGTCGAGATGCTGCATGTCTTAAACAAAATGACGCTTTTCTTGTATATCCAAACGAAGTGTATAGTTCAGATAATGTTGTGAAACGGTCTATCTGTAGAAATTGAATATTAAATTTTAGTCAACATACTAATATATCTTAGAAATATTGCCCGATCGAACAAAATTAACTGACCTTCTCCTGTTCTGGCATAGTCATATTATTAAACAATACATTGCTTAGAAAAGACGCTGCTTGTAAAGTGCAGTTTTGTTCTATGGAAATTCTTGTAGCTTTAAAGCTTGCCTCAGTCTCTATAATACCAGCGTTTTGATATTTGCTGTAGTGGACTATCGCCTCGCGATATTTTTTACATATTTCCTCGGGTGGAAGAATATGTGGCATGTTTATCTTTATAGCTTCTATTGTTGGTGGTGTTGGAAGCGCATTGGCTACTTGTGATCCTCGTCTGAAAATAATATATTATAATTTTTAAATCTATTCAAATTTATTGTTCTTGGTCGAAGAATAATCAATTTGAAGCTCTAATTACTCATACAATAATATATACTAAAACAGTAGATAATTAATCACCTTTGTTTTCCAGGACTGCCCTCTTGCAATGATGAATTTCTTTGCAAAGGAAGACTTCTGCACATGTTGGGGTACAAAATCAAGGCAGATACAGCACACAGTCCTTCATACGCTGCTCCAAGCCATAGCCAGTCATTCACTGCTTGCAGAGTACCTGCTGCTGAATTATAATTGTTCAGAGCATCGCCAGGTAAACCTGCTTGAAGGCATAGATCACCCAAGTGTTTTGTTGCACGTCCCACACATCTTTTGCGATTGTTTCTTGACTCCAGATCTAAACCAATGAAATCTTTCTTTTCAAATGGAGCCTGAAGCAGTGCAACCTTATCAATTTTTTCTCTTGAGCGCTCGAGTCTTTTTGACTCTAATATCCAGAAAAGTGAATTAAAACATTCTCCCATTTGAGATTCCAAGTCTGGACATGTTTCATCACTATAAAAAACACCTCGAGTTTTAAAATTGTGCGGTGTAGTAAAACCTTTTGGAGGCTCATTAAAGTTATCAGATGGTACTGGTCCAAAGAAAATAGCTCTTGAATCATACAGAGTTTGAGTGTATTTTACTTTAAGTGTTTCATGTAATCTGCAAATTTCATTCAATTCTGTCTGATTTTCATATTTACCAAACGTAATGAGACCTAAATTAAAAGAAATAAAGATTAGGTATCCATTTAGATATAGTAGTAGTGTGCTGAAGCCTTTATTATTAAAATTACCTAATAATCGCCTATGAGTTTGAAAATCTCCCCAATCATTGTTCTCCACAGGATGTTCCTTCACAAATCTAGCGAGTATATCACGAGTGTTATTAGCTGAATCAATAACTGTAAACCTGCTGCCATACTTAACAATTCTCTCGCAAATACGGGCAACTGTTTTTTGCTTGATCTGTGTGCCAATGGGCTTTAGCAATACTAAAATAGTTGCATGATCATGAGCCGTCTGCTCATAGTCAGGATGAGACATTTTATTGTCGGGCACTGGACTCGACAATATGACACTTAGTGCTGAGCGCATTTATTCTCTGCTCCAGATCATCTGGACGAATTTTCATTTATTCTGAAAAAAATAGATTAAAAAATATATTAATAGCTAGTCCAAGTAAACAATGGCAAAACACAAGCTAAACCCTATGGTATATATAGATCGATTCAGAAAAAATGCAATACACAATTAACAAAGTTCTTTATGGTGATATCAAAAAGAGGTTATCACAAGCAAAGCCACTTCAAGTATATAGCATCGCAAACAAACGAAAACAACAAGTCTACGGATCCACAAAGTTCACACTCACTCAACGAATCACTGGCGGCTGTAGTTTCCGTCAACAGGTCGAATAACAAATTAACCGAACGAACTGAGCTGACGAGCGGTAAACAAACGTTGACAGCCATATTTTTTTAAAACGCCCCCTCCCCTCCTCCTCGCTTCGCACATCAACCCGCGGCGCGCATTTCGTAAATTAGCGTTTTCTGCACGGCACGTGCTTCTGATGTTTTGCCAATCAACCTATACGCAGCTCAATTAGCGACGGCACAAAGTCCGTATCGTATTAAAAACGATTATTCGCTGTATAGTATAAGTATCATCTCGCGTGAACCGCTTGTCGTGTGTTATCTAACTGTGCGCGCATGCATGGGAATCAAATGTAGCTGTAACAGAGCTGTGAAATAATATGTGATGGAGCTCGCATGAACGGGATCTTTAAGCGCGTTATTGTTTACATTTACGGAGATAACACTGAATGCGCGACTGCGAGGTGCAGCTGACATCGGAGGTGGGAATCGACGACATTCAAGCCGAGCCAAGGCCTCTAAGTTTCTTTTTCCTCGTCCGTTCAGTTCAGCGCGACGCTTCAGTCTCGCGGATACCCGCGAAGAGGACGGATCGTTCTTTATATATAGCGAGTAAATTATTATAAGTGGTTTGTGTTTGAAAGACGATCAAAAGCGTTTGGCTTTTCTTTGAGATCGAAAGCTGACTGAATTTTTCAAATATGAACGAAGAAGAGGACGAATTGGAGAATAGTTTATATTTTAATTTGCTAAAAGTGAGTTTTGCTCCAAGATATATTCAACGACGGCTTCTCACAGTACTTATAGTGTTTTTTGTAGGAGCATTAAAGCGCCGCGCCGTGTTTTTTTCTAAGTGTATGCAAAACAAACGAGAATAATAATGCAGCGAGCGCGTTATAAACTTTTAATAGTTTTGTAGCATATATATATATATATATATATACTCTCATTTCAGAGATTTTTAAATGTTTTAAAATATTCTCTCTTCTTATCCATACACTGTATCTGTATTATCGGAATCGAATGAATTATGGCGTAATATTAGTTCAAACGGTTTATAAACGTAATTATAAAGCAAATTTTTCGTTTTTGTTGTTTCAGAATGAGTACCATAAAAAATATCAACGTGCCATTGACAATGGTTGGACAATATGTGTCCCAGTTGGAACTCGTTTGGCGGGCATTCCAATCGACGAATCTTTCGTTGGTAAGATAAATCAAAGTAAATTTTTCATAATCCGTTATACTCGATTGGCATTTTTAAGAACTTTCATTAGAATTATTAAGTATTATAACGTTGAAATTATTTTAAAGTTTCTGTGTACATTATACCTTTAGTAATAGAATTTCACCTTTAACTGATAAAATTTTATCTATACATACAAACGAGATAATGACTGTCATACCTTTATAACAGAGAAATCGTTTGTTCGAATTCTTTGCAGATCAACATCTCCTCAGGCCAACTCGTTTGCCTAATCATTTTGTAAGCACGTACTCACGAGAACTGTGTTTACACAAAATAGAGAAAAATGTAATAACATTTATTGGACGTGCTAAACATAATATGCTTGACGACCAAGATGACCCTGTAGACGAAGAAGTGATCTTGGAAGACATACTTAAATATAACATTGATGCAGAAACTGATGATTTTTGCACTAGAATTTTGTCAATCGAAAAAGGATACAATAATCAACATCAACCGTACAATATACTGATTGTTGAACATCCAATACTATCATCATATAGGGATCCACCAGAAAATGATGATATAGTTACTGCTTTAGTAGAGGATCATCGAACGTAAATATTATATTTTTATAATCACGCGACAGTGCATTATTATAGATAATTACAGTGCTATGTAGTACATACGTGTTTGTTTTTCAATTTTGCAGCGCTACGGAATTCTTGCTAATGTTATCAGAAAAAAAAACCTTTTGCTTGTCAGAAGCTGAAAATATACTTTCATATTTAAAGAGTTATCAGTATAAAGATGTACAAGACATGAAAAATGTAATAAAGCACATTATTCAATCTAACTGGGCAATCGTTTTACGCAGACATTCCAACGAGTATCAACGAGATGCACGTTTTCAAAAACGATTAAGTTTGGCGTTAGAGATATACGTGCTACACGGATTACATAAAATTATATATGATAAAATCAGCGAAGATTTTAATGAGTACTTCAAGGATTACTCCCACCTCAAGGAAAAAATTGATGCACTCAATGCTGCTGGTGCTACTCCCGATCAACTTGGAGTTCGAAAAGATTTGGCTATAATGTTAGCTTATGGGGTGGTAGAATTAGCGAATCTAGATGCTACTATCGGACCGCATGCCAGGTTAAATTGTTTAAAAAGTTCTTTCGAGATGGCTATTGCTGAAATAAAGGGCGCCGTAGCTGAATCTGCTTCTAAAAACGATACCGATGATGAAGTCACACTCAACATGACAATAATGCCCGAAGATTTGATTCAAATTTGCACTTATCTCATAGTTAAGTGCAAATGTTACACTCTTTTCCAAGATCTTTATTACATAGAAAACTTTGTTTTTTCTTTAAATCCTGCGGATAAGGCTGGATATATTTTGACTGTATATAAAAGTGCTCTCGAAAATATCGACAAAATTGATACGAATAATTTGCCTGCGAGAAATAAAAAAATAAAAACAGAAATGGATTTAGACGATTTAAGTGATTATGTTTTGCTAAGGAATAACCTCCCGCATTATTAAAACTGTACAATTTAGTAAACAAAAGTTCAATCCTCAATATTTTATGATCACGACGATTACTCCAGCAAAGAAGACTAATAAGAATTAATACACGTGTGATGTGGTGTCTATTGATTTAGCTTTTGTATATATATATATATATATATTTATAAAAACAGCTTGTAAGATTTTAGAATATAAACCTTTTAAAACTATTTACCATGAAAAAAATTAAATGACTCTATTTTTCTTAAGCTTAGAATATTAGTAAGACAAACATGGTTATTATAAAATGAGAATTTAATATTACGTATTTTCGTATAAAAATTACAAAAATCATCTTTTCATATTGTCACGTAGCTTATACCATATAATATACATTATTGCTCTATTTATACAAATACTATAAGTATCGCAGCGCTATTAATGTGAAGAACGTTTCACAGAGAATGTTCTATTGTACGTTTCAATCGTTAAGAAGTATATTTAACTACTATCAGTCTTTGTGGGAAGTTCATTTGGTCATTGATGTGTGTCCATTAAGAGAGTACCATCTTTATCTTTGAGACGAATTCGACCGTTTGCATAGCGAGTTTCTTGGGTCCCATCAGGATAGACAAGTTTTACAGTGCCATCAGGATATTCACGTCTCTGTAATATAAATAAATGTCAAATGACTGTTTTTGATCACGACTTCCAAGAAGCAATAATGTTACATGCAATAAAAAAGCCATCAACCTTATCCAATACGTAATACAGAGTGTTTACGGAAAAGGTAACTGAAACATTAAATAATAAGTAATACATTACTTTATGATCTTTTGTATGAATTTCTCGTTGTCCATTGGGAAGAGTCATAATTTTTTCACCGTCAGCCGATGTTTCCGCTATTGTTCCGTCACGTAAGGCCCATTTTTCGGAACCATCTGCCTGTACGATTCTAACAGAACCATCGGGAAAAGCGAATTCAATCGTGCCATCCTTAGATCTTCTTTCGACTTGTCCACTTTAATACATTATAGAAATTGATAAAATTATTTAAAAACTCAAGCGAATTCATATTCCATATGCTATAATTTACAGAAGTTACGTGTTTCAGCGTATTTTAAATATTTCAATATTGTACAAACTGATAAAAAAGCTTTTTCAAATACGTTACTTTGGTATATCTTTATATGTATAAATATTAAAAGAAATTATATCGTACTCAACTTATATTATTTGCACGATTTTATAAATATATTCTCGAATGTAAGATAAAATGATGTGATAAGCAATATACTAACTCAGGGAATTCTAAGATTTCCAGGCCGTCCGGCATCGTTGTATGCCAGGTTCTCGTCGCAGCGTAAAAGTATTTAACAGTTCCATTCTGGTCAGTTTCTCGAACATCGCCATTGTAGTAAATTGTTTTTGTAAGGCACTTATCAGGAAAAACCTTTTTCACGTTTCCGTTGGGATACCAATACTCGACTCGGCCATCGGGATGATGAACTTCTCTAATGCCTTGCTTATTGTTATCGAATTTCTGTCGCTCAGGTTTGCTGTCTCTATCATCGTCATTATTCTCTGATTCATCATGCTCTGCTCTGGGCGACAAAGATTTTGTATTATTCAATTTATTCCTATTATTATCCGTGGCAGAATCCACCTTGAAAAGGTCCTCTTCATCATCTGAATGATCCACAGAGGCTCGCCCTAGGCTACTAGTTTGTTGATTCATCAAGCTTCTTCTTTCTGTATGGGTCCCTGAGAAGTCTTGGGTAGCGTCTCTCAGAAGACTCTCGTACAAATTTCGCGTTCTGGCAATACTCTCCGCGGATTTTAATATTTTCACTTGTTCAATTTTCCGTTCTTGAGGTTCCTCTTCGATATTCTCAACTTCAACATTGTAGTTGGCATCAGCCAGTTCAGGTGCTTTTACCTCCTCAATGTTGAAGGCATCATCGTTTTTGAACGGTGAAATTTTTTTACGATCCGCCAAGAACTTGTTGATTTGATGAATAGCTTTTGTGTTTGATGAAGCGACTGGCCTTTTGAATTTAGAGTTTTTTTTCTGCTGTAACTTTTCCAATTCCTGCTTCAGTTTCGAATTTTCTGTCTGCAATACCCTCATCTGGCTTCGTTGTCTCGCGTTTGTGGCGGACCATTTGCTTTCTTTTTGACTGTACTCTTCCTTCAATTCTTCCAACTGATCGCGTAAGGTTTGTATCTCTTGGCGCTCTTGTTTGCTCTTCTGCGCTTTTTCATATGCATCTTTCATTCTGCTTTCTAATGCAGCCTTTTCCCTGGCTAATCGCTTTCTTTCCTCTTGTAATATACTCTCTGTTTTCTTCTTTTCCATCTCTAAGGTTTCTTCTCTTACCTTGAGACTTCTTTGCATACTTATGCGTTCTTCTTGCAGGTTTGTGCGCTCTTCTTGAAGTTTCTGTCTTTGAAGAGTAAGTGCTGCACTCTCTTTTCTGAAAATCTCAATTTCCCGCTCTAATTCTAGAAGACGCGTTTTCAAGAGTTCTGATTTGAACAACGACGCGTTTTCATTCTTTTGATCGATTACAGTATCGTCTTTTTGTAATGTCGTATTTTTTGACTCAATTTCGTAATCAGTTTCCTCTTCTTGTTCTTCAACATTTTCTTCGTTATTTTCCCCATTTATAGTTTCATTTTCATCACTATCATCTTGATCCTTTTTTAAAAAATTTAAAGTATCTCTGTTATTGTTTTCGTAATTTTTGTTATTAACTTGCGATTGCAATGAAACAATGCTTTCCACGTCTGAAGAATCTGGAGTTGCTGAACAATCAGACCAAGCCCCTTTGTCATTCATATAATTTATCACAGTTTGTGAATCACTTGAAATACTGGAAGTATCTGTCATTGTTTTGTACTCATTATACTCAGAAAATCGAACATGAAGACTGACATTGTTTTGATCCTGTAAAATAAAATTTTTTAATTTTTACACTTTTAAGAGTATTTACAAATACATTAAACAAATTAATTACCTGATTTGATCTTTTATCGGAATCATATTTATCATAATTTAAATCAACATCAGTCCCATATGGGAGTACAGTTCCAGTGATTGTCTTATCATTTTTTAATTGTGTAATTGGAATGTCTTCCCAGTTTGAAACTTTTGGTTTTATAGGCTTTCCATTAAATTGTATCTTGGGAACATTATTTGATGTAGTTGTACGAATGATTTCTTCCAATGTTTCGTCTCCTATATCACTGAGTGAAAGTTTTTGCTTGGATGCACTGTGCAAAAGAGCTTTTTGCTTTAAAGGTGTAGACTGTTGTAAGAAAGCTATAACTGTACTGGATGTTGAACAGAAACTTGAATTCTCAGCTTTATCTTCAAGAAGTTCAAAAATTCTGACTTCCTCCAATTCTTTTTTGCTTTTAATTTCAAGATCAGAACTATTTGGATCAGATACTATCTCTGTAGATTTTTTCTTCTCAAAATTACTTGGGCTATGATGAGTAGAACTCATAGATCTACTGGGTTTCTTTCGAGGTGGAGGAACATTTTTTAGAGTTAATTTTTGTTGAGCAACAGGTGCAATATTTGAAATGGACTTTTTAGTGGTATCGTGCTTTTTTGATCTCGGTAAAGAGTTACATCTACCAAGATTTGTTGTTTTCGAAGATTTTGCATTATTAGACTGTGTACCAGTAAATGAAGCACTTCTGGGTCTTAAGGTATTTTTACATTTTTTTTCATTATTTGAACCTGGCATAAACCTGGCAAGACCTTGACCTTTTTTAAGAAAAGGCCTTTTAACTACTGACTTACTCTTAATCTCCACATCTTGAGCTTCGGCATCCTTTAATCTTTCTTCCAGCAATGTATTGAAGTCTTTCTTAGGTGATGGTACTGGTAAATCGTCTATTGGGATACGTGACTTCTCAGATTTCAGACAAGAAAATGAGTGTACACCATCCATTGAAACTTCTGAACTATAATCGTGTTGATCAAATGAGTTATTATATTCTACATTTGGTTTCAAATCAGTCTTAGTATTTCTCATAGCTAATTGCACTATAGGTACTTTGAGATTTAAGTTCTTGTTATTATTTGTTTCTTTAGTCAGAGCAACGTATTGAGAAAAATGTTTACTTCTTGGAGGTGCTGGCGATGAGTACTCTTCATCAGGTGTGTCAAGATCTATTAAATTAGACTCCTTTTCTTGGTTTTCCTTTTTATGACCTTCTATTAAATCTTGTAGCGACTGTTCACTTAAACTCATCTCATCAACTGACAAACTCAATGCTTCAAACATACGATTCTGCTCATTACTAAGCATTTCTCTCTGTTCTTGTTGATGTCTTATAAGTTCCTCTTGCTGCTGTAACTGCCATCTTCGAAGCTCTTGAAGCTGTTCAACTATGGTTGCTTCAATAGCCATCATTCATTTGTTTTGTAAAAAATACTGTAAAATACATGAAATACTGTTATTATGTTGATACGGTCCAACAGTGACTCAAAACTAGTAATTTTCTAAAATACATATTCTCAAAATTAAACCGGCTTCACATAATTTCTCGTTTTGATTTTAGTAAATTTCAATAATTTCAGTTATACCTATTTCGAATCGCTTGATAATTAGAAACAAAGCAAACCAAAGAAGATAGAACGTCACAAATACTTTACCTGCAAACGGGCGAAACTTCGAACAGATGAAACAAAACAATAAAGCCGTTATTGTTTCAAATCCACAAATATACAAATTCATTAGCAGCACGAAACCGAGACAACTGGCGCTCAATTTTAGATCCCAAACAAATCAGCAACAATAGAGATGGATTTCATCGAAATTTCAGAACTCGTAGGGTAAAATTACGTAATTTGATACTCTATTGGTAAGGAGTCATCTGTCGGTATTGACGATCCTTTAGTCGGGAGGTAACGTCGTGTTTGAATCTTTTAATTATAGAGCAAATGCGTATTTTGAGTAATATTAATAAACATACTTAAAAATTATAGGAGGTTTTGAAAAACTTGAATCTCTGAAAGAAATAATCTGCGGAAATAACAGAAACTTGATGGTGGGGGAAAAGAGTTATATCTATCTTGCGACTTGCACGCACCGTGTCGCACCGGTCAGAAATTCAAAATATTCAGCGACGCATCGTCGGTAATTTCGAATTCGAGACATCAATAACATAACATAACCTCAATTAACGAAATAAATAATGGCAAAACAGTAAGTTAGATAAAATAATTATTTAAACAGCACAATCCATTGATATATCATACATAATCAATTTTTACTACTGCTTGTTGGTGATATACGCAATTTTCGGTTTTTCTAATGCAATAACGTTGATCAAGTAACTGTTACATGAAAATTGCTAGTATTATTTTTTGATATCTTAAGGCCTTATATTTGCAGCAAATGCAAGCACAAGAACATAAGTTTTATTATAAAAGAGCTTTCACTGATTATTTTCAATTTTGTTTTAGATATGGACTTGTTTTACCAAAAAAGAATTTGTCTGCTCCCAAGGCTGGGAATGTTTTTGGTAATGACGATGATTCTGAAGAAGAAGGAGGAACTGATTGGGTAAAAAAAGCATTGAAGGCTGAAAATGAGAAAAATAAAATTAAGAGGCAAACGCAGATTAATATGCAAAAGGCATTGAAGGAAGACCCAAGCATATTTCAGTATGACGAAGTTTATGATGAAATTGAGCGCACTAAGGAGGAGGAAAGATCTGTGAAAAAAGTAGAAAAGAAAGCAAAATATATCGACAACTTATTGAAAACTGCAGAGCTTAGAAAGAAGGAACAAGAACTCAGAAAAGACAGGATAATTCAGAAGGAAATAGAGGCAGAAGATGCTATGTTTCCTGATAAAGAACGGTATGTGACCTCAAGTTATAAAGCAAAACTAGAAGAAATGAAAAAGTTTGAAGCAGAGCAAGATAATCAAGACAGATTAGAAGCCATCGGAGATGTCACAAAACAAAAAGACATGTCTGGCTTTTATAGACATTTGTACAGGCAAACTGTAGAGAAAAATGATGCAGATCTTGGAATCAAACCTAAAATTAGCAAAGAAAGTGAAAAGGTTGAAGAAAAATTAGAATTGAAAGATGATATTGATAAAGATGATCCGATTCCTTCAGACTCAGAATCAGATGATGATGCAAAAGACATTCCCAAAAGCTCTTCTGTAGCTAAACTAAAAAAGAAAAGGCAATACCGTAAAAGAGCACAAGAGGCTTCAGAATCAGAATCTGAACCTGAGCCTGAAAAGCAAAGAGAGAAAGAAGGAGAAGCTGAAACAGATAAGTCTGAGAAAACGGATAGTAAACATGAATCAGAATCACCATCTAAGAAAGCAAAGACATCTGACGAAGTTGAAGATGAAGAAGAAAAGAGCAGCATACCTTCTGCTGAAGAGGTTGCAAAGCTTCTTAATAAAAAATACGCAGAGAAAACCACCGAAGAAACTCCAACTCCTAATGGAGTTAAAGAGACAGTAGAAGAGAAGCCTAAAGTTGAAGAGAAGGTAAAAATAAATATTTGGGAAAAGAGAACTGTTGGTCCTATCTTTGAAGCTGCATTACAGAGATATCTAATAAGAAAACAGGAGAGATTAGCAGGATCTTAAAGTTTGATATGATTTTCATTATAATAAATATATGATATGAATTCACTTTTAGTATAATATAGTAGTATAGTGATTGACTTCTACTTCATGTTTTGTAAATAAATATAAAAACTCAACTACTTTTGTCGACAATAGTAAAGTATGTTAAGAGTTAAACCTGTACAAATATAGTTCTAAGTTATCTAATTTCATACATACACATAAATGTTAAATAAAAGTTATGGCATTAAGCATAATCCTATTTTTTATTTACATTATTTTTTTCTTTTCTCAACCACATAATCAATCGTCAATAAAAACGTAAATTTATGTCAAGACAGCTTTATTACAAAGGCCATTATGAAACGCGTAACATTGAGTGAACTCTTCTAATTATCCTCAAATGACGCATGCGGCACATAATGCATACATTTCTTAGAAGAAATCTCGGTCGGCGTAAAGTTACTGAACCGAGCTCGATATCTTTTATCTATATATATAAAGAGAGATATTTTTCGAGCGATAAAAATATTGTGAAAAGGCCCCCTCCCAGTTTAGGTTAGTCGCTCAATCTTGTGGTATAGTCAGCTGATATTACGCGCACGGAGACTGCCGGCATCGTATGCGTGTATATAGTACACTATATTATTACAGTGCCAGAACCAGTGCCAGTCGTAAAGCAGCTTCGTCGACGCCTGCACGCTGCCGTCGCCTGTTCTCTGAAAAATATACTCGTAAGTGTTTTAAGTATTCGCCAGTGTTGTAGCTGACACTTTTTCGATTGTCGCTTTTCGAAAAAAGAATTTTGAACTTTAAATTTACGTTGCATTGGTATGAATAATCTAAAACAAGTTTAGGCTATATTTTAGAGCAAGGATTTCGAATTTTTTAAGGGCCTTAATTTTGAAGGTCATTGACCTGATCCCGCTGATAAAATGGTGGAGTGTGTTGTTTTTTTTACTCCTTTATTGAGATCCTGTAAACATGGACAAAATTGACGATTTGTTTTTAGTTAAAAAATTTTCTGCTGTGCAATGCTTTTGAAATTGGAAAAAAAACGTGCCTAATTATTAAGTGTAAGGCAATACATATATTAATAAAGAGACAATATATATATATATATATATATATATATATATATATATATATATATATATTAAAAAACGGAAATTACTCAATTGATGCTAATTTTATGTTTCTGATTTTTATATGTGAACCAATATATTGTCATAATTATTACACAAACTTATTATCAATGAATTATTTTCTGAGAGATAAGAAATTATTAACACACTTATCTTAAGTTCGATGAGCTGCACGTTACGGTCAAAGACTTGAATATGATTCTCTGTCTGCTGATTATTCCAAAGTGCTAAGCTTATTATTACTTTTTATTCAACAGGATTCTAAATAAAAAAGATGCGTCTAGTGATCTGTGATGACTCTGCTAATGTGGCGGAGTGGTCTGCAAAATATGTTTTGAAAAGGATACATGATTTCAAACCAAATGAGAACAAATACTTTGTTCTGGGACTGCCAACTGGTAAATTATATTATTATCTGTTATTTTATAGTGTTTTCAATAGTAATGAGTCATTGAATATCATTTGATTTTCTTTCTTTAGGTGGAACTCCTCTTGGCATGTACAAAAAACTCATAGAATACTACAAGGCTGGAAAGATATCATTCAAATATGTTAAAACTTTTAACATGGATGAATACGTTGATTTACCAAGAGATCATCCTGAATCATATCATTATTACATGTATAATAATTTTTTCAAACATATAGACATTGACCCTGAAAATGTTCACATACTTGATGGAAATGCGAAAGATCTAGAGCATGAATGCAATGAGTTTGAAAGAAAAATGAAAGAAGCTGGAGGAGTTGAACTCTTTATTGGAGGTATTTTTATTCATGTAATAAATAATATGAATATAACTTTGTTCTCCAGAAGGATTTTGAGTGTAAAAAGAAAATAAAAATTATAGGCATTGGCCCCGATGGCCACATAGCATTTAATGAACCTGGCTCATCACTTGCATCAAGGACCAGAGTCAAAACTTTGGCACAAGATACTTTGGAGGCAAATGCGAGGTTCTTTGGAAATGATGTTAACAAAGTACCCAAGCAAGCACTGACTGTCGGCGTTGGTACTGTAATGGACGCTAAAGAGGTCATGATCTTGATCACTGGCTCCCACAAGGCCTTTGCTCTTTATAAGGCTATAGAAGAAGGAATTAATCACATGTGGACTGTTTCTGCATTCCAACAGCATCCTCGTACATTAATTATTTGCGATGAAGATGCTACACTAGAGCTTCGCGTCAAAACTGTGAAATACTTTAAGGTATTCAAAGCCGTACCGCGCGAAACTTGACGTAGACTTAACTTTTTCTTACATTTATTACACTTAATTTTTATAGCTAATTTGGAAGGGTTATTTTCTGAATTAATATTTTTTTTCCTTTTTTTCAAATTGACTCCTGCAAATAATTTTTGCAATGTCTAGGCTCTCAGTGCCGTTCATCATAAGTTGATCGAAGAGGACGGAGAAGCATTTCCACGTCG
The DNA here is from genome assembly GCF_009193385.2 of Nasonia vitripennis. Classification (NCBI taxonomy): domain Eukaryota; kingdom Metazoa; phylum Arthropoda; class Insecta; order Hymenoptera; family Pteromalidae; genus Nasonia; species Nasonia vitripennis. The sequence goes on along the minus strand of NW_022279623.1, from coordinate 4,248,599 downwards.
TCCTCAAAATAACGCGTGATCTGGTATAGTGTGATTAAGAGTAAAGCATTTTTTTTTTAATGTTTTGTCGTTTTTCGCATCATTACATTTTTTTAATTTTATTTTTTGTTCATTAAAGTATTTTATTCATTTATTTATCTATTTTATTATTAATGAACGTATTTGTACACTACTTTGTTTTATCACTTTTTAAAAAAATATCGTTACATATTAATCCATTTCACTTAATTGTTAACTTACATTTTGTTGCATATTTTGATTTTGATACAAAGGCATAATGATAATGTCTTTTTGTGTGATACAAGGCGCCAAAGACTTGCAGCTCTGCTCTTGGTGCATTGGTCTATTAATTTTTAAGCATGACCATTAACCTGCATGTACATCCATAACATAATATTTACGATAACAATAATCATAATAATGCATGAATTTGATAAAAATAATTTTAGTTTCTTTTAGCCAAAAGCAAATGCTAATGTAAAAATTTTGCTTTTGATTTTAGAGTTTGTCCGACGTTCACAGAAAACTTGTGGAGCAGGCAAAGGACTATTACGATTAGAACGTCGAGTTCTATTGATTCTGCAATGAAAAAATTATATTTATACATAATTATTTTAACTCATTATTTTAACGTTGTTAAATGTTGACTGCCAATTTAAGCGCATTTTATCGGACTTGCAATAATTTGCAATATTTTCTTACTGTCTATGTATACACTGACGATGTGAACTTTTGAAAAAAAAAAAATATATATATATATTTATATATACATGAATTTTAATACACTTGTTTTTAATTTATTATAGTAATAAATTGCTCATTCAGTCATCTGTTTTTGCTTGCATTATTTGCGCGCGTGGCTATATACATGCGGTGATGCGGTTTTGCGGCTTGGGATAAGCACTTTAGGGCTGCATATATATTTCAATTATATGGTCGAAAAACAAAATAAGATAAATAAGTTGTAGGGATACCTAAATGTAGCCGATATTTCCATTATATTTATTATTTCTGAAACACCTTAGCAGTAGATAATGAACACGTAATTTCGATACTGATGATCAAGCATTTATGTTTACGATTTATAGTTTTTAAAATTAAGTTATATAACTTCAACTTATTGTTTAAAATTATAAATATATTATATAAGGCAGGCGCAAATACCAATTTTAAAGACGTTCCCATTTTATTATTGTATACTTTAGAATTTCAAAATTAATTTTTCTTTTCATGCATATAGCCCAAACTGCGAAACAACAAATTTGATCCTATCATTACAATTTTTACTCGCTCGAGATCAATATAAATCGATCATTTGCTGCTTATAAAAATATTTGTATAAGACATGCACGATTTCTACGTTTTTTAGACCTAAAAAGCGGCCCTAAAGTGACGTCTTTTTGTTCGTTATCTGAAAAATTTGTAAAAACGATTATAACATGCACTAATACTTTAAGGTGTCGTGTCAAAAAAAGTCACCTTAGTTATAGGTACAAAAAACGTGGAAATCAATTCATGCGTTACAAAAGCTATGGTGTGCAACAAGGGAAAAGCGGGTTTTTTGACCTTATTGTGTGGATATTGCATCAGTGCTCGTCTGCGGTTCGGACTACTCGCCTCGGGCTGCTCACCTCGCACTTTACACCCTTGGTGCACAATTTACTATTTTACTATAGAATATACTTTTATAAGCGGAAAATGTAAAATATAATATTTTCCTATTATACTAAAATCATATATACTCAATATAATCGAATATACGCGCCTGCACCCTTGAATGAAAATGTTGTATGTGAGTGAAAACATGAGAATGTATATAATTGTTTAATTTTTTTTTAACGTGATACAAAAAAAAGCTGATACTTATTTTACGTCGCTACAGAAAATAAAACTGATTCGTAACTGGTCTGCCTCGTAAATCTAGTCAATATTTATAGAAAATGTTAAAACCAGTATTACAGACCACGTACGCGGAATGGACTTATAGCTGAAAGTAATGGAACATTAAACGCCTTTAAGACTTCTCCCAATGCATTAAAATTTTTTCTATTCTTTTAAAGCACAAACTCTCGTTACACAAAACCAATTACCAATAATTAAGGCGTGTTTTCCTGTTGCAATATAATTACAATAATTAACCAGTAACCACATACTTATCAACGAAATTTTTATCAAACGACCAAACGACGCCAAAAAAGTGCTCAGCGCACGCCGCAAAGATTTAAGATTTACGACAATATGATGATCGCGTATATGAGTAATTCTACGGGAATCTACAACTTTATTAAAAATCAACATAATTCTGCTGTTAAATATTCGAGTCTTTATTCACAAATATAGCTAATCAACAGGCCAAAGTGTTAAATGTTGTGTTAAAATGAAGAGTTTTTGAAAAAAAAGAAAAATAACCACGTAATTTATTCGATCACTAATTAATTCCACGTAGACTATTAGTTTCTACTCACGTGAAAATATATAATTTTTTGCTTATACACGGTTGGTAGCTGAGTATTGTAAAATTCGTTTTTTTAAACGATCTTATTTAATTGTAATTTTTCTATTTCACTATAATTCAAGTAAATACATATCATCAGGTATTACTAAGCAAATGTTTACTTTTCGTGAATTTGTTCTTGTTCAAGTTCCTATAAATGACTTCAAACTGGCTTCCAAAGTTTCGACAATATCCCGTTCGTACTATTTATTTAAAAAGAATTTCACTCATGCAGGAAATGTTGCTCTCGACATTTCGTACATAAATATAGAGTACCAAAAAGAAGAAACAAAACCGATATCACGACACGTCGTGACCTCGGAAGAATGTTTCCTCATTTCTTACAGTGTCGTCACATCAGATTTCTCCCGTATACGCAGAAATTCTCGTATACCATCTCGCCAATATATCCCCCTACCATCCGGTCCCCCGTCTAGTGCACCATATACGCTCGGGCCGGAGCAGGAGCAATCATTCAGTGCTGTCTTATATCCGTATGTGCGGTGGATGACACACATCAGCTTCATCACAACCGTAACTGCAGAGCTGCATTCCCGCGTTGATTGACTGCTCTCTGCAGTAGCGAATATGTCGCGAGCGACGAACATCCAGCCTCCTCAGGCCGATTACAAGATCGTCCTTCGCAATCCTCAGTCGGTGCTTCGAAAGAAGCTCGGCAAAGACCTGGAGGTGCTCGACTTCGAGAGCGACTCGTTGGTCAAAGCCGGCGACAACTACGGGAGCACTATTCTGAAGGCCCGGGTGACCGCGAGAAGGAGAAAAGATGCCGAGAAGGAGGAACTGCATCTCGTGGCGAAGATGCTGCCGCCCACGGAGTACCAGAGGATCGTCTTTGACAGCGCGTTCACCTTCAAGAAGGAGATCTTTCTGTACGAGGAGCTGATACCGATGTACCGGTGCCTGTACAGCGGAGCTTTCGACGTTGTGCCCGAGTGTTACGGATCCGCGCTGTCGAGTCAGGATGACGCAGAGGAGGTCGACGAGAGCGCGGTTATTCTCTTGGAGAACCTCAAGGTCAAGGGTTACTACATGGCGGACAGGTATAGAGGTTGGTATATAATGGATCGTTCAAATTATACGCTATTCTCATCTTACGTTATTATAGACAGTTATATAGTGTATATATGTTACGTTTTCGTTTAAATGCGTGCATTAAATTTCGAGCGCACCAGAGATTTTGAAATATTCGCATTGGAACACATTTGTTAATTCGCACATATGTTTATCAAAAAAATATACGGTAAAAACATGCAAGAGCCAACGTATACGCAGACATTCCTGATATAGGCGCGACCCCGAAAATTCAACGTGTTTTTGTACATGCATTAATTTATTATGCACGAGAGCACAAACAGAAAAAATCGCGACTTTACGCCTTTAAGCAGCATTTCTTTCTATTGAGGAAATTATAGGAGCGGAGTAAATAACACAGTGGATATGTTAAGAATAATAAATAAGAGTTTTCTTTATTAGACTAATATAGCGTGAGAAGATGCCTATAGGACAGCGGCAATCTCCACCTTAACTTTATCGCAACACGGGTTTCCGAAAATTTCCACCATAGCTTGGTCGGGGCCATACTGACTAGCTGAGGCGTCGCTTGCTACGCAATTATTCGCGTGTTGTCACATGATCCTAATACCTGAAAACGGTAGTCGTCTATGTATATTCATACATACTTATACACAAGTGCGAATCTAACGGTCGTAACTATAATTCGAGGAATTCTCCTTCACACTTTCACCACAACGATTGTTTTTCTTTTGCGCTAAACAAAAAACAAGTTTGATTAATGGATAATCTCGAATAATTGATGAATTTGCAAAAGTTACAGGAATATTAGTTTACGTGCAAACGCCATTCTTTTCTATAAGATAGCTTATACGTTTTAATTTTCTCTATTACAGCTCTATTGTTAAACCTCTTGCTAAATATATGTGTAGATCCACAACATGATGCATAATTTACGAATAAATTAAGGCGGAACTGAGATATACTACTTCGCGTTAGCAATCGTTGAGCGCGGAAATAATTGATTCAACGATTAATTCAGTAGTTCTTCTCCGTAAAAATTTTCCTCTCGCAATATATCAGGTGTAGAAAATTATTAGACGCGGTACATAATACGCGTGTATTTTTACAAGTGCAAAACAAAATTATCTCTCCCAAGTACAAACCAAAATCTAACGGCATTTTTCCCGAAATTTTAGGTCTAGATCGCGAGCACCTGAAAGCCGCCATCACCTCTCTGGCCAAGTTCCACGCTATCGGCTTGTCGGTGAAGCACAAGAAGCCCTCGTACCTCAGCAGCATTCAAAAATTCGCAAAGCCCATGGCTATCGACAGCGTCGTGATGCGTCCTTACCTCAACAGCGTTCTGGAAGCACTGTCCAGCGATTCTTCGACCACAAAGTACGTCGATCGCGTGAAAGCGACCAACAACGTGGACGACGTCGCCGACACCTACTACCAGCTTTTGAAGCCTACCGATCCCTGGGCTTGCGTCGTGCATACCGATTTCTGGGTCAACAACGCGCTCTTCCACAAGGACGAGCTTACCGGCAAGGTCGACGACTGCAAGCTTGTCGATTTTCAGACCTACTGTCTCTCGAGCCCTCTTACCGATCTTCTGTTCCTCCTGTGCACCAGTATGGAGTCAGACCTGAAGTGGTTTGATGAAATGCTCGAGTTTTACAGACGGATCGCTTTGGAGGTTTTAGGAGAGTTGGGTTGCGCTGTCGAGCTGTTCGAGAGGAACATCTTCGAGGAGAGGCTGAAGATCGATGCTGCCGCCGACTTGTTTCACATACTGGCATTGGCGAAGGTTGTGGAGCTCAGGCCGGGCGAGGAAGTAGTGGCTAGTCCGTTGAACGAGACTAGTTTGAAGAGAGTGAGGAGAATCGTTGAAATTTTTGTCGATAAGAACTGGATCTGAGATTTTTTATTTTTCATTTGGAGAAATAAAGCCGTGCCTTATTTGTTAAGTCATTACAAATTTGTATACAATCCATAGACTAAATTTGTCGCCAAAAAAAATAAGAATATAATGTGGTCGTATATTAAAGTATAGCATTTTGTGAAAATAAATAGTACATTGTACAACAAGGGGCGAAAATGGGCTTTTCCAAGCGAGGATGATGTTTGAGCACGAGTGGTAGTCGAGGGCGCCGTAGGCTCTAGAGGCGAAAACGACCATTTTCGGTCCGCTCGATTTCCGATTCTCCGATTATTGTAGGCTCGTTCTACCTATATAGGGGGCGAAAATGGATTAATTGATACATGTATTGTGATCAGGGACTCTCGCTCTACTTTTTGTGTGACGCTCGGAAAACCCCATTTTCGGCCCAGTTTATAGGCGCCGAAAATGGTCTTTTTTATGCACGTGTTATAAAAAAAAATTGATGAATACGTATAATATGCATTCATATGGTGTAAATTATTTTGGTATTTTTCTATCCATCTTTTTATACTGCGCGTGTGTATTTTACATATTTGAAAAGCAGTTTTAGAATTTAGCTTTTAGAGATTAAAACTCCAATTTACTTATGTAATATGATGGAATAACAGAAAATTTGTAAAATCGACTTATTCTTTTCACGCCCTCCATCGGGTCGTGTAAGATACTCTCTCAAAATGTTTGCATATAAAATTGGTCATTATTAGCATATGTGTATCCACAAGCCAGCAGACGAGAAGAAATTGAAGTTCTCATATTGCAAAATATTGCTGAGGAAATTTGTCGGTATGGACGATTATAGCGGTTTAGGATTACAAAACAAAGTAGAAGCCGAAACTATTATCCTATATATCTCAATAATATAATTGGGAATAATATAGTGTCTCTTTTGGTAATACGGATTGGTACTTAAGAGTTGTGATAGATAAGTATACAAGTATGAATTGTAGTTATATATATATATATATATATATATATATATATATATATATATATATATATTTGTATTTATTTTGCACGAATTGAATTGGATCCGACGCAATTGTCCCTGAGATAATTAAAGTGCGGTTCGGTTTTATATGCGTTTATAAGGAGATTTAGCGCAACTGCCTTCACTAATTGGAATAAAAAAGCCCTCATGTCGAGATGGTAGTTACTTTCAATTCTACGCTTATCCGCCCACATCATCTAATTTATACCTAGTGATTTCGAGTTCATTATTTTTAATAAGACTGCAGCGCACGATAAAAATGAATAAGCCACGTGATTTTGTAATAGTGTTTTTTCTTTATCAAGGATCCTTTATCGAGTACTTTTTAACAAATTTTACCTAAGTATTCCTTTTGCCATGAAAAAATGCCTTGTGACACTGTTTTCTTGGTCCCTCAAATTCGTCCGAAATAGCCATTGTTCAAGAGCATGTACTTAATCTTTAAAGATGCGAATAGAAAATGTATTACTGTAAGATGAAAGAATGAAAAAAGAGCTTTAATTTGAAAAAAAAAAAATTCGCGGAAAAATTTGTACCTTTTTTCGTGATGTTTCCACTTTTTCAATTGTGTGTTTAACGCATTTTTTTAAAATTAAAGCTTTTTTCCCATACTTTGATCCTATACCGATATACGTTTTTTGTTTGTGCCCTCATGCATTAGGTACATGTCATGTCGTTGAATAATGGCTATTTTTCGGCGAATTTGAGGGGCTGCGAAAACAGTATCACAAGGCACTTTTTCAGTGTTGGAACGTGGTTTTGCATTGTTTAAAACATGCACAACTAGAAAATAAGGGATCCGAGTGCGTGCCCTAGCAATTTTTTTTCGCCGTTTTTGAAGTCAAGAAATTGTATTTTTCTCGTCGAATCCCCATGTATAACTATTAGAAATAAGTTACTTCCTTAAACATCAGTCAATTATACTCTGCGCATATTTTATAAGAACTCTTAAAAATCGAATCTTTAAAATACCTATAGGTAATAATACTGCACTTTTAAAGTTTTACAATCTTTGATTGCATGCCACATTACCAGCTAGAATTATCCTGTTACCATATCTTAGTGATTATTAAAACAAAACTTGGGTAATAAATTATACATCAAAGTCACTCTTCCATTATCTGACAGCATCATAGACAAGCGTCTATATAAGCCAAATCATCGTCCTCGGGCAGGGATAATCGCGCCAATCGCCACGTGTACCTCCAGCGTCGCAGTAATGTGCTCATATACAATGCCGTACGTCACTACGTGTAACTCGACTGGGTACTATAATAACACCGGAGCTCTATTGCGTTAATTTTTCTAGCAGTAGTGAGCATGTCGCGACCGACGAACAGTGGCCCGCCTCCAGCCGACTATGAGATTGTTCTCCGGGATCCGCAGCCGATCCTCCGGAAGAAGCTCGGCGACTACTTGGTCGTCCTCGATTTCGAGAGCGACTCGTTGGTCAAAGCCGGTGACAACTACGGAAGCACTATTCTGAAGGTTCGAGTGATCGTAAAAAGGGGAAAAAATGCCGAGAAGGAAGAGCTGCACTTGGTGGCCAAGATGCTACCACCCACGGACTTTCAAAGGTCGATCTTCGACAGTGCGTTCACCTTCAAGAAGGAGATCTTTCTGTACGAGGAGCTGATACCGATGTACCGGAGCCTGTATAAGGGAGCTTTCGACGTCGTACCCGAATGTTACGGATGCGCGCTGTCGAGTAAGAATGGCGCTGATGAGGTCGATGAGGACGCGGTCATTCTATTGGAGAACCTCAAGGTCAAGGGTTACTACATGGCGGACAGGCATGAAGGTTCGTGAAAATCTCTTTGTTTTTGTTATTTATAATCCAGTTTATGCTTAAACTCTGTTATGAAATTTTCATCGTTTGCGTAGATTTGTAGTATCGCAGCTAAAGTTAGGAAATAAATAAATAAAAATGACAGTATTTTTGGTGCCAAAAAGATTCGTGAATTTCACATCTTGTGTTTTTGTTTTGGGCATCAAATCGACACAACTTCTATTTTATAGAGAACTTTTCCAGCTACAAAGTCAATCACGAAATTTTTATTTATGCCAAGTCACTAAATATTTACAGAAAAATAGTTTTAATCGGCATTGTAAAATGCACGTTATACATGTTTTTCAAAATTTTGTTTCGATCCGCGCAATCCTTCTATCATAATTTAAATTATTATCATGAAGCCATAAAACGATGCCTAAAGTTGGCATATATGCGGGTAATAGTATAGTACTGATGGTCAATTCATTGCCGCTGATTTGGTGGCATCTATACATTATTGTCTCCGTGAGTTACGTAAACTATTTTTTTCTCGCAATACTAAGACTTCGTAAAAAACGGCAGAGAATTGAGTTTTCAAACTAGTTTTACAACTCTGTTATAAAATTCCTTTGTTACATAGTGACAATCGTTTTGAAGTTAAAAATATAATAGGTAATATCCGTTTTAAAATGATGAGGAAAATTAAAAAAAAAAATAGGTATTGTTAGTAAAAAGGATTCGCTTACTTCCTGATCATCATCGTTACTTTTGCTAGAAAATCAAAAACAGGTTTGAATGAAAAATCAATCGTTTCCGTAAAATCGTTTATCGTTGGGTAATTTTCAAACGCTCACAAACATTAGCTTATTAAACAGTTATATATATATATATATATATATATATATATATATATTATAGATAAAAAAATTGTTACATAGGGCTTGCTTATAAAACATTTGACTTATAATTATATACCCGCGCAAACACTCTATAAAGCAATGTTACCACCGTTGAAAATTCTGTTTAATGCTAACTTTGCGTTGTTGATAGAAATAAAAACAGAAATACACACCATAATAAATATTTAAAATTTGCTTGTATTTTTATTTCAAAGTTTTATACTAGAATCTGTAGCTTTATAACAATATAACTTTACCTTTTACAAAATAGTCATAGTTGCAGCTAATAAATGTTAAGCTTATGAAGAAAAAAAAACATTAAGTATAAGATTGAATCAGTTGTCGTTCTAATGAATTGCATGAATAGATTTCTTTTCATCTTAATTATCACATATTCATGATATATTATATATTTGAAGTTGAGGAAAAATAATTATACCGGTTTAGTGTAGGTACGTGTAGTCTCATTATTGCATCCGATTAAGGAACTACGCTGAAACTTTGACTCATAACTATTCAAAAACTTCGATTTACACGCTACTGACAAGCCCCTAAGCCCAGTTTTGATAAAATTTCAGGACTGAACTACGATCACTTGAAAATCGCCGTCACCACTCTCGCCAAGTTCCACGCGATTGGATTGTCGATAAAGCACAAGAAACCCGCTTACCTCGCCACCGTTCAAACCTATGCCAAACCCTTAGCAGTTGGCAGCCAAAATATGTTTCCATTCCTCGACGGTATGCTCGAAGCCCTGTCTAACGATCCCTCGACCTCGAAGTACGTCGATTGTATCAAGATGACCAGGGACCCCGAAGATATCGCAAAAAGCTACTTTCAGAGCTTAGAGCCTACCGATCCCTGGGCTTGCGTCGTGCATACCGATTTCTGGGTCAACAACGCGCTCTTCCACAAGGACGAGCTTACCGGCAAAGTAAACGACTGCAAGCTTGTCGATTTTCAGACCTACTGCCTCTCGAGCCCACTTATCGATCTCCTGTTTCTCCTGTGCACCAGTATGGAGTCAGATTTGAAGTGGTTCGACGAGATGCTCGAGTTTTATAGAAAGGTCGCTTTGGAGGTTTTGGAAGAATTGGGCTGTGCCGTCGAGCTGTTTGAAAAAAAAAGCTTTGAGAAGAGGCTTAAGATTGATGCCGCCAAAGAGATGATTCATATAATATTGATGTCGAAGGTAGTGGAGCTAAGGCAGGGAGAAAACCTGTTAACTAGTCCAGTTAATGAGTTTTGTATGAAGAGGCTAAGGAGGATTGTTGATATTTATGTTCAGAAGAATTGGATTTAAAGCAGTTTTGTTGTTAGCACCAAGTACGTCAGCTTACTATTAGTTGAGATAGTGGCTTTGTTAGGTTTTAAAAACATTACAATAATCAATTTAATGTCTAGTTTATTAACAAGCTTCTTAATGCATAAGGTTTTGTTTACTTCCTTTAATACATAAAGTTATATTTATGGTTAATCAATACCACCAGCCCAACACCGTATAGGTCTACTGTACATTTTTTATTTAGGCTTTACGGATGTCTTATATTCTGAAAAAAATGAATCTCATTTACAATGACATATTGATGATAAATAAAAATACTTTTTCCGTACAAAACACAGATTATTCTACTCACAAGAAGAGTTCACACTCTTTGCTAAAACCGTAAAAAACGATTTGTTGGCCAGAAAAGGGAGGTCGTACTTCATTGTATTGTTTCAGGCCTTTAACCCTATTGAAAAATCTCAGGTGAAATCTCAGGTAGATCTCAGGTCACAAACTCGGGGGAGACTCTCACGAGTTCAAATTTTAAAAATCGAAAAACTGGCTAAAACGATTCAGGATATAATGTTTTTTTGGTGAGAGATATCACCTTAGATTTTGATGTAGCGATATTATCGCCAGCTATCTTTTCTGAATTTAAAATATTAGTCAAACGATATCTATCAAGGTTGCATGTATAAATATTGTTCTACTTTTTTTCTGTAAAACACGCCAGCAGACAGCAGGTGTATCAATAAGATACAAACATAAAAAGCACTAAACGATGTTCTGTTATATGAAATGTCACTAATGTAACTAAAATCGGTGACACAAATATTTAAACGCATTATCTATACGGGTCCATATGTCCATATAATTATGTTTTTCTTAGGAGTTAGACTCGAGCAATACATGTCAATGTGTATGTACACATTTAATTTAAGACGTCTAATAATTGTACTCGTACATGAGAATAATCGCACGCATTGCGTCAATTGCCGCACATGTGCCGGTACACCATTAGATGTATGCGATTATACGCAATGACACGCGTCATCGTGCGTGTAATTCGACTCAGTCTGTATGTGACGTTCAAAGCTGTATTATTGCGTTATTTTTTCTAGCAGTAGTGAGCATGTCGCGACCGACAAACAGTGGCCCGCCTCCAGCCGACTATAAAATAGTTCTCCAAGATCCGCAGCCGATCCTCCGGAAGAAGCTCGGCGATGACTTGGTCGTCCTCGATTTCTAGAGCGACTCGTTGGTCAAAGCCGGTGACAACTACGGAAGTACTATTCTGAAAGTTCGAGTGATCGTAAAAAGGGGAAAAAATGTCGAGAAGGAAGAACTGCACTTGGTGGCCAAGATGCTGCCACCCACGGACTTTCAAAGGTCGATCTTCGACAGTTTGTTCACCTTCAAGAAGGAGATCTTTCTGTACGAGGGGCTGATACCGATGTACCGGAGCCTGTACAAGGGAGCTTTCGACGTCGTACCCGAATGTTACCGATCCGCGCTGTCGAGTAAGAATGGCGCTGATGAGGTCGATGAGGACGCGGTCATTCTATTGGAGAACCTCAAGGTCAAGGGTTACTACATGGCGAACAGGCATGAAGGTTCGTAAATAACGATAAATTTTTTTTTGGTTTTCTGCTTCCTTACAAAAGAAGCTTTGTTTTATTATTGTAATTTTTAAATAACTTTATTTAGAGGAGTTGCCTATTATAATTAATTATTTGCTCATCTATTTTTAAACGTGATTTAACGTCTTTTTATGTTCTCTATTTAATACATTTCGAGCTGTTGATGATTTTGATTTATTACTACAAAGTATTTGTAGCCAAAACAGCTATGGGTAGCCGAAATGGACAATTTGTCCTCATATTTATTGATGGGAGCGTCGCAGGTGATCTGATCACACCTACATTTTTGTCAGACCATAAAGACGAATTCCAAACCAGTTTTTTTTCTAGCAAGATTGTCACAACATGTCTTTGTCGTACTGTAATGCATGCTTTTGAAATTCATGAAAAAAAAACCATTTTGAAAAGACGTGGAAATTTTGAAAGAATAATTACTGTGAGCGGAAAGCATTCATTAAATCAATTTCAATACGTCTGATGGTAATCACTCTTCTTGCGTAGAACATCAAAAACAGGTTTAGATGAGAACGAAAATAATTAATCGTTTCGTAAGATCAGTTTCATTATTAGTCATTTTCAAAGGTACAAAAAAGTATGAGTATAATGTCTATGTAAATTATATACATACAGCACATACTTTTGTTTTAAAAATTATAAGTAGTTACAAAAAAAAATATTTTATAATATAATATTGTTTTAAAAAATATCAATAAGGTTACAGTATACTCTCATAAATTTAAAAACAATCTAACTCGATGCATAACCGTAGTAATTAAGGCTCGAGTATATAATGCACTGTTGTTCTGTTTCAAGTTATGTAACCTTTGAGTGCGGAAATAATTGACCCAGTAATTAAAGAATTCTTCGCTATATTGGTATCTTTTTTTTCTCAATTGTTAGATAGTCACTCATCGTGATGAATGAGACCAATAGTTTCTTGTATCTTAATTATATCGTATGTCATTCGATCACGATGTACTGATGATGCAGTTGGAAAAACATACCAGTTTAATAATACACGAAGTCTTATATTACTGCATCCAATAAATTAACAAACGCAAACATTTTGATTCATAGCTATTAAAAGAATCCTTTTCATACGAGTGAGCCTAAAACCATTTTTATCAACTTTTAGGACTGGATCGCGAGCACCTGATTATCGCCGTCATCACTTTCGCCAAGTTCCACTCGAACGGTTTGTCGATAAAGCACAAGGAACCTTCTTATCTTCCCATCATTCAAACCTATACCAAACCATTATCAGTTAACAGTGAAGAAATGTTCCCTTTCCTCGACAATATGTTCCAAGCCCTATCCAGCGATCCCTCGACCTCGAAGTACATCGATCGTATCAAGATGACTGGTAAACCCAACGATATCGCCGAAACCTACTATCGGAGCTTAGAGCCTACCGATCCCTGGACTTGCGTCGTTCATACCGATTTCTGGGTCAACAACGCGCTCTTCCACAAGAACGAGCTTACCGGCAAGGTCGACGACTGCAAGCTCGTTGATTTTCAGAGCTACTGTCTTTCGAGCCCACTTACCGATCTTCTGTTTGTCCTGTGCACCAGTATGGAATCAGATTTGAAGTGGTTTGACGAGATGCTCGAGTTTTACAGACAGATAGCTTTGGCGGTTTTAGGAGATTTGGGTTGCGCTGTCGAGCTGTTCGAGAAAAAAAGCTTCGAAGAGAGGCTGAAGGTTGATGCCGCCAAAGAGATGTTTCATATATTAATGATGTCGAAAGTAGCGGAGTTGAGGCAAGGTGAGGACCTGGTGACCAGTCCGCTTAACAACTTTTACTTTGTATGAAAAGGCTGAGGAGGATTGTTGAAGTGTTTGCTGAGAAGAATTGGATTTGACCTAGTTTTTTCAGCTACGCCAAGGAGTTGATATCGAGCTTGATATATTGTGTCTATTTTTTTTACGCCTTAGAAACTTTATAATAAGTCAGTCGACTTAATTTATTAATAGCTTATTACTCGATAAGTTCAGCTGAAAATAAATATGTAATATATTGTAAACGTATTTTAAAATGTTGTATCAGCCGTTCAAAACATCATGTAATAAATAGATGTTGTCCTTAAAAACATTACGTTTCTCTTTAGCTGGTTTCGTTAGTGGAACGCATTTATCTGCATTTTCATGATAAATTTATATTTTTCAGTTTGATTATATTACAATATCCTCAACTTTCCACTGCACTTTTATGATTATGAAAGAAATAAGTTGTATGAAAAATGCAGAAACTATCATGGCTTTAAGTGAAAACAATACAATAAAATAAATAACATGCTTTCATAGCAATTTTTAAATAAGCTATATCAATGTTATGCTGATTCTATGTAGAATAAAACGCGCGTTGAAAACTATAAGCTTATATAGATATCTATATATTATATAGAGTTCGTGATTATCAAACAGAGTCTTTACAGTCGTAAATATTTTTGTCGATATTCAACGACATTCAAGAATGATACGATATAATTACTATGTCAGGCACTCTTATTTAATACAGTGGCGCCTTGATAGCTAAAATTATTTGTAGATAAAGTACGTCCGCTATAATGTTGATGGAGTAGGAGATAAGGTATACTCTAGTTTTAGGCTGATAAGTCAATGTCTTCCTCATCACCCATAAGGCCCAATCTTAGCGCAAGTTGTGCAATTTTGAGGGTGAAGTGTAAGATAAAATGTTTAATACAAACACGTTAAAATAAGATTGGCACACATTAATCTGTGGAGACTAGCTATGGCCTAGGACGTTTCATTTTTGTCAAGATTAATTTTGCCGATAGATGAAATTTTTCATTGAATTACACGTCGAGTTAAAAAATGAACATGTCAGTATTTATTTATAAAAATACAATGAACATTGGATGAGATGCATAATGCTTCGTAAATATTTTATGCAATGTGTGGTTAGAACGCGGTTCTACCATTAAAATATGGCTTTGAAAAATATAATACTCTGATTTGCACATGCAACATCAACAATCAAAGCTTCTTTTTATGAAAATTAACATTCTGTCTCCGGGCGTTTCGCGACCCAAGCCTTGATGTTCGGCAGGTTGAGGACCTTCTCGCGAAGTGCCTTGAGGTTCTCGACCTTGGCAATGATGTCCTCCTTGGCGATGCCGTTCATGTAGCCGAGGACGGCAACAAATAGAAGATCGGCCCAGGTGAGCTTGCCACCAACGAAATAGCCACCGTTCTTCTTCACCTGCTCATCCAAACGCTCAACGTAGAACGGAACCAGTTCCTTCGCGGCCTTTTCCTTCTCGGCCTTAGCCTCGGCATTGGTCTCGTAGTAGTAGGCTCCGATCTCTGAAAGTTGCGTAGAGTTTTGAGTTAGTTTTTTATATCATATAAATTTATAGCCATCTGTGGTTTGGAATCTGGGTGATGAAACTTACTGGCACGAAGATCGTGAATGGTATCGACCGTGGCGTCGATCTCAAGATTTTCCCAGTCGTTGGCGCCGGCAAGACCGTACTGCTTAGCCAAGTAGCGACAGATTGCATTGGTCTGGTTTATCTTCTTGCCGTCCACTTCCAAAACGGGCATCTGACCGAAGGGAGTAGCTGTAATCCAAGTTAACATTACGATCATCTACCAACGTACTCCGGAAGTAACTCGACATATCTTGTATGACTTACTGGGCTTGATTTTCGGCCAGTCGGCACTCTCCACGCGATCGTCGACGAAATCGACGCCGGCCTGGCTCAAGATGAACCTGATGGGCTCGCCGAGACCCTTGATGTTGAAGTAGGTGACTTTGTAGGAAGGCATCTTTCTGAAAGGCAATAACGATTAATTTCATACAAACTGCTCGCCGGCATTTGTTGTAGGTCTGTTTTACACTTCCCGCGATAAGTAATAACAAATACGATAGCAAATTGAACAGATGGATTTTTCATTACTGAATTTTGCATCAAAGACGCGGCTCATTTGAATGTTCGCAATATGGTTCCGTAATAGAAGTTGAAACTTATTGCTTCATTATCATGTGTCACCAAGTTTAGAGAGTCAAAGACAATGTAGCCATGATGTTTTGCCGACTCACGGCGTCTGTCAACATATATATAGCTATAGTGCAGAGGGAAAACATCGCAGTATATGTGACTGTTATGAAAATGATTTCATGATCAAAATATTTAAACGGTAGCGAAAACTGAGATTTGTTCCGAATAAAAGAAAAGGATGATTTGTGGATATTTGTCTTACCATACAGTATCGCATACGCAAAATCTGTGCTAAAATATGCTTGGCAAATGTCCACGAAAACATCTGCCGGTATGTGCAATTCACAGTCGCGCCTAAATATCTCATACAGTACAATACCTTTCGCGAATATTTCACTCGTAATAAAAATATCGATAATCGACTCACCTTTGATGATTTTAACGAAGCAAAATGGAAGACAGCGTCTATCAGAGAGATTGACTCGACCGGAGAGATTCGCGTTGAGATGTGTCCTCGTTGTCGGCACGCAGCGATGTAGTGCAAAAAAAAATGAAGGCGGTGCCGGCGGTTGTTGTCGCTGTCGCTTACCGGCTAACTGGCGGCTTTCGAGCGCGGAAGAGGTAACTTAATGTAGATTGGCGAACGCGCTGCAAAGCAAGCTGACGACGATATCGCGCGAATTTCGAATTTTATAAGTGCCTGATCTCCGCGACGCGCTGACTTGCTGAAATGTATATTATTACCGATCATGATGACGCGTGCTCGATATAGATTTATATGAAATAGATTAAGAACTTTAATTGTAATCGTTTATTGGCTCATTAATCGATACTTCTTTTTTTGTGCTATCATGAGTATTGGCTTACGCGGTGCAATTTTATGGACGTAGCGTGAAACAGATTAGTTAACATTGATTAGGTTGAGATTGCTGTATACAAGGTAAGATTTATCATGAAATGATGGATGCATATGGTGAGTTAATTAATTTATTATTGTTGGATATCTATAAGAAAAATCTCAATATTGAAGAATCTAAGTTGTGGTATATCTACTAAGAATTATAAAATATTACTTTGAAACTATTTGACTTATGAGCATTGTACATATGTGTATAATAATTATGCGTACCCGAAAAATCACATGCGATATATTATTAAGATTTCAGCATACTATTACTATTATTTATTTATTTATTTATTTAAATAGCATATACATATGTCTTTGAAAGGCATCCTATAGAGGCAAACACAGTTGCCTGTACATAGGGATGGCATACATAAACATTAATACTAATAAACTTAAAACTACAATATAGAGTCGAGATAACGCAATCAACGCTGTCATGCCCTTATACTTTTCCAGAAAAAAAAGTTAACAATATTAAAATATATAACATCCAAAATAATTCTTTCCTATGAACATCTTTAGTTTTCTTTTAACCCATTAAAAACCTGGCAGAGATATCGAGAAACGAACTGTGCCATCCTTTGCATAACCAAAAAAAATACCCGTGTTTTTTCTTTTGTCGATCACAATTGTTTATAACAAATTATTTAAACAAATAACCCAAAATGTCGTAATTTTGCAAAACTGAATGCGGATATCGATTCTACGGGCAAAAACACGACAAAAACCTATGTAACGTTTTTTTGTCAGAGTTCAATTTATTAGTCTAAACCAGGAACAAACTTTTCACATGTTAATCATCCTTCTCATCCGTCTTAGATGTTGACCTGCGGAATACCATAGTGTTGCATGCTACAATTGGATGAGCTTATTTTTTGGGTTTATAACTCGGAAACTTATTGAAACTTTTACTACTTTGCGCACGATTGTTTATCCTTATTTTACACTAACAAATTGAACGAGGTTTTTGTCGTGTTTTTGCCCGTAGAATCGATATCCGCATTCAGTTTTGCAAAATTACGACATTTTAGGTTATTTGTTTAAATAATTTGTTACAAACAATTGTAATCGACAAAAGAAAAAACACGGGTATTTTTTTTTTGGTTATGCAAAGGATGGCACAGTTCGTTTCTCGATATCTCTGCCAGGTTTTGCCTGGTTTTTAATGGGTTAATAGAGACTTTACTTATTGATAGGTCTTTCAGATCATTCGGTAGAGTGTTAAATACACGCACAGCCACATAATAGCTACTTTTTTGCTTACTGTTTTATCAATTTTAGGCAATGGTAGATTCTTGTTTCTTGTCTTATTTGTACTTCTTACATATCTGTCTCTTATCTCGTTATAATGATATACTATACACTCTAGTTCGAACATTTGCATTATAGGTAGAGGTTGGTTCTGTGTTATATAACAGTTTTTATTTATAATTCGAAGTATTTTCTTCTGTATACCTTGAATTAAATTCAAATAATTGTTATAAGCCCCACCCCATACAATTATACCATAGTTTGTAATACTTTGAAAGAAGGCATAATATATAGTAACATTAGCGTTTTACTATCCATAACTTTCTTTAGCTTCGCAAAAATAAAGATTAAATATCTTGTTGATTTTATAATATAAGTTATGTGCTTATTCTTATATTATATTAATTCTAAATATCTATAACTACTCTATTTATTAGATTACGTTGCTTATTTTCTGGTTTTTGAATTTACATTTAACGATTCTTATCTACGTACTTCTGCGTGGTTCGTGGCCACCTCGCAAATAGCGCCAGCACAGGCCGTCAGTTTGTCGCGATAGATGCTTTGAAAGGCTTCAGTTGTAGCGATTTCATTGTTTAAAAAATAATCACACATTTGTATTTTGCAATAAAATCCAAAAAATGTCGTCTCAAAAGAAAGATAAAAGTACAGGAGTGGAATACCATTGCAAAGAATTAGAACGCCTTTTACGAAAGAAGTTGGGCGAAGAGTTAGTTCTCGTGAATTATAAAGCCGACAATTTAATTGCTTTGGGAGAAAACTTTGGCAGCAAAATATTGAAAATCGATGCAAAAATACAGCTGTCAAAAAACTCTAAAACAGAAAATCTCTACATGATTGTGAAAACAGTAATGGAAACGGATTACGAAGTGGACTGGACGACGTTGCTTCGGAAAGAAATATTTATGTACACGTACATTATTACTCAGTATGAAAAAATCGAAGTACAGAGAGGTTTGAAGAGGGGACTCGAAATTAAGAGCATTGTTCCGACCTTGTATGGCCATCGTATGTCCTTGGATGAAAATCGCAGTACAGCAGATCAGGATGCGCTGATTTTACTCGGAAATCTCACAGTTCAAGGATACTACGTCGGGGATAAGAAAATCGGTAAGTTGCACAATTCTTGAGGTGCAATTTCAGAAGTATTCAATATTATCGGGAAAATCGATGAGTTGCATAAATCCTTGATGAGGTGCAATTTTGATGAAGTATTATTAAAAGTATCGGTAAGATGCGATGTAGACGCGGACATGCACGGAAGAACTTTTGGCACTCTGGGTAGTCCGAAACTTTTGGAGTCTAAGAGATTCCACTTTTGGACCTCTGGGGCCCCCATTCTGGCATGCAGGCCGAGACGGGCCGAGATACAGGCTTCCCCCACCACCGTTTTCTTCGCGTGGGGGAATGGCTTGCATTCGGGAATTGGGCGCCCCAGGGTTCCAAGTTGGAGTCTAAAATAATATAGCGTAGAGTCAAAACCGCGCCGTGAGGACTCCAAATAAATTATGTGTATAATTTTTAGAGCTCCCAGGTTACCAAAAGTTTTTCCGTGTATATGTGCAAATCCAGAAAAAACCGGATACTTTTGGGGTTCTGAGTGAACGAAATTGAAATTTGAGGGCACACCTCCCAGACGAACTTTTTTGGGTTTCTTCGGCCACTCAGAACCCGAAAAACTTTGGGTTCCCGCGATTACGAAATACTTATTTTTTTTTGCCAGGCACTTTCTCTTATGGGAATTTAACATGGGAAAAATAAAAGAAAATTAGCCATGGTTCAACTTTACCCACTCAGTGTCTGAAGGCGCAATCCAAAAATGTGTATTACTAGGATCGAAGTATTAGAAGAGAGCTTTAATTTGAGGGCTGGTGAGTTAGAAATAATTGCCTAGGAAAAAAGTTGTCTTGGCTTGAAAATAGCGAAAAATCATGAAAACTTGAATTTTTTTCGTAAATCAGCGATTTTTTCGAAAATAGCGAAACAAACAAAATTATATTTTAAAACAAAATTAGAAGAAAAGAGCTTTAATTTGAGGGCTAGATGGTTAAAATTGACCGCTCGGATCAAAAGTTATAAGGATTTTAAAAATGGGGAAAATTGCTGATTTTCGTAAAAAATCCAAGTTTTTATGATATTTCGCTATTTTTAAGCCTAGACAACTTTTTTCCTAGGCAATTATTTCTAACTCACCAGTCCTCAAATTGAAGCTCTCTTCTAATACTTCGATCCTAGTAATACATATTTTTGGATTGCGATTTAGACACTGAGTGGGTAAAGTTGAACCATGGCTAATTTTCGTTTATGTTTCCCATGTTAAATTCCCATAAGAAAATTTAAAGTGCCTGGCAAAAAAATAAGTATTTCGTAATCGCGGGAACCCGAGGTTTTTCGGGTTCTGGGTGGCCTAAGGAACCCAAAAAAGTTCGTCTGGGAGTTGTGCCCTCAAATTTCAATTTCGTTCACTCACACCTCCAACAGTGTCCGGTTTTTTCTGCATTTGCACATATACTCATAGGTAATAAATCGCGACTATATTACATGATACTTTTTCGGTTTGAACGCATCTTACCTTTATAAAGTTCAGTGAATTATTTAAAATTCAAATTCAAATTATTCAACTGGTCGACTAACATTTTTCTTTAAAAAATTCCAGGTTTAGACTTGGAGCACTCGATCTTAACCCTAAAGTCTCTGGCCAAATTTCACGCGTTTGGTCTAGCAGCTAAACGTCAGTATCCATCAGACTTCGATCTGATCAAAGTGCAGTCCGACCTAGTAGGTTTCGGCAGTCGGGCCCTAGAAGTCGGTTATGCCGGCATCCTGAATTTATTTAAGACCAACCCACTGTTCGAACAATACTCGGATCGCATCGAGGCCATAGCCACCTGTCGAAAGGACGTTTGGGACGTTAACCCGGTGAGCCACGAGCCCTGGACCACAATCATTCACGGTGACTTCTGGACCAACAACATCATGTTCCACAAGGACGAGCTAGGTCGGCTGGACGACCTAAAGTTCATTGACTTCCAAACCTATCGGTTCGCCGATGTCTTCGTCGATCTGGTTTACTTTCTCGGCACGAGTCTCAACGACGAGGTGGTCTCGAAGCATTTCGACGAGATGATCGACGTGTATTACGTGGAGCTTGTCTCGGTTTTGAGAGATTTGAAGGTTGACCTGCTGGATTTCGAAAGGAAGAAGTTCGACGAGGGGTTCAAGAAGGACGCAGGTATGGAGATTTTGCGCTGCGCGGTGGCGTTGAATTTTTTCAATTCTGATGTAGACGAGAACGCCACTGAAGAAGATCGTTTGGAACTATTTGACAAGCTGATCAAGTGCAGGAGCGTTAGCGAACAGTTTTCGAAGAAGCTGTTGCGTGTACTGCAGATTTACGAGGAAAAAGGCTGGCTCCATTATTGACTCTGGCAGGAAGAGAAGACAACCCCCTTTTTATAATTGTGATGATCTTATATACATATATACATTATTATATTTTACAGGTCACAAATAAAATTTATCATTATTTTTACACGAGCCTTTTATTTATTACATATCTCCTCAATCATGGCTATAATAACTCAAGAAGAGGATACAAGAGACAAATATTTCGAAATAGTTATATCGAGTGATAAATACATCAAATAATTATACTGTCGTAAAGAGTAATCAAATTATCATTGTTAAAATTCACCCAGACTCGTGTTGTAAATACTCTCTCCATGTAAAACAGTGCAAATTTTCACTATTTATGCAGTGAACGCATTTTTCACTGTTGAAATAGTGAAAAAATCACTATTTTGACACCAAAATTCGGTTTAACTATTAAAACAGTGAAAATATGGCTATTATAATCAGTGAAACG
The DNA here is from genome assembly GCF_009193385.2 of Nasonia vitripennis. Classification (NCBI taxonomy): domain Eukaryota; kingdom Metazoa; phylum Arthropoda; class Insecta; order Hymenoptera; family Pteromalidae; genus Nasonia; species Nasonia vitripennis. The sequence continues at coordinate 4,226,548 of NW_022279623.1, read as the reverse complement.
CTAACATAAATACTATTTTGTCAAGTGAAAATTTCACTTTTGAATAAGTGAATCTGATTCGAAGACTCTGAACGAAGAGATATGGCAATCACCGAAAAAAACATCACCAGCGAAAACTGCCCCCCCCCCTCCCAGATACATAACCTCAAAGCGACGAATAAGTTCTCGCTCCTACGAGACGAGAAGAGCAACGCTAGTAGCACCGCAGCAATGGACTGCGTTGCGGCGGATCACAATGTAGCGAGCACAGCGCGAGCAGACAACGACGCACGTAGACTAGTGAACCGCAAGCCTCCACCCATTCACTGCGAGTCAACGATGACAAAAGCACTCATCGAATTGCTATCGCCCAAACTATCATCCCCGAGTGCCCTGCGTATAGCAGACCTCTCAGAGGGACACCAAACTATATATATTGAGAACAGCACTTATCACACTGTGGCTCTAACTACGCTAACTGCAAAGAAAATAAGATACTATACCTATACACCCAAGGAGAATAAAACCAAAATCATTGTGCTAAAAGGAATAAGCCATGAGTATACACCTGATGAAGTTAAAGAGGCTCTGGATAAACTCAACCTGAACGAGGTCACAATAATTAATGTCAACACCTTCAAATCCGCAAATAACTCCACAAGTAACCTGCTTCTAGTGCATATAACTCCAGACAGTGCCCAAGCAAACCTTCGCAACACCAAAGGCCTTCTCAATCAACGAATTAGATGGAAAAAACCACGTAAAACAAGCGTATTTCAATGTCACAATTACCAAAGAGTAGGCCACTCAAGCTCCAATTGTCAGTTGGGATTCAAGTATGTCAAATGCAAGGAATCACGCCCCAGGAGAATGTACACGAGCAAAGGATGAAACGACTCCACCTTACTGTGTCACTTGTGAACAAGAAGGCCAATTATCGTGGCTGCGAATATACTTAAAGTTAGCTTATGCTACTAACACGCAAGTAAAATCCCAAAAAATCATAACAAAAAATCAAATGATCTCTCGCAATCATTTTAGCTCAATTAATGGTCAAGAAAGCTCAACGCAAACAGCCCAACCAAATCACAAAAGGACCTTTGCGGATACCCTCAGAACATCTTGGCAACGCACACCAGCACCAAACAACTCTAAACATACTCTAAACACCCCTAGGTAGCTTCAAACACGATATATCAACACCATCATTCATAAAAATCTCCAGATACAGTAACAAGTCACCATAAACTCCCAGAGAATTGATAATCTCTTCAAAATCATTGAATCAAATGGCAGTAAACATTAACCAACTAAAAATTATACGAGTCAACGTTAACTCTCTAGTCTCTAATGATAAAAGATATAGCCTACTGCGGAGGTGATAGATGCGTGTGATAGATGCGTGTGATATATATATATATATATATATATATATATATATATATATATATATATATATATATATATATATGGCTTTATTCGCCTTCACGGCAAAATGGTAAGATACATACAATTATTACATAATATAACGAATACACATAGAATACACTAGTAAATAAAAAACACAGAAAAATACACACAGATATCACAATGCCTTATCACAGTAGTCAGGTAGTTATCACTGCAAGTATATCAATTTAATATCACAGTTCAATTAAAGCATTTAAAGCCCTACAAGAGTGATAACACCTCCGTTAGAAAAAAGAAAAATATTGCACAAGATTTTTGGCTACGTCATTGCTGTAATACTAAACTAGGTTACAGCCAAAGACCGAGTCTGACTAGAATAAAAAAAAAAACAAAAATAAGCAGCACCAGAGGGCCCAGAGTCGCTACGATTCGGTGGCCAGCAAGTGCCGTCGCAGTGCCCTCTTGAAGGAGGCGAGTGAAGTTAGGCTCCGCAGAGTAGAAGGGAGAGAGTTCCAGAACCGAGCTCCCTGGACCTGGAAGGCCCTAGCTCCGGTTTCAGTGCTCACGGTAGGGATGCTCAGCTCCGGAGGAACCCCCTACCGGAGGGTCTCGGCTTGTGTTTGCTGAAAAATGAGGCCAGATACGAGGGTTCACCGATCCGAATTACTTTGTAGAGTAGAATGGCCTCAAAGTAGAGCCTTCTGGAATCGGTGCGAAGCCATTCAAGACGCCTCCGGTAGGGACTGATGTGTTCATCCCTTCCAACCCCGAAGATGAATCTCACACATGAATTGCTCAGTCTCTGTAACCGTATTCTCTGTTCATTCGACGCGTCCAGGATGGTCACAGTACAGTAGTCGATGTGCGGTTGTATCAGTGTCTCAATTAGCCTTCTGCGGAGAGTCTCAGTGGTGCAGCCCCTGATAAACCGCAGGCTATACAGGGCTTTGTTGACTTTTTTCGTGATAGCATCCACCTGCGGTTTCCAAGTAAGTTTGCTATCCAATAAAACACCAAGACTCACGACCGTATCACTGAACGGGACGACCACTCCGTCCGGCAACGGAACCCCAGGCAAGTTCCATGATTTAATATCATTAACGTTTTTCATGGAACCGAAAAAAATGGACTTAGTTTTGCCGGAGTTGAGTCGCAGACCGTAGCCCTCCGCCCAGCCAGAAACCAGCCGTGCCGCTTCTGCTAGTCGAGCCACGCCGTCCAGGAAATTATCTTTGTTGGTGTTTAGATAAATCTGGAGGTCGTCCGCGTAAAAAAGATGTTTAATTGCGATGCCGTCGAGTATTGTTTGAAGGTCATTGACGTAGAGACTGAACAGCAGGGGTCTCAGGACAGAACCCTGTGGAACTCCCAGATTGGTTTCAAGCCACTCTGAGGTTCCGTTTTTATTTGAAATTACCATCTGCAGCAAAAGCTGCAGCCGACTTGCTTGCCAGGTCCGACTCAGGTCCGTTATTTGAAGTAGTGTCAGAGTTTACGTCCTTTTCAGTGACAGTCATGCGTGTGTTCTGTCGTCGAGGTTGTTTCGAGCCGGCCTGACACGCCGTGAGAATGGTCTGCAAATCGGCGGCAGATGCAAACACGTGCGCGTGCTCACCCCCCCCCCCCCCTACGCCTAGCCAGGAACCTGCCACCCGCGTGCCAGACATATTTGAAGCCCAGTCCCTGTGCAATGGGCCTTAAGTTTTTGAACAACGAGAATTTTCCCTGGGACAACATTTCATTTATAAAAACTTTATGTCCGGTCAAGCAGGCAGCAGCCTCCGGGTCTAGAGCACCGGGTTTGATGTCGTTTGTGGTCAAGTAGTTGTTAGCCAGCGCGCTTTTCGCTCGCATGACTTCCCTGACCAAGCTCGGGCTCGCAAGCTTGACCACGAGTGATGGCAGCACACCACGAGGTGTCGCTGATTTTGTCGTGGTCGTGCCATTTCACTGAGCCCTGTCTGGTCTACGTACGCGCAGTACTCGAGTACTGGTAATGTCGCTCTTCTGCAGGGCCGGAAGGACGGTGCTGATCAGTGCGAAGGCAGCTACGTCCGAAATTTTCTCGTTGAAATTATCACCATCTTGTATTAATCCATTGATTATGACCTCGCACCCCTCAGGACCGCCCCTCTCCGACCCCGCGCCGTCGCCAGTAGGTGCCATCCGAGGAGAGGAGCATTTTCGTGATCCCGCTAACTCGGTGGCTTCACGCTCGATAATAATACTAGGACCCGAGGCCAGCATCGGACCGCTGTCTGAAACTGGCATCGAGTCTGTGTCATGGTCCTGGTGAGCACGATGAAGCTTTTTGAGTAGTTGTTGCGTTTGTTGCAAGTCGTCCCTAAGAGTACTATTTTCGTCCAGGAGTAGCTTGTTGGCGTCGAGCAATCTATTTGACGCACTGATGTTATCTGCTAGCTGGGTCTCGAGAGCAGAGATACGGGTATTCAATTCCTCCGTGCCAACTGTGGCGCCCCCTTCTTCTAGGGTGGAGGAGATACCACGTGGCACCGAACCCCTGCTCACGAGAGCCCTCAGCCCATCAAGCTGATCCTGAAGCATGTCAAACCGCTGAAAGAAAAGCTCCGTCGTGCTCACAGGAATTAAAATATTAGACACCCAAAAGGCTGGTGTCTCCCAATGGCGCATCCTTTGCTCGAGTCTTCTGTGTATTCACAGTGTTCTGTGCAGATGACTCGTCAGCCGACGCCGAAGAGAGAGAGAGAGAGAGAGAGAGAGAGAGAGAGAGAGAAAGAGAGAGAGAGGTGAAGCGAGCGATGGATTAAACCATAAACCGAGCGCTCCGAGCGAGAGGTTATGAGCGAGAACCGAGCGAACCTTTTTATAGGTTTACAAGTGCGAGCGACGGTTGAGCGAGAGAGTCTGAGAGTATGGTTGACACGTGTGCAGATGTGGGGGCCAGCGGAGGGCCTGAGAGCGAGTGACGTACGAGAGAGGGTGAATAAGGGTGACTGGAAGGGGCAGGTATAGCCGTGGCGCTAACCAGCAGCCCCGAGAGCGACAGATCTAAGCGAGACGCCGTAGAGTGCGGATGTAGACTGACCCGAGTAAAGACGATGTATCTTATAGTTTAAATATATTTGACATTTCTTAAAAATACACAGGGCCCATTTATGCTATCACCCCGTAATATCCTACACTACTGAAACTAACTGAACTGCATACTCCAGACATTGTGCTCATAATACGTAATGACCGACCTAACTCTACTCAAGGTGGCGGAGTAGCCATACTAATCAAGAACAATATTCAGTTCCATAACATTTCATCTAACATCACTGGTACTAACGAATCCACCATCGAAGCATGTGCCATAAAACTCAAAACAACTCAAGATACTAACCTCATCATATGCTGTGTGTACGCAGCTGGACGTAACCGCATCACATTCCTCGACGAACTTAACACCTTATACAATAATCTTAACCTAAATATTAATGATTTACATATCATCGCAGGTGACCTCAACGCGAGACATACAGACTAGGGCGACCACGACACCAACTCCAGAGGAGAATATCTCAAAAGCTGGCTGATTGATAACGCAGCTGTTTTGAACGCTAATGTATATGTGCCCGAAGAGCCTACCTTTCCACAAGCAGGGTCGTATCTAGACCTATGCATAGCAGATGCCAGAATTGACATCAACACTACTAATCAAAACACCAATCGAATCCCTACCATCGACTATGACAGCGACCACAGAGGGATCGTCATCTCCGTTAATCTGGGAAACTTAAACATAATGCAAGCGCTCCTCAGCCCTGTAATGCACACCAAAAATTACAAACTAACAAAATGGGAAAATTTTCGTACTCACCTCATTGAACACGATGAAATTGGCATTCCGACGAACCGTAACTTAACAAGAAAGCTTGACACTACCATCATGAATATTATTGAAGCCACAGTTCCTACGTTCGAACCTGCCAACAGCATGATGAAATAAGTTAACCCCAAAATCGAGAGATTATACAAGAAAAAATCCAAACTTCTAACGGAACTCAATAACTTTAGGCGCAGAACCAACACAAACAACCAGTATGCGAGAACTCTCATCTCCAATCTCCAGAACCAATTACAGGCAGTCAAATACGAAATCAGCAAAGAATTTGCTATTGCTTGCAACTCATATTAGGCCAATAAGCAAAACAATATCAATCACAAGGATAGCGCAAATTTTTTCCCAGCTTTAAACAGTATTTTTAGACCATCACAGCTCATCAAAATTGATAATATAAAAATCAAAAGCACAGATAACCACACAATAAACAGACTAAGCCTGAACACAAATAAGCTGACCAAAAGCGGTGACTACTTTACTACCAACGACACAACCACAAGCTTAGATATCATCGGCTCCCACTTTGAGAGGGTTAACGCTGGCAAATTGTCCAATCTGAATAACGAAGTACATAAGAAGATTGAAGCTATCTACACTCAGATTGAGAATACAATAACACTTCGCACCAACAACCAGATCACATTCACCAACTTTAACGACAAAAATCCTCAGTTTATGACACATTCTGCGTACTCAAGAACCTAAAAAACAAGTTCTCGTCCGGGATCGATCAAATTCCCAATCTCGCTATAAAAAACTTTCCAGTATGCTTCGTACAATACTACACTGCCCTCTTCAACAATAGCTATTTTCGAGATAGGTGGAAAACAGGTAAAATACTGCCTGTCCCCAAAAAAGACAAGGACCCTTGTCTACCTGAAAGTTACAGACCTATCAGCCTACAGCTTAACATCAGCAAAGTGTTTGAAGCCCTCCCCAACACGACCATAATGCAATTCAATGCAAACAACAAAATCATCTCGGACTTCCAGTTCAGATCCAGGCATAACCACTCAACGATTAACGCTGTGCACAATCTCACAGCTAATATCTGTCAGAACCTTAACCAACACGAAATGGTTGGTGCCTGTCTCATAGATCTACAGCGCGCATTTGACTCCGTCTGGATCAAAGGGCTGCTCATCAAAATGACCGAGCTCAATTTTCGACCTCACATCATCCACCTCACCTGGCATATGATGCAGAACCGAAAATTCACCGTCGCCGTTGGCAAGGACACCTCGTCGCGAGCTTTTTTAATAGAGGACGGACTTCAACAAGGTACCGTAAACGCATCCATATGGTTCAACATTTACACGCATGAAGTGCTAAACATGTTCGACCAAAACCAAGGAAACAAATTACACGCTATCGCCTTTGCTGACGATTACACCGCCTACGTCGGTGGAAAATACCCTAATGAAATCAAGCATAAGCTCAAAGAGCTTTGTAATAAAATTAATGACTACTACAAGGACTGGCTTCTTACTATCAACCCGGATAAATGTGAGAATCATCCTCTTCAGACTACCAACGAACAGGCTCTCCAAAAAAAGAAGTAAAGGACTGGCGAAACTTTAAAATTCAGATACTCAACCATGAGAATGTCCGAACGGCGATCCCACATAAACAAACGGTGAAGTACCTGGGCATTCATCTCGATCAATGACTACGCATCAATACACACATTGATGTACAGCTAGAAAAAGCCTCCAAAGCTTTCAAAGCCAACTCCAAACTCTTCTACAGCAAACACCTCAACAGCAGAGGAAAGTTAATCTGCTATTCACTGCTTGTTCGACCCATTCTTACTTACGGAGCCCCGATCTGGTACAACAGAAACTCCTCTACCACGGAAAGAATGAGGGTATTCGAACGCAAATGCCTCCGCACATGCCTTCGCTCCTGGCGTTCTCAGAAATCAGACTTCCAAAGATGCGTCAAAAACAAGACCATCTACGAGAAGGCTAATCTACCTAGAATCGACAACTTCGTCCTAAAAATATGTCGCAACTACTTCGCCTTCATTATGCACAGTAGAAACCCAGAGATCAAGAAATTCGCTCTCACTAACACCGAGCAGCTGATAAATAAGCCGAGGACCTGCAAAACGAAGATGGAGTTCCTATCATCTATCACTGGAGCCGATCTAGCTGATAAATCTATACCAACTAGGATCAAAGCGCATAAACTAATTTATGCAACAGACACTTCGCACAGAGATAAAATAAACAATCACCGCATCCAAGAAAAGTATGCCAGCGACAGAGCGTAACTAGTCTTATAGTTATCTGTACATTTGTATATATCTTCTTTAGCATTAAGGAAACTCAGAGTGAATAGTTTTTTCTACACAATACACTATCTTTTCCTATTTAAACCACCAGCCAATCAGTGTGTAAAAGATAACATCTTACAGTCTAAACTTAGTGATCAATAACATTACAACCCCAGCCTAAGTTTGTATTCAAAAGCCCAGACAGGGCCATTTATACTATTACAATCAAAATGATGTACCTTTTTTTTGTACGTATTTCTGTACTGGATTCAACAAATATGTAAAATTTAAATAAATAAAACGATTATATAAAAAAAAGGTAAACGGATAGCACGCCCGACTACCACGCTGATGACCCATTCTCGCCACCGACAAAAAATTTAATTTAATTTCTTTGTTTCTAAATAATATAATATTCATACTAAATTAATAAAAATTTATAATAAGTCTAAAATAAATTAAACAAAGAAAGAAATTAATTTTTTTGTTCCTCAGTGTACATTTCTAATCGATTTCAAATCCGACATTTTCACTGATTTAAGCAGTAACCGTTTCACTAATTCATTCAGTGAATAGTCACTATTCAGCAGTTGCATACTTTTCACTGTATAAATTAGCGCATATGCACTATCAATCAGTGAAATTTCACTATTTTACACGGAGAGAGTATACATTTAATACATCTCATCGCGCAGATAACAGCGCCAGATCGCGGTTAAAAATTCCACGACATCGAGGTCGTCAACCATAAGCTATAACTTACAAGTGCAGAGGGGGCCTCAGCCATCTGAGCTGCTGACTATGCGCTACACCTGATGGAGCACGTGCTAAACTCTCACGCTCTCCGCGCGTCTAGCTATGTACAACATAGTGCGTGTCAGTGTGCTACACACAATAAGAAACGCTGAGAGAGGCTACAGTATCGCGGAGAGCAGCGTTTGCGCGCAGTTCGTCGAGTACTCTCGTATTTCAAGCTTATAGTTTCTAGTAAATAAAAGTGCCATTTAAACGATGCCGGGAGGACCAGCGAAAATCTACCAGATCGAACTCCGCGATCTGGAACCGCTGTTGCGCAAGAAGCTGGGCGATGACCTCGAGCTTGTCGATTACGCAGCCGAGTCCCTGCTGCCGTCGGGAGAAAATTACGGCAGCACGATGCTGAAGGTCCACGCCGTGATCAAGAGAAGTAGAACCGCCGATAAGGAAGATCTGGAGCTGGTGGCGAAGATGCTGCCGCCGACCGATTTTCAGCGGGCGATGTTTGACAGTTCGTACACCTTCAGGAAAGAGGCCTTTTTGTACGAGGAGATGATACCGTCTTATCAGCGATTGGAACGGGAGTTCGGGCTGAGAGACGAGGAAGTGTTTGACATAGTTCCAGAATTTTACGGGGCGAGGTATTCCTTGACGGAGGACGAAGGAAGTTTTGACGACGACGCCGTGCTGCTCATGCGGAACCTGAAGGTCCTGGGATATTACACGGGAGACAGACGAGAAGGTATATGCGCTTTTACGACTCGTATCTTTCAGGTGAGCGCTTATTGCAATAAAGTTTTATCTCGTAGTTGTAACGACGTAGAATTGCGGATTAAATTACGTGGTTTGAGTAGTGTAAGGCAGGCTACGTCAGACTGATAAGAGAATGTTTTATTTGTAGATATTGTTAACGACTGATCGTAAGAATTTATAATGCGATAAATTGGCATTGAATTTATTGTGCTACACGTGTATGGAATGTTTTAATCGTAATCTTGAAGAAATAAAAGTATCAGCAAAGAACTGCATCCAATATATTAAATTACATAATTTTATAATTCGAAATTCATTTAGTTAATAACGATGACACTAATTATTCTTCTATTTTCACGCAGGTTTGGACCTCGAGCACGCCAAAATAGCCACAGTTGCGCTAGCGCGCTTTCACGCACTAGGTATGGCGATGAAGCAGCACAAGCCCGAGTACTTTGATGGTCTGAAGGCTCGTTCGAAAGCTCTGAAGTTTCCAGATGATAACGGCTTCGAGGAATGCGTCAACATGTTCATACGCGTGATGAAGCAGGATCCTGAGATAGCCGTGCACTCGGACTTCATCGAGCACATCATGCCCAAGGCGTCTGATCCGAGTCACTGGTTCACCGTACCTCCCGAGCCCTGGTCTACGATAGTACACTCCGACTTCTGGGTTAACAACATAATGTTTCGCAAAAATCCGATATCCAACGAGGTGGACGACGTGAAGTTCGTGGACTTTCAAAACTATCTGCTGATGAGTCCCCTGCGCGAGCTGACGTTCTTCCTTCTGGCCAGTATGAACGCCGATGTGATGGAGAACGGATTCGACCAACTCCTAAATCTCTACTACGAAAAGTTTATCGAGGTGCTGAAGAGGATGAGGGTCGACACGGAGCCCTTTGCTAGAGACAAGTTCGACGCGAGACTGAAGATCGACGCTTACGAGGAGCTTCTTCACTGCTCGTTTATGCTGAAGATTATGACTTCGGAAGTCAAGGAGGACGAGCAGTTTGACAACCCTGACAAATTCATGCAGGAGGATTCGATCAGTGAGGGGTTCAGGAAGAGGATACGCATGTGCGTGATGAAATACGCGGAGAAGGGCTGGATTGAGAAAGCGAATTAATTTCGAATTGCTGTCTTTATTGGGGGGATCGATTTGGGTTATTGTTGTACAGTTTAATGCAGTGTTACATAATCCACCCGAATGTATCGAATAGCTTTTATATTTTTGTACAAAGTCATGTATTATACTAGTACAATTGATTGCAGTATTTTTAACTCGCAGGTCTGAACTTGTTACTTTTGCCTTTAAGGCTAATAGTTTGTAACAAAAACAAAATATTCATATACATTCAATATAATTATGTTATGTATTTACATACCCATCATCCCTGATATCAGTATTCACATCGTCATTATAATTTTCATTGCGATAATTGCTAAGCACAAAGTTATCGTTTTTGAAAAAAAACATTTGCTAGATAATTTGCGAAGTTTATCGGTGTTTTTGTCTCACACGTTTTTCTCGAGCGATAATAACTCCACCTGTGTAAATCATTTACATTTCGCGCACTTGATGCGATGGCTCGATTAAGCTTGATCTGATTTTTGTTAGCAGTGTAAGGTGTGAGGTATGAGCAATCTCTTATTCGGACCGGGAAGAACAATATCTTTGATCGCTTTGATATGCTCCATTACCGAAGCCCACCTGTAGATTCTTGTCATTATTCAGCAGACACTTGTTATCAGTAGGCGACGAGAATCAGCAGAAATTTGATTGAGCCATATTCATTAGTCTTGAGGCGTCGTCAGGCGCAGAACTGTCACGTATTGCATACTCTGTGTTGTATAACCAACGAAAATCAATACGAGCAGAAATGCCGGAAAAAATCGAATTGCACAACGTCGAGTTACGGGAATTGGAATCCCTACTGAGCAAAAAGCTCGGCGACGAGCTGAGAGTCGTTAATCACAGTGTCGAACCTCTGCTGCCTCCGGGTGAGAACTACGGTAGTTCCATTCTCAAAGTACACGCGGTGGTTAAAAATACGAAAGATGCGGACGAGGAAACTTTGGACCTCGTGGCAAAGATGCTACCACCGACCGATTTGCAAAGAATGATCTTTGAAAGCTCCACGACCTTCAGGAAGGAAGCTTTCCTGTACGAGGAGCTAATGCCGTCGTACCAGCGACTGGGACAGGAGTTAGGAGTCGTAGATGCCTTTGACATCGTGCCAGAATTCTACGGGGCGAGGTACTCTTTGAAAGGCAAGAAAGATTTCGACGATGATGCCGTGATACTCATGCAGAATCTCAAAGTGCTGGGATATTACACGGGAAACAGGCGAGAAGGTATAAAATTCAAATAGTTCTCTGCGCTTTTGTCTTTACATCAGCGTTAAGAGCCTTGAATAGTTGATAATCACAACACTTGTTCGAACGCAGGTACAGATTTGGAGCACGCACGAGCGGCCGTAAAAGTGTTAGCCCGTTTTCACGCTCTGGGATTTGCGATGAAGTTGCACAAGCCCGAGTATTTCGAGATTCTCAAGGAGCGCTGCAAAGGTCTGACACCCCCGCCTGAGCAATTTTATAAGGAGCCTATCGAGGCATTAATCCAAGCCACCAGCAACGATCCAGAGATGTCGATTCATTCGGATTTCGTTAAAGCGGCGTTGAGCCAGGATTCTTCTAAAAATTGGGGCACTAAATCCATCGAGTCGTGGTCGACCATCATCCACTCGGATTTCTGGGTCAATAACATCATGTTCCATAAGGATCCAAAGTCCAACCGAGTCGACGACGTGAAGTTTGTGGACTTTCAGAACTACCAATACATGAGTCCACTGCGCGAACTGATCTTCTTCTTCGTGACCAGTTTGAAGGACGACGTGATGGAGCACGAATTTGACGAGTTGCTGGCTTTGTACTATGGAAACTTTATCGAGGCTCTTAGCCGGTTGAAGTGCGACACGAACCAATTTACTCGAGAGAAGTTTGAGGAAAGACTCAAAATCGACGCTTTCGTACAGTTTCCGCAAAGCGTTGTTATGTTAAATATCCTGACAGCGGATGTACACAAAGATGATGTCACTCCTCAGAACATTTTTCAGGAAGTGCTGAACGAAACGATGCTGGGTAAACTGCGTAGGTGCGTAAAGAAGTATGCGGAGAAGGGGTGGATGGAAACACCTGAGCGATTGCACGGAGTAGTGTTGTAGCGGCGAATAAATCGAACGTAGAACAATTTATTTGCACGAGTCTCATATGTCTCTCATAAATGATTCGTTACTATTGATGGAAATTATATGTTATCCTGTTATATTATATTGGTATAATGGGATTATAATTTAATTGAATGATATTTATGAAGAATTTCACTGATCAAGTTTATATATCCTAGGTCATTTATACTAATATAGATAAAATAAATATTTACACATACCGTGCATTATTTTTTGCTAAATATTACAAAATTCGAGGTATATAGTTTTATACGTAAGATTTTGGATTCAATGTGATGACACATATAAGTTTTTTCCACTACAATTTTTAATGAAATGGATATTGAAAATCAAAATAATAATAGTATGACATACTGATAGTATTAGATATCTTGGCAAATAATTGTCACATGATCATCCGCCCTCCGAAATAAAAATGAAGGTGCTCTTAGCATCAGTAGAAACAACCAGGGTGGATAAGACATGCTATACGGTTATAATGATTATCGAATGTCAGTAATATTCGAATGATCTTAAGTCAACAGTTCATTAAAATGTTGTATTGCTATTGTATAATAAAATTAAAATAATTATTCACCACTAGTTGAGTATTAATAAAACACATTAAAAGTTAAAATTTAAAAAGTCGACAAAATTTTCAAAAAAAAAAAAAAATTGGGTACCAACGGCACGCGGGGTTCCCAAGCGGTCACCCATCCAAGTACTAACCGCGCCTAACGCTGCTTAACTTCGGTGATCGGACGAGAACCGGTGAATTAAGCGTAATATGGTTGTTAGCGGTATACATTATTGAAACAAATGTGAAAAATTTTTAAATTTCTGTAAAATTTTTATCTCCCTTTGAGACTAAGCTTAAATATTCTGTTAAAGTTATCAGGTCTGACAAGATAAACATTATAATTATTAAAATCGACCTTATGAGAATCGCAATTCTAAGTTTGGCAACAAACTGGAATATAATAATTACTCTCCAGTGGCTTGGAGGAGTTAAAATTTGATAATTTGAATTCAAAAAATTGAAAAAAGTGTCAAAAAATTGGGATACCAACGGCACGTGGGGTTCCCAAGCGGTCAAACTAATGCTCTTTTTAGTATGAGAAAAACTTTAATAATTTTTGTACTAGCTGTCTCTTTGCATGGGAATGTTACAATGTACCACTTAATTGGCGTTCATAAATATCATCAATTTTTCAAGCATAAAGCCCCGAAACCGCAAGTGTTTTCGTGAAAAGTACTAGTCTTCGTGGCAAAGACGTGAAACGAGCTAGTCTTCGCGGCAAAAGCTTGACCTCTGCTACTCTTTGCGGCGAAAACTGAAAAGTACTACTCTTCCAAAGGGATTGGAAATGTGCTAGTCTTCGTAGGGAGTGACGATATGGTCATGGAGATATTATTACCCTTCAGATTCCTGTAGTCAATAACAAAGCTTTCTGTGCTAAAATTACCTCATCGCCACAGTAATAGATGCACACTGACATAATCCAGACTCCACCGGTGTCGAGTTCACACAAGTGAGATGCAATAGAGGGGGCCACTAGTACTGCTAATAACAGCGTATGCATTAGAAACTACGAGTCTGCAGACTACAACACACTGCACGCATCATTCTACTGACAGTTGATATGGTCAATGAGATACTATGCGTTTATCGTTGGTCAGACAACAGGTGTTCAAAGTTTTTCTCGTGATCCTCGATTCGTTTTCAGTCCTTTAAAAATGGATATGAGCCAGATAGAGTTTTATAAAGTAGAGTTGCGGGAGTTGGAGCCGTTGCTACGCAAAACTTCTGCCACCAGGTGAGCACTACCAAAGCACGATGCTGAAAGTTCACGCGATCATCAAAAGGAGCAAGGAGTCCGAAAAGGAATATTTGCACTTGGTTGCGAAGATGCTACCACCCACGAATTTTCAGCGCATGTTGGGCTGCTCATTTACTTTGAAGAAGGAGGCCTTCATGTACAACGAGCTGATACCGTCATATCAGCGATTGGAACAAGAATTCGGAATCAAGGATGATGAGATTTTTAATGTGGCACCGGAAATCTATGGGGTAAAATACTCGCTGAAGGATTGCGGGGATGTCGACGACGATGCTGTGATACTTATGCAGAACTTGAAGTTTCAGGGATACAACACGGCTGATAGACAGCAAGGTAAACAGACGCTATAAGTACATGTCAATAATAGAGAAAACGATAAGACTGAGTGGTTGGTAATAAATAAAAGTAGTATAGATAGTAATCCTGCACTACAAGTCAAAAACAAAGTACAAAAACAAATTACAAAGCATATCAAAAGCTGCAGGCTTATATACATAATAAAATAGTATAAGTGCTTGTATTTCAGGTTTGGATTACGATCGTACGAAAATTGCTCTACAAGCTTTGGCTCGCTTTCACGCCCTGGGCATAGCCATGAAGCACCACAAGCTCGACTACTTCGAGCTCATCAAAAGCCAATCCAAACCTCCAGAATTTCCGGCCTTCGCAAACATATTCTTCGACGAGCCCGCCAATAAACAATTCATCCGCATCATGTGCGGGGATCCCGAAATCGGGATCCACTCGGACTTCACCAAAGAAACGATGGCCCAAAAGTTAAAAGATGCCTGGACAGCCATACCGACCGAACCTTGGTCCACCATTATCCACCAGGACTTCTGGATCAGTAACATGATGTTCCACCAAGATTCGGCATCCAAAAAACTTGACGACATCAAGTTCGTGGACTTTCAGAATTACCTGTTTCTCAGTCCACTGCGCGAGCTTGCCTTCTTTCTCACGTCCAGCCCTAGCGTCGATGTTATTGAGAATCACTTTGACGAACTGCTGGATTTGTACTACGAGACCTTCATCGAGGTTCTAACGAAGATGAAAGCTGATACGAAACCTTTTGCTAGGAATGAGTTCGACGAGAGGCTGAAGATAGACGCGTTCGAAGTGTTTCCGCACTGTCCGTTTATGTTGAAAGTCATGTGCGCAGATGTCAAGGCTGAGGATATGCTTAATTTTTCGAAGTTCATGAGCGACGAGTGACTGAACGATTGCTTCAGACACAGGATTCGCTGCTGCGTCAAGAAGTACGCCGCGAAGGACTGGATTTGTAAACCAAATTGATTTTAACTTGATTCACTGTTAATTCATATTATCCTAGTCGAAATCTAGAAATGTACACGTACGTTAAAAATCTATTCCAATATTTATTTTTTAAAATGTATTTTATAATTATTTTTTATGATTTATTACTTTTCTTTATTACGTCTCAGTATCTTGCAATGTAACATATTTAAATGTAATTTGTTGTTCAAAATGTTTCAAGTTTGTTCAAAGCTTCAATTTGATCATGCAAAATTTATTTAACCTCGCCAACAGCCATACTACGCTGAACGCACCGGTTCTCGTCCGATCACCGAAGTTAAGCAGCGTTAGGCGCGGTTAGTACTTGGATGGGTGACCGCTTGGGAACCCCGCGTGCCGTTGGTGCCCCAATTTTTTGCAATTTCATTGATTTAATTGTAATTTGTTGTTTATCTTAGACTTTTCCAATAATTTTTATGATTGGATAAGAATATATTTTCTTCCGTGATTATTTTAAAATCCATATAAATGCTTTATGTTAGAAGAATCATAGGCTTCTTTGCGGAAAAGCTCAAAGCTGTTTTTTATTACTCTTTATTATTTTTAAAAGAACTAATGTCTTGTTGAAGAAGCAATTGAACAAGCTGATGGTATAACATTTTCCAATTACACTAATTCAACATGCTTTCTACTTGCGATGTCATAGTGTTTTGCTGAAAACGATCATTAAGCTGTTTTGACGAAACCAAAAGCAAATCGTCTGTATTTACATGTACGGATTATCTTATCGATGCACGTGATCCTCTATGTCTATATCTGATAAAGTTTACAATGCCTTTTTCAAGTGCGATATCGACGTGACTGCGCATTTTCGTCGCCGGTACACTAAAAATTCTCTATACTGCGACATATCGATGATAAAGCAAAAAACCGCTGCCAATTCTTTGGCACGTAGTTTCCTTCAACATTAGGTATTGCTTAATATCAGAATTGTTTTTAATTCATATATAATTCTATCAAGTTTTTTTTTTTATTATTTAGATGGATAAAATTATTTCGAATCAATTACATATATATAATTAAATCTCTCTCTCTCGCTCTCTCTCTCTCTCTCTCTCTCTCTCTCTCTCTCTCTCTCTCTCTCTCTCTCTCTCTCTCTCTCTCTCTCTCTCTCTCTCTCTCACTTGTACACATTCACGCAAACGCACACACTCACACACTCTCGCTTAACCCATCTTCACATTATCATACTATCACAATACACATTTTTGCTGTACTACTATTTCCTGCTGTATACAATTTATCGTACAACATATTGTACGCCAAATAAATCTAATAAATCTAATCTAAATCTCTCTCTCTCTCTCTCTCTCTCTCTCTCTCTCTCTCGCTCTCTCCCTATCTTTCTTTCGCATAGCTCGCATAGCTAATTGTTAAACTGGTTTGAAAATGAAAAATTTAATGCGAAAGCCAAAACAATTAAAAGAGATTCTTTTTAAAAAAGGTTTATTGTATTCAGCTTGCTTCCTTGAAGGGTTTGCTAGCTTGTACAAAGTATGATACATTTTAATAAAATTTGCAATTGGTACATTTTATTTTTCATTTCATAGTTTATATCGTGTTTCCTACAAAGAGCATGCAATAAAGTATCTGCCTGAAGATGATCTAATGGCATGCTGTCTAGACAGACCGTAGCACGACGTCAGCTGGTATCAAGCGCTACTCTCTGCTGCAGAAATAATCAAGAGCTGTTGTCACTGCCTCGCCTTAACGCACTCTTGAGATGATTATCTTTCTGGAAAAAGTGGATATTTTGAAACTACCGTGGTTCATAAAGGTTTTTGGTTAGATCCGGCGGTTTTCTGTCAGTATCGGGTACTAGCAGTAGTACAGGCTTAAAAAAAATATTAAGCAATATTAAGCAATATTCCATGTAACTGCATATATTGCGCAAAATATCGGTGCACGTGTATTCGTCTAGTATATAGTATTTATCACATATGTGGGGGAATTTGTCGTGTTGGCCGCATTGTCATGAAGATAGCCCAAAATACTCTCAGGTACCCTCGGGTAACTTCGGTATATCCTCGAGTATCCTTAGTATACCCTCGGGTACTTCCGATATATACCCCTGGTATACCCCTGGTATACTCCCGCTATATCCTCGGTATATTCGAAGGTCATACCTTCGATGGTTTTGAGTACCGGAGGGCAGCCGCGCATGCACCGCACCGCCGGCGTTGCTGCCGTCGCTTGCGAATACTGACGCAAGATGACAGTATGTCTGAGGTAGCCGCGAACGCCAATTACCCGCACGTTGGAGCTAAAATTACTTAACCCACCCACCACTGTGAGGGCGCTATAGAGATATAAGCGATGCAGTTTTCAATAATGCAAAGTATACAGAGTTAGAAACAAAATTTTGAAGCTTAATATCTTTGAAACTAACTGGTTTCGTAAACAACACAAACATTGGGATCGAAGTGCTATATAATGCTAACTAAATCTAAAATTTGAACTTGATTAATGCCTTTTTACTCTAGTTACCGCGTCACGTAGAAAAACGACTTTTTTCAGTTGTTGAAGTTTTTCTCAGGATCTGCCCCATGAAATGACTTAAAATTAAAGTGAAGTATAGTCCTAATAACTTTCAATAATCATGCTTTTTTTTAGAAAGATTCAAAACTTAGTTTTCGAGTTAAAACAATTTCAAACATCGACAAACGATAATATAAATTTTCCGCCGTAAAAAGATAGGTAATTTTATTCTTTTTCAAGTACATACTAATCAATTTACTTTCATCAACTTTTCCAATAACTTTATTAGAAAAAATCTGAAATCTTAAAAATAAAAAATCGATATAAAAAAAATGGTCCAGAAAATGTAAAAACGGACTGTTATCTAGTAAAGTACTAGTAAAAACAAAGAAAATGAGACTTGGTGGATTAAAATCCACTGAATAGAAGCTGAGCTAGAGGCGATACGAACGAACACACACACGCGCGCATCCATACGGACGTTTTCTGAAAACACTATTTTTCGACTTAAAATGCCTCAAAACATATTTCCTTCATGTTTTTACACAAACTCCAAAAATTACTATTACAAGGCTTCTTTAAGAAGGAAGCAAAATTCTTCTACGCAGTTACCTAACGAAATTTACTCAAAGCGTTGCTTCACGGGCACAGTCTGTGGCCCACAGAGACGGCGGTGCTTATCAAATATAGACACACGGATACACGCACAAGTCATCGCTTCTCACATACTCAAGCTAACTTCGTGCCAGAAAGCCAGACTCGCTGTAACAAGTGGAAGGGGAAGGATAGCAGCTCATAAGCGCGATCACCGACAAAACGTGGCTCGCAAACCCAGTGAACACGCAGTATAACGCTTGAAAAAACACTGCGTTTATTTGCTCGCACTTTGTCGTGAATTTCGTTAAATTTGCAAGGTAAAAAGAAGTTTTCAAGAAGATGATGGACAAAGCCCCAGAACCGCGGGAGATCGTTTTGCGAGATTTGGAGTCGCTGTTGCGCAAAAAGCTCAGCGACGAGCTCAAGCTTGTGAGTTTTACTTCCGAGTCTCTGTTGCCGTCTGGCGAAAATTACGGCAGCAGCATTTTCAAAGTCCGCGCCACCGTCAAGATAAGTGTCAGAGATGAGGCGAAGGAGGAAGTGCTGGAACTCGTGGCGAAGATGCTGCCGCCAACCGATTTCCAGAGAATGATCTTCGACAGCCCGTACACGTTCAGGAAGGAGGCCTTTCTGTACGAGGAGCTGATACCGTCTTATCAACGATTGGAGCGAGAATTCGGAATAAAGAGCGACGAGGTTTTTGATATCGTGCCGCCATTTTATGGGGCGAGGTATTCGCTGAAGAGCGAGGAAGACTTTGACGAGGATGCTGTTATACTTATGCAGAACCTGAAGGTTCTGGGTTATTATACGGGAGAAAGGCGGGAAGGTATGTGCTCATGAATTTCGATTTTACAATATTTTATACATGTAGACAACACGCATTTACATCGTCCGTTTCTACGAATATTATCGTAACTTAAAGAATTCATTGAATTGTACTACTATACTTTGTAGCAACCAACGATATGGTATCAAGAAACATGCATTTTTGTCTGATTATAAATGTTAGCAGTTATATAGTGTGCCGCGACTATAGAGCATCGTTATTTTTACATGAATGCGAATGAGTGCCTATTGTCAGTTATCTGTAATTATTGATGATTAATTAGTAAGTGAATTTCGAAAAATTTTACATAGGAAAAATGCGTTGCGAAGTATCGAAAATTGTTACCTTCTAAGTATGCATACATATGCAGTAGAAGGTTGGTTCTAATTATAGTACAAGATGCAGTATCTTCACTATATGTGTATGCAAACGTAAATAGTAGCCTTACTATATAAAAAACAAATACATGTTTTTGGCACGTCATTGTATCGTCGCTCCCTACGAAGAGTAGCACTGTTCAAATTTCCCGCCATAAGTAGCACAACTAATTTTACGGACGCTAGACTAGCACAATTCAAAATTTCCTACGAAGACTAGCACAACTTGCGCATTTGCCACGAAAACTAGTACAACTCAAACTTTCAACAATGATTTTTTATAAAAATTTCTCGATTTTTGCAAAAATGTCCCTAATGAACATTTTTAAATGTTCACAATTTACAACTTTTTACCGAATTTAAAATTGTTTTTACAAATACAATAATTTATTTAAATTGTTCACTTTTTTCGAGTTTCAAGTTTTCAAGTTTCAAGTTTTCGAAACTTTTTAAAACTTTGAGGTTTATCTATCTTTGTCCAAGGTTTTCATGAACTTAACTAACCCAATAATCCAATAAAAGCGTAAAATATTCACATTTTAAGTAATAAAAGTCGCGAGTTGTGCTAGTTTTCACGGGAAATACGTGAGTTGTGCTACTCTTCACGGCATTTCTGAACTGTGCTACTCTTCGCAGCAAATCGTAAGTTGTGCTGGTTTTCGTTTGAAAATATGAACTGTGCTAGTCTTCGTACGGAGCGACGGTATTAGCTATAGAATGAAATTATACGTTAGTGGAAAAAATGTAATAAATCGTAATAAATTGTAATAAAACGTAGAAAAATGTAAGAAAACGTAAGAAACTATACCTTTTTGTTGGATTTCGGACCGTTTTTCTCATACGTTCTTGTACACTTTCTTACATTTTCAGATTTATTAACTTTTTTTACATTTTATTACATTTTATTACACATGTTATTTTGCAGCCTAATGTAGTCAATATATATTTTTAACTATTCATTTTATAATGAAATGTAACAATGCATAAGAAATTGTAAGAATAAGTAAAAGGATGTAAGCAGAAGTAAGAAAATAAAAAAGTTGCCATTTTCTTATATTATATATAACGCTTACAGACAATTTTTTACATTTTGTTATACTTTTTTAGGTATTGTTACATTTGTCGTTTCAAAGAAGAGACCCCCATGAAATCCTGGATCGATGGATTTGTAATAAATTGTAATAAAACGTAACAAAATGTAATAAAATGTATCAAACTGTAATAAAACGTAAAAAAGGACCACAATCCAACAAAAACGTACAAAATAGTACGATTTGTTACATTTTCTTATATTTTATTACACTTTATTACATTTTTTATTTCCACTAGAGTATAACTACAATACGCATTTACATCGTCGGTTTCTACGAAGATTATCGTAGAATTTTAAATAACTACATATTTAAAATTCACTTTTAAACAACACTGTATTTACGAGCTTGTAGATAGTAATACTTATAGTTGTGTACCAATTCTAGAGTTCTTTCTATCTTTATTATTAGCATTAATCATAGATGTCATCGATTCTCTTGCAGGTCTGGACTTCGAACACGCAAAAACAGCCATAACATCACTAGCCAGGTTCCATGCGCTGGGTATGGCGATGAAGTGTCACAAGCCAGAGTATTTCGAGGTCCTCAAGTTCCGTTCGAAGTGCCTGGCGTATCCGTCAGACACCAGTGGCTTCGAAGACATAACCAACACGATCCAGCGGTTGATATCCGAAGATCCCGAATTGTCAGTCTTCTCGGGCGCAACCAAAGGGGCGATGTCACAGAAGTCCGCTATGGACTGGACGGCCCTACCAACCGAACCTTGGAGTACCATAATCCACTCGGATTTCTGGGTCAACAATATCATGTTCCACAAGGACCCTAAGTCCAACCGAGTCGACGACGTGAAGTTCGTGGACTTTCAGAACTACCTCTTCCTCAGTCCTTTACGAGAGCTGACCTTCTTCCTCATAGCCAGCACGAATGCCGATGTCATGAAGAATCAGTTCGATGAGCTTCTGGACATCTACTACGAGAAGTTCATCGAGGTGCTCAAGAGGATCAAGTGCGACACGGAACCATTCGCCAGGGACAAATTCGACGAGAGAATGAAGATCGACGCCTACGAAGAGTTCCCGCATTGTCCGTTCATGCTGAAGATGATGTGCGCAGATATCAAGGCAGACGAGAAATTCGACAGCGTCGAGAAGTTTAAGGACGCAGGTTCGGGGAACGAAAGGTTTATGTCTAGGCTGCGCAGAAGTGTCAAAAAATTCAATGAAAAGGGCTGGTTAGTTAAGCCAAAGCACCATGATTCTTGATGAAGATGTTGAATATTGCAATGTTAAAATTGTAAATTGTTTTGATGTATTCTGTGTTACAGTGTTTTGTTATGTTTTTACCCAGCGTATGTACGAAGCAATGAACGATATTATTTTTTAATAAACTACCTTTTTTATAAAATATACTCGCATGTACGTCTAAATTTAGATCGATCCGAAAAAATAGTCTTGCAATTTGTTTTGTTTGTAAAATAATTCCCAGTACATCGCATAGGTATAATATTATTCTAAATTAAACTCTGAAGGGGACAGCTGTCATATTCCTATACATCATAAAGTTTGTGGAAATAAGCGAGCTAACGCGATGATGCCAAAAAAAACCACAGTTTTCTATTGTAAATGAATTATGAAGATAGTAGGCTATTGATACTAGATACGACTAATTGAAAAACTGGCGAATTTTCCTGTTCTTTTATGATGCTATAACATCACGAGTGCATGAAAAAGCCAATGAATCGCTATCGCGGATGCGATAACGTCGGGAAATCTCGCTAATTGCCTACAATTATGGCTGCATCTCATCAGTACAATCTGCTACTTCTAGTAGAAAGCTCATTCTTTTATTAACAAGAATTTCTTCGCGAATTCTTTCATCAACAAGATTAGTTTTACATCCATTTTACACCGTCACTAGCAGCTGTGTTACTTTGCGGACCTAGCTTGACGATTTATCTCGTTAACGACTTGTTCACGAGCGTGTCATAGTGTCGACGGAAGCTTCATCATCATTAATATAGATCGACGCAGCGATACGACGAGTCATCGTGAAATGACAGCCGAGCCGGCAAAGATCTACGAGATCGAGCTTCGCGAGCTTGAGCCTCTGCTGCGCAAAAGTCTGGCTGACGATGAACTTGAGATTTTGGATTATCATACCGAGCCGTTACTGAAACTGGGAGAAAATTACGGCAGTACGATACTGAAGGTGAGAGTAGAGATACGGAAAAATGACGGCAAGGAGGAAAGTCTGGAGACGGTCGCGAAGATGCTACCGGGTTCGGACTTCCAGAGGATGATCTTCGACAGTTCGTACAGCTTCAGAAAGGAGGCATTCTTGTACGGGGAACTAATACCGTCGTATCAGAGGCTGGAACGAGAGTTTGGCGTTAAGGATGTTTTCTACCCCGTTCCTAAATTGTACGGTGTTCGATTTTCACTAAAGGGCGGTGACGAGTTTGACGACGACGCCGTCATTCTGATGGAGAATCTCAAGGTTCGAGGGTATTACATGGCCGAGCGTCGGATATGTACAATGTTTATCATGAATTCTTTTGGTACTGCTCGTTATTTGATTCGGGCTTAATCTAAAAGAGAATTATTTTCAGCGATAATTTAACCGATAACGCGTGTTTTGAGTCATTATATAAGCTCAATGCTCGATGGATCAAACCTTACCCTTATATTATGACTTTTTGATTATTTTGGAAATCCAATTATGACGAAACGACATATTCTCAATTACTCAGCAAACAATAAAAATGTTATACTTGAGTGAAGTTATTCATAAAATTTTTGCATGCCATCGGAGCGCGTGATTATCTCGGAACTGTGTATGCAAAACAATAATAAAACGCTTTGAGGCATGCGCAAACAAATTTATGAGTATCCTCAATGATAAATGCACACGCGTCAATTAAGTGCTCTTCTATGTTACCAGGTCTGGACCAATAAAAGCTCTGGATAGACCCACCCCGGAACCGTGGTCCACTGTGATCCACGCGGACTTCTGGATCAACAACTTCATGTTTCACAGAGATCAACAATCCGGCAGTATCGACGGCGTGAAGTTCGTGGACTTTCAGAACTACGTGATCATGAGTCCCTTGAGGGAGTTGGTCTTCTTTCTTACGACGAACTTGAGCGCCGAAGTGATGGAGCACAGCTTCGACGATTTACTGGATCTCTACTACAAGAACTTCATCGAGGTGCTGAAGCGACTGGACATCGACACGAAAGTTTTTTCGAGGGACAAGTTTGACGAGAGGATCAAGATTGATGGATTCAAGGAGTTTTTGCACTGTCCCTTTTTTATAAAGATCATGACAGCTGAAGTTGACGATCCGGACAAGGTTAAAAATTTTTTCGGTTTACTTATGGAAGAAAAGTTGGACTCTTTGTTTATGGAGAAGCTGCGCAGATGCGTTAAAAAGTTTGTTGAGAAGGGATGGCTGTATCAAGTTGATGAAAATTCGATCGACTGATTTGCTGTGTGGAAACGTGTAGAAATTATTCCAAATATTTTAGAAAAATTGTGCAAAAATATGAGACAGTTCGAGAAATTTGCTATTAATACTAAAGAAATCAAAGAGTATTATAAATATTTTAATAGATGCAATATATTTGTTCTAAAATAAAAAAACGAAAATTCATTGCATTGACTTCATTCTTAAAAAAATTGAATCCGTATATCTCTTGCTATAAAAAATAAAACATTTAATCAACACATTGGAGATTTCGAAAAATGCTAAGGAATTCAACACTAGCACAAATCGGTTAAACATAAAAAAAGACTATTTTCATTCATCGCTGTTCTTGTACACACTTTATAGCTCATATGTGAGTAATTTACTCGTTGATTACGTATACACGAACTGCTCTGCGACCGTGAGACGGAATTATTTATGTATAAGTCAGGCAAGTTGGAAAACTAGGAATGTAGGTTGAATCCATTCACAACTCTCTGCAGCGATGCCAACTAAGTTATTTGACACATTTCATTTACTCAGTTTACAATTTGAGTAATGTAACATTGTGATAATGATAAAATTAATTGAAATAGAATCAACAAAAGTAAATGATCAAGTAGTTCGATTAAACGTAACATTATGCAATAGAAAATTAACAAAATTGTTATAAACTGTAAAAAAATAAGAATGAAATTAAGAAATCGCACAAATGCAAGAAAATTTAATAAAATATAATTTTTTTCTTTGTATTCTAAAATTTTTACTAGGAAATACGATTGCAAATCAATTCATCCTATCTATAAACCGATAATAATAATTGAATCGCTACCACTACGATAACAAGACCATCCAAGAATCTAGAGTATGCCAACCGTTATATTTGTTATCCATATTTGGCATTGGCTTTATACTTTCCTTATCTGCTCTATTATTACAAAGTACAGCGCAAAATCTTGAAATACGTACACATCAATATTAAAAGTTGGATTATTTCTCAGAACATCTGTCAAGTCATCTTCACATCTGGATAAATGTTTAAATCTGTTTCTACCAGAAGTTACAATACATAATTTTTTATTCGAAATCGTAATTATTTTGATTGTCAATATATACATATTTAATTGAACGTATAATATTAATTTCTAAAATACGTAATTGAAACGATTTGCTTGAATGACGTTGCAATTTTAAATGAACGACTTTTATACAAGCAAATCAATTGGGCCGAAATCCACTTTTTATTTGTCTTTAGAAATACTCCATCACTTAATTAATACCAGGAAAGTCGACGCGTTTATTCGAACAGCGAGTACCTTGTCTTATACGCTGAAAAAGAGTCAAAGCAAGCCGACAGCCTTGAACCATCCCACGAACTGTCATTATCGGAGTTATTATAATACAAAAGAAAATATCAGGATATCCTCTCCGGCTACTCCAAAATTAAAAAAAAACCTCCTCGCAGCCAAATAGCCGGTCATCCTGCATGACGTATATCCCAGTTACACATATGGCTATAGTGCAGCTAATGCTCTTGTCAAGAGCAACACTTGTCGCGGGGGGACTCAATGGCAAAAAAGTGGCGGGGAGATGCTCGGTTACATAGCTGAACTCAGTAGCTACATCTCCGCAATGAAATTCTGACGCTCGAAGTCTACCTACGAGCGATTATCTGCACTCGTGTGTTCCTAGGGATAGAGATTACATTATTACACATTTTTGTGACACACAGAAGTAACAGAACTCGCTGATATGGTATTCCGATAAAAGCCGCGCGACCTGGTTGAATTCTTTTTATTCTCGTTGCGAGTGTAGTGCGTCGAAGTCGTTTCGACTATGGAGAACGTCACGGTAGTGCAAAACGGAGACGAGAACCACGAAGTTGTGTTGCGAGACCTGCAGAGTCTCTTGCTCGAGAGTATCGGTAAGGATGTGCAAGTGGTGGAATCCACAACGTCCTTGTTACTCCCAAAGGGTGAAAACTACGCGAGTACGATGCTGAAGGTCGAGGCTTTGATCAAGAGGACGAAAAGCTCGCCGGAAGAGAAGCTTCACCTGGTCGCGAAGATGATACCGAGCTCGGAGTTCCAGAGATCTATTTTCAATAGCAGCGTGTCGTTCGCCAAGGAGATTTACGTGATACAGACTCTGGCGCCGATGTACAAACAACTGGAACGAGAGGTCGGACTGGAGGAAGACGAAATCATCGACATTTTTCCAAAAATTTATGCTGGAAGACTGTCGAGGAACGAGGAGACGCCGGATGTCGCGGACGAGGACGCGGTCATGCTGTTGGAAAACCTGAAGGTTCGCGGATACGACACGATGAATAGAATGAAAGGTATGTATGATTTCATTATCGAAACAGTTCGTGATTTTCAAAGAAATAAGTTTAATTGCTGCGCGTATGTTTAAATGGCGCGTATGGTAATAGCAAAACTTATTTTACATAATTACAACTCACTGCTCATCTACTAAAAATTTTGCAAAGTACAATTGATAAACGATACAAAAGAAAAAAATTTTTGTTGTTGCGTCATTTTATTTTTATTTTTTACGATATCTTTAACACGGTAAATACTTTTGAAATCGACAAATATCAAGCAACGTTATTATAAATGCTGGGTTCGTCAACATCGAGGAATGACCAAAGCAAAACTAGATATATATATATATATATATATATATATATATATATATATATTAGTTAATTCAATAACGGCTATGATCAGCTGACTAACTGCACAATGCTTTGAAAGCACCAACAAACAACTCTGCATTTGGTGCGAATGTGCAGCTAAAAAACTTATTCACCTTGTGAACCTTTTTTTCAATCATAAACCTCGTGTGATCACTCGAGATATGATCAATTATCGCCTGATTCACGGTAGTGCAGTATCATTTGAAATAACGATTGTGAAATTCCAAATTAGTATGTAGATTTATGAATATTTTTTCGTCAAATAAAAGTAGTTTGCATCTCCCTTTTTGCTTGGCGTCTAGTAGTTGACGGATCAACTTTTTCTGTGCGCGATTTATACTGTTTTTTTTTTCTCGAATCATATATTCTATCAGCTGCACAATAAATTTGTTAATCCAAAAATAGAAATGAAATAACACTATTATATAATTGAATTTATATTATTGCAATGGCGAATGTAGTTATCATTCTTTGTAAACAGGATTAGACTTCGAGCACGCGGTAATAGCCATCACCCAGTTGGCTCGGTACCATGCGTTGGGTATGGCGCTGAGGCATAAAAAACCGAAAGAGTTCGCAGAGGCTCAGAAGATTATCGACAACTTTCCATTTGACATGACGGATATAAAACAATTTGAAGACGTGATAGACCATACGATCGAAGTGGTCTGCAGCGACCAGCGGTTAGTTCAGTACGAGCAGAAAATAAGGGGTCTCATTACCGAGCAAAATGGCTTCGAGTCCTTCATGGAAATCGAAAAAATCGAACCTTGGATCTCAATAAACCACGGTGATTTTTGGGTCAATAACATAATGTTCCAACACGGTAGGTCACTTTACTCAGCTTTGAATCATTGATTCTGTAATCGGCTTAAACGAGACCTTATCGATCATTATTTCCGTGTTACTGTTCACAGATGACGAGGGCAAGGTCAAGGACATCAAGTTTGTCGACTTTCAAATAGCTCTCGTCTGCAGTCCTTTGAAGGACCTGCCGTACTTCCTGTGCGCGAGCACCAGTACCAACGTGATGAAAAACCAGTTCGACGAACTTCTCGATGCCTATCACGCTAAGCTAGTTCAGGAGTTGGATAAATTAGGCGTCGATTCCAGTCCCTTTACGAAAGAAAGTTTTGAGAAGAGTTTGATGCTTGCTGGAAAGAAGAGCCTCTTCCAATGTCTCATGGCTGTTAAATTCTTCACGTTGGAGGTAGACCAGGAGTTGGATCTAAACAACATGAAGGACCAAGTCATGATGGCCAAACCGAGCGATTTGTACAAAGAGCGAGTGTACATGATCGTCAAAAAGTTCGCCGAGAAAGGATGGCTATAACGAAGTTGAATTCAACGTTCTGTATAATTAATAAGGAATATAATTAATTCTTCTGATTACCGGGGAGACACGGCGCATTTCATGAAAAGCCGTTGATTATACGATACGAGTAGAAAATGTGATAAATGTGAAAAGTAAGATAACTCGACAAAAAAGTATTCGTGATGGTATTGAACCTCTTTTATCGCTATTTTTATTCTACGTTTCTATATGGTTGGTTAATATTACTATATCCATTATCATCTACTATATGTAAATAAATTATGCCGCGCTTCATAATTTTTTTGGTACTATAGGCGTAGGTATTCTAAATTTTGAAGTAAGAATTTTTTAATTTAACGTATCTGTTCGGGTTATGTAAGAGCGGGAGGGTGAATTTTGAATTTCGCGCCGTAGCGCGGCGAGTACATGCGCGCGCTGATGTGTAGTATGTTCGGAAATGAAATTTCGGTTAGTAGTTAGGTTGGTAGCCCTACGCTAACCGACTGACCGACGTTCAGCGCGTGTAAACAATAGACGGTTAGGCGAGCTGACTATGTGAGGTTTGAGGTTATGTACAACATTAACTACAAAATTTTCAACTCGTGGAATACGATAATCATTGGCTTCATAATCATCGAAAATATCATCAAACATTTCATCTACATCACTTTGTTCATCGCTATCAGAATCGGTCGATGATAGGATATCATCAAACACCTCAATTACGTTCATAATGTCTTGATAAATAGATCAACTTTATACTTTATTGCAATAACATTGACTTGCTCCGAATCCGAACAATCAGCTGTGCTAACCATCTACTGTTTACACGCGCTGAACGTCGGGCGGTTGGTTAGCGTAGGGCTACCAACCTAACTACTAACCGAAATTTCATTTCCGAACATACTAATGGGCCTCTCCCGTTTGCGCGGGCTCCGGTGGGCGGGAGCACGTGCAGTTCAGTTCTGACAGCTCCTCTCGAGTAATCAGTTGACATTTTGCGCTTTTGTACTTGCAATTGCAAAAGCCTCTTTGTAAATTGCGTCTGTAATTTATTAGAACTTTGCCTTTTAAGTCAAAGTCGTCGTATCCCGTATTCATCAATTTTAAGAAAAAAAAACACTGAAGAAACTATTATTATTTAAAATAATGTCTCAAATCCAAACAATCGTTCTCCGCGATCTGCAGAGTCTATTGCGAGAAACGATCGGCAGTGAGATAGAAGTTGTTAATTACGAAACATCTAACTTACTACCAAAAGGCGAACAATACGGAAGCACGATGCTGAAGGTCGAGGCTTCAGTGAAGAAAAAAAGCGACTCGCCGGAAGAAAAGATGCATTTCGTGGCTAAAATGCTACCGACGGCGGAGTTTCAGCAAGAGCATTTAAACATGACAGACACGTTTACTAAAGAGATTTATATAGTTCAGAAATTAAGTGAAATCTACCGGGAACTAGAAAGAGAGGCTGGAATAAAAGAGGAAAATTTGATCGATGTTTTTCCGAGGTTTTGCGGCGGAAGATTGTCAAGGAAGAAAGACACTATTGACGTGGCTGACGAAGACGCAGTCATGCTCCTGGAGAACTTGAAAGTCCGCGGATACGATATGATTGACAGATTGACTGGTGATTAAAAAACTTCTGAGCATAACTTTTATACAAACTAAGTTCATAAAAATTAATGTAAATTACGTCATAAAATACTCTTTCATCTATATTGTTCCATATTAAACATAATATTTTAGGTCTGAACTATGAACATGCCAAACTGGTGATGACCAAACTCGCGCACTTTCACGCTCTTGGCACAGCGCTCAAAATGAAGAAACCGAAGCTTTTCGAAAGTGTCAAAAAGCTGATAAACACGAAATCTTTCGGAATGAAGGAAGAAGAATTTCAACAGGTCTTGAACTATTTTATCCAGATACTTTGCGAAGATCCGCGAATCAACCAATACAAAGATCGCGTGAAAAAAGTCTTGACCAGGAGTAAAGATTACGACTCCTTTTTGGGTTTTCAAGACATAGAACCTTGGATCTCCATTGGGCATGGTGACTTCTGGAAGAATAACATTCTATTCCATTATGGTATACTTTCTTACGTATAGTGAATTATAAAATGTAATTTAAATCCCACAACTAAGGCTGAAACATTTTCAGCCGAAAACGGAAAGCTCGACGATGTAAAGTTCGTCGATTACCAGACAGCTCGAGTTTGCAATCTGCTCAAAGATATTCCTTTTTTTCTTTGCACGAGCTTAGAGCCGAGTGTTGCGGAGAATCACTTTGACGAGTTACTCAAGATTTATCATGATAAATTCGTCAACGTCTTAGCTAAAATTAACTGTGATGTCTCGTCGTTTACAAGGAAAAGTTTCGAGGAACAGCTGAACAGAGATGCAAAAGATGAACTGTTTCACTGTGTTCTGGCGATCAAATTTATCACGGTGCAGGTTTCCGAGGATATGGATGACATAATGTCTGCAGTATTGATGTCCGGCGTGAATCAATTATATCGCGATATGTCATGGAGGGTCGTAGCAAAATTTGCCGAGAAAGGTTGGATTTAAACTAAACCTTTTCTTATATCGGCGTATTTTTTCCTTATACAATAAACGACATCAATTAGTATATTAGAAATAAAACAATGATTATATAATTATATTCTCGCTTACGTACAACGATTGCTTTGCACAAATTAATCGAAACAATAATTGCCATAGTTTTACACATTATCGCTAAGACACTTCAATTAGAGATAATTATTGTGCTAAAATTGTCTTTTTATTTTCGACTCCAGACTAAATTACAAAAAAAAGAGCTAGAAAGATGTTTAGTAATGTTTAACAAGAAAACTTTCCTTTCGATAACTAGACCATATACAAATGTAGTAATTTTAAACTCAGAGGGATGTACACTTTATCATTGTGGAAATCATTTCGCAAGTAAAAAATTGGACTTACCTTCAAGTTTGAAAAAACGTTATGTTTGTTGTCGAGAGACCATGGAAAATTGGTGTACGTTCATACTCGACATAATGTGCAGGCACGTAAATGATTGTCGTTCCCTAGTGGAAATAAAAAATGTAATAAAGTGTAATAAAATATAAGAAAATGTAACAAATCGTACCATTTTGTACGTTTTTGTTGGATTTCGGACCTTTTTTACGTTTTATTACAGTTTGCTACATTTTATTACATTTTGTTACGTTTTATTACAATTTATTACGATTT
The DNA here is from genome assembly GCF_009193385.2 of Nasonia vitripennis. Lineage (NCBI taxonomy): Eukaryota > Metazoa > Arthropoda > Insecta > Hymenoptera > Pteromalidae > Nasonia > Nasonia vitripennis. The sequence continues at coordinate 4,195,068 of NW_022279623.1, read as the reverse complement.
ATTACATTTTTTCCACTAGGGTTACTAAATGCTATAGTACGAACATGTTGCATCATAGCAGGAAAGTTAATTAATGCAAGTGCAGTAAAGATATGAAGGAATAATTGCTGTCGCTACAGCCTTAGCCGCTACATGCTTTACTTTCACCAGAGTTAAAGTAAAGAAACGACATGAGTGCTGAAAGTGAGCCACCGCTTGTACTTCAAGATTTGCAGGGACTTCTTTAAAAAAGCATCAGCAAGGATGTAGTCGTCGTGAGCTAAAAAACATCGATGCTGGTTCGGAAGGGCGAAAACTACGGTAGCATGATTCTGAAGGTTGACGCTCTGGTGAAGAAAACAAACGACTCGCCGGCCGAAGAGATGCACTTAGTAGCCAAAATGATGCCCGATCAGGAGTTTCAGAAAAAGCGGATAAATTTAAGTGCGTCGCTTGGAAAAGAGATTTACATGGTCGAGACTCTGGCGCGGTGGTACCGACAACTAGAAGAAGAGGCCGGGTTAAAAGAAGAAGATTAGCTCAATGTCTTCTCGACATTTACGGAGAAAGACTGGCCACAGGAAAGCGGAAAACCCTGACGAGGCTGACGAAGATGCTGTCCTTCTGCTGGTCAACCTGAGAGTGGTGGGTTACGACACGGTCGATAAGAATAAAGATGTCGATGTTATATCTTTATTCAAGTGATTATATTATATTTATTATGATCCAATCGTAGGTTTGGACTACGAGCACATGAAGTTCATCATAATTCGACTCGCGCACTTTCATGCACTGGGTACTGCGCTGAGACAGAAGAAACCCAAGCTGTTCGAGGCTGCCAGGAAACCTATGGAAGCTGTGCCGTTTAATTTTCCATTGGAGGAGTGTAACGAACTAATAAATCAGATGATTAAGTTGCTATGTGCAGATTCGCGTTTCAAGAAGTACGAGGAGCGTATTAGACGATCTTTCGAGGACAGCGCGGAGGCTTCTATTCTTACTTCTTGATGGAACAAGGCGGGCCGTGGATATCGATCATACACGGCGACTCTTGGAGCAGCAATTTTCTCTTTCGTCACGATAAAAACTCGGATTTCTTTATTTCTCCATCCTGTACGTTATGTAACTGAAGCAAAGAAACAAATTTGCAGCTGATGATGGCAAGGTTGACGATGTCAAATTTGTTGGCTATCAGGTGAGTAGGGTTTGCAATCCGTTCAGGGACGTTCAGTATTTAATAGGCACAAGCACAGTAGTCCCGGCGTTATCGCTAATTACTTTGACGAACTGCTTGAGATCTGCCGCACGGAATACGTAGATAAGTTGTTCAAATTGGGCTGCGATGTTTCGCCGTTCTCGAAGAAAAGCTTTGAAGAGCAGATGCTTCGAATTTCGATGGTCGAACTGGCTCGCGCCATAATAGATATAAAGTTCATTACGGCGCCGGTGCCATTAGATAAGGATATCAGCGATATAAAATCTTCGGTTCTTATGTCTGGGCCGCAAAAAGAATATTACGATCGATCGTGGCAGTTTTTTTCGAAAATCATTGCTGGACAAATTGTGAATATTATTTAAGGATTCCAGTTTGTTAATATCACTTTGAATTATAAGTAATTTTTTTGTTGGCTTCGATGCTGTTGTAAATTGTGTCACTTATTATATATCGACTCCTCCTAATTCTGGATTAGATTGTTTCTAGACGTTAGGATAATTACTGGACAGTATTGGTGTAGTTCGACCTACCATATATAAGATATGTATACACTTATGTATTGGAAAGTAGTGTTGAAAAAATACATTAGATACGCTTTGAAGTATTTACATAAGATGCACATTGTAATATTATGGTCATATAGAAGGAATACAAAATATATTTATAATCATGTCTCTTTCATCTCCAACATAACAATACAAAGAAAACGGCACAAAGAATAAAGATAATTCACCTTGCATTACGTTCCATTACAACTTTTATTGCAATTTTAAAACAATCAAAGAATATAACGATTTAAGCGCGTAAAGCGTACAGCAGCGACCTTCGCATAGACCCTTATCATGATTGGCAGGGAGCATACAATGAAAAGTGTTCATAGAATCGTATAAGGCTATATTCATTGAATCCGAAGGTCGCAGCATACATTTATGCCCCTGAAGCCAATTGCGTAACGTGTTTCAATAGGCTACACTGCTCCATTATACGCAATCCTGCAGATGTATGAGCAAAAAGTCAAGAGAGGATAAATAACACCAGTTAGCGCTGACACAGCGAGAGACGGATCCACGTGCTCGAAGTGTCTGGCCACCGCGACTGTTTTTGTGCGCTTCGGATTTTTGAAATCAAGGCTTGCCAGCTTTATCAGATAAGCCTTTAGTGCGCGATTTTATCGCAAATATACACCGTCGTGAGGAAATATATATATTGATAATCGCCATCGTGGCTCGCGAGTGTTTGCATTGGATTTTCGGAAGTTAAACAACAAAATGAGTGCAAACGAGCAGCAAGTCGAGCTGCGCGATCTGCAGGGACTTCTTCGGGAGAACCTCGATAAGGATTTAGTGGTCGTCGATTATCGGACGTCGATGCTGCTACCGAAGGGTGAAAACTACGGTAGCACGATGCTCAAGGTAGACGCTCGGGTAAAGAAAACCAAGGACTCGCCGGAAGAAGAGATGCACTTCGTCGCGAAGATGGTACCCACGCACGAGTTTTCGAAAATGCACATGAGGATGACCGCGTCGTTCAACAAAGAGATCTTCATTGTTCACAAGTTGAGAGAGATGTATCGAGAGCTGGAGAGGAAGGCTGGGGTAAGAGAGGAGGACTTGATCGATATCTTCCCGAAGTTTTACGGTGGAAGACTAAGTAAAAGTGTGGAAAGTCCGGACGTCGTGGACGAAGATGCGGTGATGCTGCTGGAAAATTTGAAAGTTCGCGGGTACGAGACCATGAATAGGTTTCACGGTAAGTCATTGTATTGTTTATGTTACAAAGTCAAACACTCGATGATCGCTTGAATGTTGCATGCGTAGGTATGGATTTCGATCACATGCATTGGACTATAAAGGAATACGCGCGTTTTCACGCTCTGGGCACGGCGCTGAGAATGAAGAATCCCGAGTTTTGGAAGCTGGCCAGAGAGCCCATCAACAAGATGGCTTTCGATCTTCCAGACAACGAATTCGATGACGTATCTAAACACACAGTCGAACTTCTCTGCTCTGACCCGCGGATGAACGAGTACAGTGATCGGATCAATCGCGCCTTCTCGGCAGGAAAAAATTTCGAGTCTTTGAAGAACACAGAAGAGATCGAGCCGTGGATTTCCATTGTACACGGGGACGGTTGGGTCAATAATCTGCTCTACCATCATGGTACGATTTTTGAAGCCCTTTTTTTATTTAATATTATGATTCGAATATATTGTGGGTATTGACGAATTATAGACAAAAATGGAAAAGTCGACGACGTCAAAATCGTCGATTACCAAATAGCGAGGACTTGCAGTCCACTCAAAGATCTTCCGTACTTCCTGTGCGCGAGTGGCAGCATGGATATCATCGACAATCACTTCGACGAGTTGCTCGACATCTATTACGATAAATATGTCGAAGTTTTGGCTAGAATTGGCTGTGATGTGTCGGCATTCACAAAAGAAAGCTTTCACAAGCAGTTGGACAAGGACGGGCAGGATGAACTGTTTCACTGTATTCTGGTGCTGAAGATTATAACGACGGAGGTTTCTCAGGAGATGGACATAGGTGATATGAAGTCGTCGTTACTACTGACTGACTCAAATCAAGTGTTCATGGATCGGTCGTGGAGGATTGTTTCCAAATTCGTTGAAAAGGGCTGGATTTAAAGCGTATAATTATATGTATTAATGTATGTGTACAATGTACGTATTGAAACAATGCAATTTTGTGATAACGTTTGTATATCAATATAGGTTTTGTGTACATATAAATACTCTTTTTAAGAAAATAAAATATTATTTTATCATTCATCGCAATAATCAAATATGCATAACTATATAATGTTTAAAAAAACACCGCAATGGCTATACCTCGAATGGCTTCACATGTCGCGAGCAGTTGTCTTGAAAAAAGATTTTTTTTTATATCAACTTGTACGATAATTTTGAGTTACTCATTGGAAATATAATACCTGAATATTTGTGAGCAATCTGCGCGTAGGCCGTTTGAAAAGAATACTTATCAATGCAGATATAAACTAAGTTGCTAATCAGAATTACAGTGTATTGTTGAGTCGTAAAAATCCTTCACGGTCAATATACTATGATATCTGCAATAAGCTTATAAATATTGGCATATTTATATATACTGGCAAGAGTTAGGCGTCTATCAGCGTATAGATACCCGGAACAATAATCATCACAGCTATAGTGCAAGCTTGCACTTAACCAGTTGATCCACTAAAACGGCAGATTATGCAATATACACGGTATATATCTTTGTTCAAATCCGTTCGGTGAATTTCAATCAATGATTACAAAAATACACACATGGTAAGTGGTGGTATAAATAAAAAATAAACTGTTCACTCAAATAATTGGTGGCTATAATCACGTGGTAAAATACGTGATTTTATATACTACGCGGCTATTTTTAACAGGGCTGACTCTTCTCAAGGGACGGTAGAAAATTAGTCCGAGCTCAGACTCTGCAAGAGCTATACGTGCGACTGCTACTAAATAATAAAGAGAGTTATCAGATAAGGAAAATGTTGATCATTTTTACTTGTATGTGGAAGACATAAAAGAAAATCCAGCATCGTCACAGCTCAAAGTGTTCATACTGTGCTCTCTAGCGAGTTAGATTTTATTGTAGCAACATGAGTGTCAGTACGACCCCACCACCTGTACTCCGCGATCTGCAAGGACTTCTTCGGTGGAACCTCGGTAAGGACGTAGTGGTAATCGATTATCAGACTTATAGTTAATCAGTATACTGATCAAGGTTTGGATTTCGAGCACGCAAATCTGGTTATGAGAGAATACGCTCATTTCCACGCTCTGGGAATGGCGCTTAGGATTAAGAAGCCGGAATTTTGGCAAGCTGCCAGAGAGCCTATCAATTCAAGCGCCTATGATATGCCGGAAGAAGAGTTGGATGACGTGGCCAAACACACGGTTGAACTTCTCTGCTCCGATCCGGGAATCAACAAGTACGAAGATCGAATTAGAAAGTCTATTATGGCGAACAAAAGTGTTAAGGCTTTAATGGCCGTGGAGGAGAACGAGCCCTGGGTTTCTATTGTACACGGAGATGGTTGGGTCAACAATATACTCTTTCATCATGGTATACTGTTTTACGAACTTTTATAATAGAATAAGGATCTATTCGTGGTGAGCAAATGCATAAAACGTTAAATAACTGAACTGGATTCAACTTAATTTCCAGCGAAAAATGGCAAAGTCGACAAAGTCAAGTTCGTCGATTACCAAATAACAAGGATGAGCAGTCCACTCCTGGACCTTCCGTACTTCTTGTGCACAAGCAGTAACGCCGATGTCATGGACAATCACTTTGACGAGTTACTCGACGTGTATCACTCGAGATTCGTCGATGTTTTGGCCAAGGTCGGCTGTAACGTTTCGCCCTTTACAAAGGAGAATTTCATAGAGGAATTCAACCGGGTAGCTAAGAATGAACTATTTCACTGCGCTATGGCGCTCAAATTTATTACGATGGAAGTGCAGCAGGACGACGACTTGGGTGATATCAAGGCGTCGGTAATGTTGTCCAGTGCTGAAAAAATTTTCTTCGATCGATCGTGGAAGGTAGTTTCCAAATTCGTCGAAAAAGGCTGGATATAATTCTTCACTAATAATTAAAATTATATACTATATAATTTTACAAGTGTGAAAACTATATGAGCATTCATATATTACAAGCATGAGATATTTTTATAATATTAGAAAAAACAAATGCATATCAACGTGCAAGAAAACTTTTATAAAACGAACAGAAAATTAGTATATTCAACATATCCAATTCAGTATGTAAAAATATATTCATGCTACAACGATCGTAGAATTCGCATACACACCTGATGACCTTGTTTTTATTTGCATTTAAGATATTATAAGTGTGGATTTTATTTCTAAAACTTCTAGAATATATCAATGACAGTGCACTGATCCGAGTAATTATCTTCAGCAGAATAGTAACAATGTATCCGACAACAAAAAATCGCGCATGCCAATTAGCTTATCGTTTATTACACTAATTATACATCCATCAAAAAGTTGTATTCTGCTTCATAACTAAATTGAGTACGACTCGCGGTAAGTATTCGAAACGCGACGGGAGGAGGCTTGTCCTTGTGTCAGTAGCTACCTAATATACGAAAATTCCCGAAGCGACGTCATGCAGTTCTAAAAACACATCAGTTGTATTTCTAGGCTTGCGCAATCGCTTGGTTAAATGGCACGTTACTTCGGAGCTGCAATGCGAACAAACGTAGGTCTGCGTTGAAAATCGGCGTTGACTTGTCTCTACACTATTAGACGTGAGGATAATTAAAGGTCACGGAATCATTCATTCTCAGCTAAATAATTCGTCGCATACACGTGCCATCGTGCTATGATAACAGTGACCATTCTCAGCAAATATTATTTTTATTATCATATGATGAGATTGCGATCTTAGGTAAAGATGTCAAAGTTTTTCTATAAAGCTATACGATGCCGGAAAAATCATGTTAGTTAATAATAACATCTGCAATCATATCATATAGAGAGATACAGCAGTGAGTGACGCCCCCATATCCGCACATACTCATATCTTTGCATGCCTATGTACATCACGGATTACATTTAAATAATTTATGTATTTAGGTATGCAGTTTTTTAAAATATTTACTGCCAATATTGATCATTCTATGAATCAACTTTATATATCATTGTATAATAATTGCCTAATCCAAAAATAAAATCGTAAGGTTCGGAATTCTTTTTTCAATATCTACTATTTCAACTTTGTTTCAAGGTCGTTTGGCGAGACACGAGTCAGATACTTAAATTAGACAGTTTGTTAGTGGCAGCTAAAAGACACAGAGGTACGACGTATTATAACACATGCAGTGAAGGCATATACTCGTGCGAAGCAATGAGTGACGTAATGTCAAAACGATATAATATTTTCCCGGATCACTATGACTCGAGCTATAGTGGGACTAAAAGCACGTTATAACATGATATATATGTATTATAAATAAGAACCAGAGGACAGTTGTTTGAATTCAAATCACAGTTTTAACTGATTTATTTATAGTGTATTATAAAAACAATGAGATTTTTTATTAATAATAATTTTGAAGTATTTTACGGTGTTTTTTTTCTACGAAATTGACCTTGAGAAATTTCCAAGACGATTCCCTAATAGAAAAAAAAGCAGTATTGACCATATCAGGCATTACTGTCCAGTCACTGCTCTATTTCGATAGACTGGAGAATACTGGACGAAATTTCTACCAATTATACCTAAAAATTACGCTTTTTCGGGCAATATTTTGCAACAATATGGATATTATTAAGGACTAATAACAAGAAAATAATTTTACTGGGTAACACTTTGCAGCATCATCAGATATGAAAACGATGTACTTATAATCTGTAAAAAAAACAAATTATTTTAAGGTGATTCACGTTAAAATATATCGATATTATAGTGTAGTACATTTCTAAAATAACTATTGCTTACGGATGCTAGTCTTGCATGTCCTATTGGAAAGAAGCCTTAGGTGGTGCAGTAAAATGGTCTCTGCGATTTTATGATAATCATTTGAAGGTAAAACCTCAGCTTATGATTCTTCTCAGTCCATTTGCAGTTGTAGACTGACTCGGCAATTGCGCTAGTCTGATAATTAATTTTCTCTTATATTATAAGCGCAATGTGTACTTTTCATCTTCTCACCTTATCTGTGAGCGTTTCTGCAAAGCTGCAATAGAATAGTATCTGAAAAAATAAGATTAGTACAAGAATGACGTAAAGAACTGTTCCGGCGTAATTTCCTTCCGCATTCATCTTATAAAAAATAAGAATTTTGTGAATTATTATTTGTTAATTCTGGCTTATAGTATAGTATTTAATATTTTGTCGTACCGCTCTTGCCTCAAATATGTTAACGCAAATGTTTAAGGCTGACAAAAGGACTGTCGCGAATATATAACTGGACTAAAAATGTCTTCTATGAGTCTGCAAGTTCTGATAAAATTCAATCATCAAATTTTTATTTGACTTTAACACAAGGTAGAGTATCGAATACCTTAGAAGACCTTGATGTCTTTTTATGAATATTATGATATTCATTTTCAACCGATACGGTACTTCGCGATTAATCAAGGTTCTTACGTCATAATGCAATATCTAGAGAGATAAATTCGAATCAAGATTAAAAAAAAAAATAAATAAACTTGATCTTGTCTATCGTAAAAACAACATCGATGTACCTTAAACTGCAGTGAGATGTGTGTTGTTAATTGGACAAACAGAGTATCACAGCTAACCCAGATATTCTTCCTTAGCGAGAACAGAGAAAAATATCGGCTCGTTCTTAACTCTGAACGGATATCTCAAGAGAAAAACTCTTTTCGAATAAGCCATAGTCTGCTTTTTAACTTCTCGAATAAAATAGTGGTAGACGAAATTGCTGATGTCATTTAATTCGTTTGATTTGATGAATTAAAAACTGACCCGCGCTTCTCACTTAGAATCGTAATATATCTACTTACTCACTAGATCGGCGGCAAACCAAAAGCCGTGATTCCGCTTATCACAACGCCAAGGTAGCACCTACAGTTACAATTATTTGAATAGTAATAAGAATCGCGTTGACGTTGTATTATGTATATTTGAGAATACAGACTATATTTGAGAATAATTCGCTGCAGATCTGAGTAGTCAAGTGTTTTTCATGGTGTATCAAAACGAAACTTATGAGAGTCACGTGCAGCACTACGACCGACAGCGAAATCACGTTGGTCATGAGGATCGGCAAAATTTGCACGAATCTCGACTTTTTGATCGTCCTGTCATTGTTCAAGCTAAATTCCATTCCGATAAACAACAGCATTTTGAGATTCAAGCCTAAATACCTGCGAATGCCCTGGTCTTTCGAGGGACTTTCAAGCGTTTCGTACGAACGAGTCATGATACTCACGAATTCAACGACTCTGATGACAGAGAGCTTGCCCTACGGTGGCTGGATCAGCACTAGTTGGCAAGCTGCTCGATGACCACATTGATGCATCGCGTTAAATATTCAATAGCGTTCGAGCACTGCACCTAGTCATTATCGGATGCGTTCCGCCTCCTATAGTTTTTGCATTTTTTCTCTTTCTACTTAGTTTTCTCTTATATATGCGCGTGCAGTTGATCGTTCTAAGCCCTGTGTTTTTGCTCGCTTGTAAACTTGCGAGGAACAAAGGAAGAATGAGAGACGAGGAGTTTCACGAGGTATATTCTGGTGTTTAGAAACTTTTACACAATATGCTCGTTTCTTATTAATCATTTAAGACCTTATGCGTGCATGCATTTCATCGTTACAAGCATCCTGTTTTTGCTCGCAATACACTTGCGGGAAAGAAAGAAAGAGAGACTGAAGTTTTACAGGGCGTATTGTTTAGAAACTTTCATGCGAAGAGAATATAAGAGAAAAATACTTAATATAGTTTTCTCTTATATTGTGAAGAACAAAGTTTTCCTCCGGTATACAATAACGACAATGTTTCCTTCGATAGCGTTGCCGAGAGAGCATGAACTTGTCTACTAGAGAATTACATCCGTATAGTGTTCTTGAACCCATACTGCAATGTACTAATACAGAAGCTTCGCATCTTTTTTCCGACGATCGCACGTGTCGAAAAAGAGATGAGAACTCGCCAACTGTCATCCTCCGTCGTATATGTACGCCACTATAAGAAAAGAGTTACTCGAGCATACCTTCGTCGGAGATGAAATTATATGCACTTCACTCAAGAGAGAAATTCAAAGGGCCATTTTAAAAATTCGTCAAATATAGATTTATACTTTATATTATGGAAACAGCCAAAATGGATGTTCAGCGGGAAGATATTGCAGTGTTACTGTATCTACATGTTTAAACTTAAAGATTAGTTTCGATTCGATGACTTATCACAGTGAGAGAGCATGAGAGGGCGTAAGAAATTGGCAGTATACAGGGAAAGAGAATGAAGGAGAGCAAAGGAAAATCGAAAGAAAATCACCGCGCTTTCTAGTCAGTCACGCACGAAGATAAACTTGCCCAATGTGTATGCGTATTTTAATAAACTAATTCTGAAACATAATATTCATTTCTATTCCTATATACGATTAACTCCAATTAACTCTAGCACTTACATTTTATTTGAATGTGATGCATTATTGAGAGAAATTTCGAAAATTTCTGCAAGCTTTATCAGTGTGCTTCGGATTTATACCGAAGATTCTATTAGAATGATATCGCGCATTTTATCAAGAAAAATATCACGCTAGCTTGGTCGAAAAGATTGCGCATTATCAATTGGGTATCTATAATGTGCGCACCCAGTTCGAACGCAAAATTGAAAAAATGTTTACTTGCACATAAAAATGTAACAACTATATAAAAGTATCGATAAAGTTGCGCAATATTATGCCTGTTTCTATAAAATACCCTTTATCTATAATATACCTGTTCAGATTCCCAATCTATGAGGAATTATCTCAGATTTCATGATAAGTACATGCATGTAATGCGTAGAACTTGTAAGGAATTTTCATTTAAACAGATTAAGTTTTTTTCTAGTTTTTCATAATAATTGACTGTACATTTATGATGATAGTGATCGCTTGATATATGGAAAAACATACTGGAGTATCTATCGGCAACTTGAAAAAGTGCGGAGAAAATAACTTGGTGATTAACGAAATTTTCTAATTGATTGTATTATTATATCTATATCAACAATCTACTTCTGTTGCTCTCAATTTATTTTTTATCCTGTGCTTATTATTGAATCCCACAGTTAACTATATCTGCTATAAATTAATGAATTTATCGTGAACATTTACTAAGTTTCGTTGTATTATATTGTTTCTCTATTTTCCAAAAAAGGTGTATATTGATCGAACTGTATCACTGCGTTGGATATTCGTGTTGTCAATTGATAATTGTCAGTTAAACTTATGGACGATTCTGATTTTAATCTATTTGAACTTATGTTATCAGTAAACATGTTTGTCAACAATTACTTTTGACGCCTTGTATATACCATTGCGTGCAGTCATCATCTACAATCCCGACCTCCGAACAGTATACTTCGGGCTCTTTTCACTCTCTAATAAATTTATATACACCAATTAATCATTTTGCTTAATCTTATATTGGTAAAGTCCGTCGATTCCATACATATATTTTAAAATCACACAGTCTACTTGCCAATATCAAGCTCGACGATTCCTTTCCAGAAGCGTCTTTTAATTTTTATGAGGTAAATATAAATTAAAGTTCACTTGCATGAATTTATGAAAGATATCTACATACGCGTATAAAGTATACATAGAGCATAAACAGAAGAAAAAAGTTAAATGAAATACAAGCGAAAGCACATCTCATCGGAGTCAATATTATTGCACAGTCACATACAATAGTGTAAAGTAAACATCGAGTAAGAAGGAACACTCGCGAATATATATATATATATATATATATATATATATATATATATATATATATATATATATATATATGTGTGTGTGTGTGTGTGTGTGTGTGTGTGTGATATGCGCGAACCTCAGCCCCCACCCTGGCAAAGCAGGACAGCGAGTAACCGTATAGCACAAACTGTATAACGCAGATACGATGATCTCACTCGTGATTTGCCGAAGCTGAGCTATATACAATGTATAGCGTGATGCAGAGACACACTCAAAAGTTTTGGTTTTGGGCCTGTCTCCAGAGAATGACAAGCGCTATTGTACGTCACACGTTCTTCTCACGACACGCGGTTATTTATTTTATCAGAGTTTCGTTTGATTAGAGCTTTCGAGCAATTGTCCCTGTGTTTTGAAAATATATCGCGCAGCGAATACCGTTAAAAGTGTTAAGACGATTGATTATATACTTATTGCACTGAATGAAGTGACTCTGTCAAGCAGACCGGCTATATGCATAGACGCCTCTGGTAAGTAAACGCAGCCGTGGCTCGCGGATATGAACGCGCCCTCGAAAAAATCGCCGACACTGGGAAAATCCTAGTACTGGCCCAGTTGTAGGAAGGATACTGGCCCGGTATCGGTGCCCCGGTGTTGGCATACCGACTCTGGGCCATAGTTGGGCCAATACTGTTCACATATTATCAAAATTAGTATTGACTAATCGGTATTGGTTCAACACTAACCCAGTATCGGCACGCCGATACTGGCGTGACGATATTGACCCGTTGCCGGACCAGTACTGCATCCATTTGCACAATTTTCAAAAAATGATCAGTACCGGCACGACACTGGCCCGATGCTGGGCACTCTCGCAGAAAGTTTCTAAGTCCTTAGGTCTGATCGTCCGTCTCCGAGCAGTTTTTAGAGATTTTCATCCACAAGCCCGCGGGCTTTAAGCTATACGACACATGTGACCTTTTGGGCGTTTCATTATATGTATAAGTCGATGGATAAGTCACTTCACACGAGACTGGCACAATGCTGTTCTAGTATCGGCAGAAAATTTAGGTAAATTTTATTTATTTTTTTCATTTTTTTAGTACTGGACCGACGTCGGGATAACACTGAACCGAGGTTGGCTGACAATTGGCCCGATACTGGCACAATATAAGTATATAAAACCCACGAAAAAATTACGACCGATTCAACTTTGTCCAAGTGCTCTGTGCAAGTATTCGTTTGGAATACTTTTGCGAAGTACTTGACTGAAGTTGGATCGGTCGTAATTTTTTCGTGGGTTTTTTTATACTTTTTTTTTGTGCCAGTACTGGGCCAGCACCGGGCCGACCGTCATCCAAGCTCGGCCCGATGTTGGCCCGTTAGTTTTAGCCATACTTAAACCACTATTGGCTCGGTGTTATCATTCCGACATCGGGGCAGTACCGGACACTTCGCCGGACGTACATTTTTTCACGGGCGGCCGCACGAATTATGATTTTATACCGTTTCGATTTAAACCATCGTTATTTAATGATTTTTCAAACTTTGCAAATGAATAGTATTAATTGAATATTTACTTGAATAACTGTAATAATCCAATAAGAGATGGTGGGTGTGCGAAAGAGCGTGAGGGTACAGATATGATGTAGTTGTGAATTTCTATAAAATTGAAAGTAATTTTTTAACTTCTGCTATATTTTTGTTGTTATTGAAATAGCACATTGTACGACTCTTCGTGATTTAGTCATTATGTGGGATAATTATGTTATCTATATTATTCATTTTAACGTGGCGATAATTGCCAGAGTTGTGTAAACTTTTCTTGAATATACCAGAAAAACTACGCTATTACTAGCTCAGATCGTTTCGAAAAAGGAACTTGGTCACTGCTAAGTCTAAAAATGTGGGTTTCCATTATTTTTTATTTATACTTTCATTTTTGCAGAGACATACAAACCGGCGCCGAAGGTAATATGAGGCACAGGATGAAGCTCGAGCTTGTACAAACCGTAAGTTCTTTTGGTTATGCGTACAATTATAGAACAAATAGATTTCGATTTTGGACGTTACTTTGTGATCATCGGCCATACACTTTCGACAGGTTTTCCGACATGGCGAGCGAACCAACGACGAGCCTGAGGTCAGCATTTTCAACCATTTTGGTCCAAGCGCCTATGAGCCTTTTGGGATTGGCCAATTAACCAACGTAAAAATAATTGCAATAAAAATCCCAGACTACTGTTGAGACAATCTATTCGATAAGTTGAGCAATATTCACCGTTACAGAATGGAAAAAGAGAAGCTTTCAAGATCGGCCAAATGCTGAGACGGAGGTATCGGGATTTCCTGGGTGACAAATACAACTCTAAGGATGTCTTCGCGATATCTACTGAAGACGATCGCACGAAAATGTCGCTGCAACTTGTGCTCGCCGGACTCTACCCGCCGACTCCCGAATTTGCATGGAATCCAGATCTCAAGTGGTCGCCTATTCCCATTCGTTACACGCCGAAAGAGGTTGACATTCTATTTAAACCGTTCTTCAACGTTAGGTGAGTCTGTAGTCCATATCGTTGATTGTCTCGTACAAGGTACAAAATAGTTTATCTTTTCAAAAAATATAACTGGCATTCAGGTACTACGATTTGTGGGAGAAGGTATTTACCTCGAAAGAGTTTCAGAAAAGAATGTCCAGGTATTCAGACTTCTTCGATTTCATGAAAAAAAAAACAGGTGTTGATGTCAGCAACGATGTGGTGAATAAATGCTACATGTTCAACAGTCTTTATATTCCTGTAAGTACGCACTAAATAAAAATTGTGATTATCGCGTAAGTTCGAATATGACCGATGACGTTCTCCAGAAACAACTGAACTTACCGATGCCGGGCTGGTACACGGAAGACGTGCAGAAGACCTGGTGCAAAGTCTATGCGCAAATTGTAAGCAGTATGGCAGCGACTCCGCAGTTGCAGAAGATGAATGGTGGGCCCATCGTCAAGACCCTTCTGGAGAACATGAATATCGACAATACTACGATCAATCCGCGCAAGATCTACCTCTATAGTGGACACGATCACAATTTGTTCTCTCTCAAAGTGATATTCGGACTGAATGAGCCTGACTTCTTCGACGTTGGCAGTGGCTTGGTGCTCGAGAAGTGGAGAGATGTTGATGATCGATTGTACGTTAGGGTGAGTATATAAATTGGTACCCGGTATATTTTTATTTTGGCTGTGTATAATTTATATATAGAGCTTACGTTACGATGGTTTTTTAGATACTTCTGTGGACTGTACCTGGCGAGGAGCCCCGAGCGGTGAGACTTGGTCAAAGAGACGAATTCTGCCCTGTGGAGGAGTTTGCGATGATCTTCAGACATGTGATTCCAACGGAGGAAGATATGAGTCAGATGTTCAATGATATGACTGCAGACAGATGGATGAATATTTTTCTGCTTGATCCAGCTGTTCAGTTGAAATGAATCGAAACATGGTGAACGTCGAGTGAAACTCATATATTTTTCTATCGTTATGTAGTGAATAATGCAATGAGCGTTGTTGTTGAGAATATCATTTGTTGCTCTTACTCGAAGAAGTTAAGATGTACAATAGTGAACGATATTAATTTTACTGTGCAATATAAATTTATGTGAAGATTATTAACTTTTGTAATACGTATTTCATCAAATATTAAAAGAAAATAACTGATCTTGTGACAGTAAAAAGCAGATTTCTAATCAATGCAAGATTTTCATTGTGCAATAACCTACCGAACAAAAAAGGCAGGATTCAATTTTTAAATGTACTATAAAATAATGCTGTAGAAAACCAATAAGACATATCAAAATCCGCCGACTCATACTCAATGATGGTATAAAAACAGGATGATATGGGATTACACGAATAAAATACGCAAGGTTTCAGGTAAAATATCTGAATTTTTAACATGTATTTAGGTGTTTCAAGCAAACACTCTCACATTCGTAAACATCACAAAGCTTTGGTTTTGCCCGCGAAAATTGCGCTTTATATACGAATAAAACATATCACACTTATCAGATTACATGGCTCATCGTTTAATAAAAACGCTTTGTAGGATGCCATTGCTTAACAAGATTGGTAGCATTATATTTATAAAATAACAACTTGTCAACATAATATTTCAAATGAAATATACGATGTTGAGCAAACAAATGATGTATATAAAAAGAAAAAAAACAAACACTAATTAATAAAAAAAAATGGCGTTTAGTCGCGGTATGGACCGATAGATAGACGGTCAAAATAATATCAAAAATTATTATACTACGTTCCTATCTTAAATACAAGCATTTCAAATACCGACAAAAAATGTTCTTAACACTAATATTTAATACAATAATTTCGATTTAGATTGAAATTCAATAACTACATTTGTTTGTAGTCATTTATAAAGCAGATTCATTTCGTAAATTATGGCTGCCATTGCTATCGACAAGCGAATACTATTTTTGGAAGGAATCGATATTTCACAAAAAATTCGACATTTATCACATATAACGTAGTGCATATAGGGAATTAACAATGTGCTTCGTTCATCGATTTGAATGTTATTAGTTTACGAAATGTATCTCCTCCTTGAGAAATTACAAACTATTTATTTGTTACAATAAAAGCCACGGTTCATCAGACACTTCTTTTTCTTTCTCTTTGTTAACCACATATGGGTTGTGAAAAATATCATGATTTCTTTTACTTTATTATCTACATGGACTTACATTTAGAAAACCGAAATTTCTTAACACATTTATACTTGAAAAAAAAAACAAACAAAATATATTTTACCGTCATTTTTTCAAAAAATATTTGTAGTGCTAATAAAACTACTATACAGCCCTTTTCTTAATGTTGCATATTTACCAAATGCTCAAGATATTCATTGCCTACGATAATCTTAGAAAAACAAATAAATAATCAATTTCTTAAGATCAGTACACGTGTCAAATTAGAAAATCACTTGGCCAGAATACGTTATTTATGTTCGAACAAATCTGTCTAGCGATTCCAGATATGCTTACTGAGATAATTTTTTTTGTATTCTTAGTTTAAGACAATGCGCATATCTTTAGTACGTCAAACGCCATTGTTGTGTTGATATGAGTTATAATCATAATATAACCTGACAAAAATCAATTATTTGTTTCATCTCAAGTTTTTCTGCAAAATTTGCTTGAATAATTGAAATTTTTTAACTCGTTTCTCAGCAAATATAGTTCTTAGAAGCTAGAAAAATATTTTATTGCACTATTTAATAGTAGATTGACCGGCAACCGAATTTGTCGACAAGAGAAAATAAGAAGACTGCGCTAAATATACTTTCGAAAAAAGTGGAATCATATGATACAGTCTTCTTTAATCAACATCTTATTTGCAAAGCTATTTCTATTTAGTTTCTGATCAACGCTAATTAAAACTTGAAAGTCGCTACAACCTATTTACTTCCATCGTTTTTTATTTATTATTCAATGTCCATTGTTCGGTTTTAAATCGAAACCAATAAGCACCAGCTGATTCGTTCGACGAACCATGATCTACAATATTATCGTCGAAATTCATCTTTTATTTTTCTTGATTCTGTTTCAGTAAAGATTTTTAGTAAAGATAGTACAAAACACGTATTCTTAACGGTCGGAATTGATTTAATAATTGTTACTTATAAAAGAACAGTCGTAAATTACAAGAAAATTAAAATTAATTCTCTAAAACTCAGTTAAAACTCATAATCAAAGAACTCTGCCAGTACTCCGATATACATATGTACATATTTGAAAAACATATTTATAGATACGCTTGATTTGCGGTACGCGTTGAAATAGTTTGCGAACTGCGTGAACTCGTAATAAGTATTATATTATAACGTCAACAATGCACCGCGAAACTGAAAACTAAACATGTTTATTGCAACGTAGTCCATCGATAAGTACGAAATAATGTAAAAATCAATGGACTTGAACTGTAATAGCTTCAAATCGCTTGACTTAAACAGAGCTACCATTTCGGAAAATCTTCACATCTCTTTCTCATTACCTTGTATGTCTAGCCTTCAAATTGTACAATTCTGATATAAGTAATATATTATATTACGTCAGGCGGCAGTCACTAGCATATTATGGTGTAAAGAGTAAAGTAGAACGCCAAGTCCTAATTTGTATCTCTAATAGGAAGTAATAAAAGACTATTATCGCAAACTTTGATAGATCTTCTGGACACTAACTGCCCTATACTATACCTCCTCTTCCTACGCGCGATTTCTCGTCTTCAATATAGTCAAAGGCCCAAGGTTCTCTATGGTTTTCCAAAAATGTACAATCGATCCTCCGTTACGATTTATTTGAGCTGCAGCATTTGGAGCAATCGAAACAGCTGGTGTGCTATCTTTTATTGGACCAACCGGAGCTTCTACTACTCGTACCGAAGACACTGCCACCGCCGACACCTGGTAACTGATTTTGCAGGTCCATCACTGACTCTTGCAATATTCGTTTTTCTTTTAGTAGAACAGCTATATCTTCACGGGCCGCGTTCAAACAAGTCCGAAGCTCCTCCTTCGTGCGACGTAATTTGGAGTTTTCCTCGGACATGCGCTCCATCGTCGCTAATCTGCGTCGCAACTCTTCATTGTCGGATTTGAGCTGTTGGCCGGTCTCGCGCAAGGAATTAATTTCCATCTCTTGCTCTACGAACTTGGCGAGCTGATGCGTGTCGTTACCCTCACTGGCGTTTGAGGCTCGCCCGTCTTTTTCTCGTATAGAATTCACTATAAATGAAAGGACGTTAAAACAAATATATTTGGTGTTGTGAGATTATTAAAAAAAATCTAATAGTAAAAAACACAAAGTTATGATTCTCTTTATCGGTGCCGTTTTAAACTGATACATAATCATTAAATTTGATTCAACATGCTATGATTACCAATGCATTTTTGGCAAAAACTTTGCCTAATAGCTATGCAGTTAGTTATCTATTCTTTAATTAAAAATGTTTTTTATGTACATGTGAAATAGATGAATACAATTTAATAGAATAGATAACTCTTTTTTCAATTAATTTCGTAAAATTTACCCTCAAATTTATGAAATATTATTTAAAATTATATGTTGTCAAAAAATTTGACTCTATCCTAATCAAAATTTAAAAATCCTACGTTCTATGTCACTACTCTAAATCATGCGCTATTTAAGTGCACGTCCAGTCCGTCAAAAACCTGGACGAACATTCAATTCTAAGGCGGTGCTTTCCTACGCAGCGAAAGCATAATACCACTATTGTCTACGTTAATATCTCGCTAATCGTGTTGTACCAATGCTCACATTCGTAAGGCCTTCTGAGTGCACAGAACAATTATGCCATATGTAGTAAGAATCAAATTATACCCTGACGCAATTTCTGCCACTTGCATCACACAATTGAGTACATTAAATTAATAGAAGAAGCGCATTTTTAAATTCTACTTTCATTACGATTATTTTATACTTTTATTAACTCTATATGCATTTCACTTAGTTAATAGTAATTGAAAAAAATACAAATAAAGTAGATCACAAGGTTGGGTTAATTTTTCACTATGTGATTGTAAATCAATATCATATAACGCTACGAAAAACAAGTGGCAGGTCGAGATTATTTATTAATATAACAAAGACAGATTTTCAAGTCACTTACCGGCAGGTTCGATGTGGAAAACTCCGGAGATATCTCTCGTTATCCTGAGCTTCGAAATGCTGAGGTCTATTGGAATCGGTCCGGGAGAAGTTATGTTGTTAGGTGGTCGATCCTCATTTAGACGCACGGTTATGTTTTCCAACAATATCTGCAACATTAAGTTATTAATTATTTATGAAGCCATTAATACAGCTAAACAGCTTCGAAATTTAAATTTATTTATATACAGGCTAATTTAGAAACTCACTTTCATGGGTATCGGCTTAGGAATAATCTCATCCTCTATCAAGTCAGTTAAACCCGTGACAGAACTCATGGCCATTGCCAATGGCACATCCGCAACCTTCACTTCAATCTTGTCTTCGAACAATCCTAGAATACTCTCTTTATCATTAAAATTGATGACACCGCCAACTGAATCATAAATATGGCCTCGATCCTGAGATGTCCTGCTACTTATGCTGCTCATCAGTTGACTGGCCTCGGATAGTCGCTTCGAATCGTCCTTATTCTTCAGGCAATGGTCCAGCCGTAGCTTGATGCGCGAACGGCAATCCGAATCCGAGGGTAACTCCACCCAGCCCCGGGATCGGGAACTGAATTTCGTCTGCGAAGAGAAATAGTATGTTATAGTGGGATTTTAGTAGAGAAAACGTTTTGGATTTTAACTAGGTTCAAGCTCTTTCGTTTTATTATTCTTCAATGATATATGGATTACAGTTAGCAATTCTAATCAACGTTGTCGTCTAATACGTTAAGAAAAAAAGTCAACTACTGTTCATTACCAAAGCGATGAGCTTGAATTATGTTGATTCTCGAAGAAAACAAAATTAAACTAGTGTATTTTATAGTAATACATTCTGGTAACTGATTATTTGATCCATAAACTTCATTTAGTCGTTCTATATTATAAAAATTTAAATACTACCAGAATATATAATCGTGGTGTGAATCTGTAGCAGTAAGAATATGATAATGCTCTGAATAATCGACATATGCAATCATGCTGGCGTTGTTTATTAGCAAATAATGTTACTCAGCAATCGAAACGAAAAAGCAATAAAAAGCTATTCTAACATGCTTGCATACAGGCGAAATTGATTATTTTTCAAGTGCAGTTGAATACATGATAAGCCTTTCAATTTTCCCAGATTAATAATGCGATGATAGCATTTTACTATTTTTGAACGTTTCCACGAATTTATAGTTCTTACTGAATAAGCATATAATACGATGAACTTACAAAGCAACTTTTACCAACACAAAAAATGTACTAAGTATTAATCGGAAAATCAAAGTTCTAATCATCTAACGTCATGCTATCACTCATGGTGGGTCTCTACTCTTAATTAATTAGAAAATTTTTTGCCAATACCTTTCTTTTGGCCTGCCACAAGTGCCACACAAAAACATTCACAAGAGAAGGAGAGACGCGGGAGAAAGCATGCAAAAAAAGTTAAGAGACAAAAATTGTATAAGTATATGGCATGTATATATGTATAATAAATAATAAATTGAATGTTCAATAACAAATAACCGAATAATTAAAAAAAAAAATAGACAATAAAACGGGTACATTACTGCGATGCTACTTGAAAGGAATTAAGTCAAAAGTGTGTTTATTTACTCTATCCTAAGCAGCATTAAGTGCGGGAAAAAATTTACTTAACAAGTAAATATATAAAATAATTATTTGTCGTTTGGTAACAATTAATATTATAGAATTCAAACTAAAAAAATCAAATATACCACTTGTCATATGTTAATATTAGTTACAGTAATGTAATGTAACGTTAAAATGAAATGTTACTAAATTAAGTTAAGATGCTGAAAAAAGTAAATTTATCAAAAATGAAAGCTTTGTTATTCATATTATTTTTCCAGGTTTTTTGAGTATTGAAAAGTTAGTACTAAATGGTCTGTGAACGACTAACCTGGAACTCGTCCCAAGGTATGGATGAACATTCATCATTGGCGACGTTACAAACTTGAACTTTGATGGCTGAAGAGAAACCAGACGATTGCTGAATGACTTCTACTTTTGACAATTTGAATGTAGTCATTGAAACCTATTAATTAAACGAGTAAAACAATGTAAAATTTCTTAGATAGCTATGAGACAATTGCAGTAATTCCTCGACATACCAAATCTTTCCGTTTACAGACACTATCCAGTGATTTTTCACTCTGGGTGTCGGGTGTTTCCTCAACAACTTCGCTAGCCTCTTCGACAGTCGTAATTCTAATAGAGTTATCAACATTGAACACAGCATCAATTTTCTCCTGGTCTTCCAGCGAAACTACAACGTAGTTCTCACTGTCAGAACTGACATCACTCTGCATTGAAATTGTGTCACTGCCATCCTCAGGAGATGGTTTCAGCGCTGAATCCAACGAAGTCATAAAATTACTGAAACCCTTTTTCATGGAAGACAGATTAACATTGAAATTATTAGGAATAATCCCCGAGACAGAGTCAGCTTTGGTAAGCTTATTTTTGCTTTCTTCAGGCATGGCTTTTATCCAGGCTCTGTCGGGCGCTGTCGACATTTGTGCTGTTACGGATGCCATTCGGCTCTGTTCTTCGCCATTTTGCTGTTTAAACGTGACGACCGTTTGTGAGACGGTTTGGTTGGCGGTATGACCGCCGGCGAAGTCCATCGACAACATCGATGAGATCTCACTCTGGGGCGTATCGATATCATTGCTCGTATTCATGCGTTTTGCGCCGTAGTCTACTCGGGCAGTTACAGCGTGTTGCCAGAGTGTTGAGGAACCGCCAATGTCGTCGATTATACTGGAGGTGTCCGGAACTACGGACTCAAGATCGCCACCCGAATTTTCCTTACCCGGCGTTTGGGAGGGCATTATAAAGGTTACCTCTACTTGCGGAACTAGAGCACCGATCACTAGAGAACCTGAAATGCAAATGGAATAATTTGATAAAAATTCTCTTAATAACTTTAAAACTTTTGAATTCAATCTCGTTTTATTAGAACAATTTCACAATGTTACTGATATACTCCATTACTAGCATAAAAGATATATTCTTATATTTATTTGAGAATTATTTAAAGACAAACTATTAATAGATAATAATCATCTTACCTCCACTTTCGACCTTCAAAATCTTATTAGAATCGATAGACAAGTACGTAGCCAGCTCAGAAACCATCTCCGATAGTCTGAGCAAGAAC
Source organism: Nasonia vitripennis (assembly GCF_009193385.2). Lineage (NCBI taxonomy): Eukaryota > Metazoa > Arthropoda > Insecta > Hymenoptera > Pteromalidae > Nasonia > Nasonia vitripennis. The sequence continues at coordinate 4,172,526 of NW_022279623.1, read as the reverse complement.
AAGTATTGGTAATGATTGATCTGTACGCTGATTAAATTACTGATATACGCGAGACCATGTATGTCTGCAGCACCAGTGGGGCTAGTGCCTGGATCGTTCATGTGCACCCAGAGGGTGAGGGGAAAGGCATCGAGGAAAGGCACGGGTCGGTTTTGTCCGACAGCTCGGGCCCCCAGGAAGTCGCCCCATACAGGTTCGAGATTACAGCACCAGACGTCCTTGGCCTCGGTCCAAAGTAATTCGCGGCTTAACTGGCGCACCATCTCATTTATGGAGTTGCTCGAAAAGCTTGCTGGCACCGTCCTGGTGCAGTCAGTGCCTAAGAAAACGCAAAACGTTAATTATCCAAGTGGGTTTGCGCTCGTGCGGGTGGTATTGATTTTCTTACCGGCACAGTGCTCCAAAAACTTGTTGGTGACTACGTGGTAGTCCCCTGTTTTATTCGGAAATTCGGAGCCAAAGAACATCTGGCCCATTTGAAAAGCATTAAGACACTGGGCTAGGTCAGCTCGCGAGGATCTCTCGGTCGACCTGACATTCGTTATTGTAGCTCTGGACGTTTGCATGTGTAATGACTTTGGCCTATCCTTCTGATTTGGATAGTCTTGTTGACTTTCAAATATCAACTGCAGCACAATTTCAAAGAAATTATTACGTTATCCACATAAAATTGAATTGTAAATTCAATGTAAAAATTACGTTTTAAAACTCACTCTTGGTAATATTGCTTCAATTTTCACGTCGAAATACATAAAGTTAGAAGATGCACTCGCCATATTGCTACTGCTATTTAACAATGAGTAATATAAATTCAGAAGAAAAGAGTTGAACCAAAGACAGGAGCAGATGTCAAAGTTTATTTGAATCGGATTAAGTTGAACGTAGAACTTCGGAGGAGGTACTGTGAAGTATCGAGATGAAATTTAACAGGAATTCATCAACAGACATAAAGACGTTTTTTCAATTTTACTTACGCGGAAAATTTAAGTCTCCAGGATAGTAGTAATAAGTAAACTCGGCATGAAGTATATTCACATCTTCTGGTAAGTGAAATTTATCTCGATCCCCTGAAAAAGTAATTATTTCGTATTATAGTCACTGTATAATATTAAACTAGTAGGAAACTAACATGCTAAAATTCGAAGGTCTCATGTCCATTAGAATACATTGTATAATTTGGATGATAATGGTTTTACAGTGTATTGCGCTGTTTCAACTAAGTACTAAGTAGTGAGTATTAAATGTTTTCGACCACCACATTGTGAGTACGAATGTGTGATAAGAATACAAAAAATCTACTTCTATGAATACATTTTCCATATAGATAACGCAACCACAACGTGAATTAACGCACACTACAGATTTTGATCATTTATTATACCTGGACCATGTTTCTTCCTCGTTTGCGCTACGTAAATATAAAGTTTTTCCAAGTCATTTAATTTTGTTCATAATTTTACAAGGTAAAAAAATATTTATATTATTCAAATATTGCCAATAATATTGTACGCAATTACCTGTTATGAATTCTTTCGGCATAGCTTTTCTCGATGACGTTGTCACTTTGTATAAGGTAAAGTCATCTATTCTAATCACGATACACGTCGTCATCAGCTTGGCCAGTTGCTCCAATACGTAGTTCTTCACCGGGTTTCCGCTAGGATGTTGCGCTGCTTTTTTTTGATCCTGAGAAGCGGAATTTTGATTCTGATTGTTTAACGATTTCTCACGATTTTCCAAATCTTTATCGATGCCTGCAAAATAAAAAATGTTTATCGCATAAATTAAATAAATGAAAAGAAGCGATCCTTTAGTTGAAAAAATACTGATAATAAATGTAATAATTACGTACCCAATCCGTAGCCGTGAGTTTTGGTTAACGGAGAATGCTGAGTTCGACCAGAGTCAATAAGATCCATGAATTGACCGCGAAAAGAGTTGAGAGATTGCTGAAGCCATTGGCTGTGTGGAGTAGCGCTCTCTTTGTACAAAGCCCAGTGTTTTCTATCGGCTAAGGCCAGGTGATAAGGATAATAGTCGACCTGGAATTTAACTAACGAGATCTGAAGAGCACCTCCCTCCTTCAATTCCGGATGCAGCGACCTACCGGCTATTTGAAAACAGTTACATGAATATTACTTTATTATTTATTTTTTCAATACTATAATAAATCTTATCAGATTTTTGTTTGTTTGTCTAAAAAGATAAAAGATAGGATATAATTTACTTACATCCAACATCATCACAGAGGTGTAAGTCTATTCTTTGAGAAAGAAAATGATAGGATGTTTCAAAAACATCATATCTACTAAATATTTTCGCAATAGCTGTATTGGTTGTACTTTTTCCTCTCGTCTGTTGCGAGACTTGGGCTTGATATTCTGGTAGGACCTAAGAGTAGAAAGACAAATTTAATGAACTCTTTATATAGAACCTTTGTGTAATATTTGTAAATATAGTATTTTTTATCTCAATGTACCTCTAATTTTCTAGCTGCTTTAGTTTTTCTTTCTAAAATGGTCGATCTCTCAATAAGTCCACCCAAAGAGTCGATAAAATGTAAAGCTGCCTTTAACTGAGAATCAGTCAAAACCCATAAAAGATCATCAAGAATAATCACCAGTCGAGATCCCATAACAAAACAGTCTAAAAGTAAAGAAGTCTAATAAATATTCACAAATTCATACATAACGAAAGTAATTTTTATAAGATTTTTTACCTGAAAGTCTCTTCTTGATAGTTACTCTACATCGTGCTTGATTTGTGAGAAGGCGTAAGGGTGTAAGGTCTTTATCTTTAGTACTTTGTGCTTCTATTCTTACAGTTTGCCATTCCAGTTCTTTGAAGATTAATAACTGGCCTCTATCAGGATCTTTAACCCTTGTAGTTCTCAAATCACATCGTTGCCATGTTGGAGACTTTGATTCTACCATTATGCGTGACATCTATGTATAGGATTAAAAATTATGAGTAATCAATAAAATGAAATCTTTGTATATAAATCCATGCATGTATTGTGGTGTGATAATGTGACTTTTAGAAATACCTGAACTTTAGCTATGAATGCAGGGCTTTTGAACGTAACAGAGACAGTATTGACAGCAACAGTGATTCCATCAATTATTTTATGAATGTACGAGTATTTTGTAGGGCCCGTATATGAAGACAAACCTTGTGGAGAAGACATATCTCTTAGATCCTCACATGTTTCTACTTCGATATGAACTTCATCCAAACTCTATAAAGCACCAATAGTATTAGTACAATATTAACAAACAAACTTCCTAATAAATTTGACTAGATTCTCACCAAAAATATAGGAACAGTTTTCAACTTGGTCCATTGAATACGAAACGTAACTTTGTTGCACCATGCACTTGTCAATCGCAGCCATGATGGCAACTCCAATAAATCAGTTAACACAATTTCGTCAAGCTCTAAGTTTGTTAACTCGCCCTCTCCTTTAAATGTGCTTAAATTAATTTTATCTGCTGACAAATTTTTTGTGAATCTGAAAATAAAAATATTACTTAAAATTTATAAAATAAAGAGCCTTTACTAAATATTACAAAAATTATTAATATTATTTTAATGCAAAGAACTGAATTTGATTAAAATGTTTCAAGCTGGTGTTGAAATTGACTGTATAATCATGGTAAAAAGTATTGGGGCTAGGGAAAGTAGACTCTAATGTTGATTTTACTGGAGAGAGAGTTAGAGAGTAATTGTTCTGACTTTACGGTTCTTTTATAACCAATCATTCCTTTAGAGTAAAAACAAGAAAAATCTCTTATGTTTGGAAATCGCGTTTCTTTCTTACTTGTCTAGTAACAACATTTTTGACAGCTGCTGAAAGCACACTAGCCGTTGAATATTTTTTATCGTCTTTAGTAAGCAATGTTTACATTTGCATAATTTGCATTATCTATTCGCAAATGAAAAGTATGACATAAATCAATCATCAAAAGGTAAGAAGTACAGCTCTCGAAATAGCAATGAACAATACAGTGAAAAACAATAGTCATTATCAACAGCCTAATTAAGATTCCAAGATAAGTATGATATGTTATTGATTTTTTTGTTGATTCAGGAGTATAAAGGACACGCTCAAAATCGTCGGCGTAACAAAGATCCCCGAAAACCCATAGGTACAGTCTAATACCGTATCTAATCGATTTCTCAGCCAAGGGCGGCGACTCCTCGACACCAATAATTCTAATGAGCAGCAGCTTGCGATTTTGAAAATACAGGTGCTCGAATGAGCATAGCGCAAAAAACGGGACGACTCCACTCGCACATAATACACACCTCGACAGATGTTTGAGCAACTGATTTTTTATGATCGACACCATTGTTCCAGGGGCTTGAGCTTGCGACCCGCTCAAAGCAGCTGCGGCATCCTAGAGATTCCCAGACGAGGGTCTCGGCGCAGCAGCAACAGCAGCAGCGTAAAAATCAAAGGGAAAAGAACGTATGTATACTTCTCGCACGCACACGCGCAGAGTCTGCTGGCGACTGTCGAGCTGCTCAGCTCAGTGCTCGCTGGCAGTTCCAGTTTGCGGGGACTAAGAGGCGATAAGGTATACGTATATCTATAGGTTGAGAACCATCATTATGTACTATATAGTCAACTATCTTTATTTCTTTATTCGCTCGTGGAGTGTGGACGTTTCTCAAGGATCCGAACGAAGTTGCAGTATGTGGCGTTCGTGACGTAGTCGAGTGGCGCTCATGTAGTCATGTGGTGCTTCGATTCCGTGGCCGAGTTTGCGTTGCAGCGCACGTGTTGTGGTTGTGTCGAGTCGACTTGACGCACCTAACCTATATTTTCGGCTGAGGGAGAAAATAAAAGCAGTGTGTTGGAGTTTGTGTTTGTAGAAATTTTGTTTTAATTTATTGGGAAGACAAAACAGGTGAGTTTTAGCTGCTTAAATTATCGCGATGATAGTTTTTATTTTTTTATACTTTTTTGCTGATGTTATTAATTTTGGAGCTGTGACAATATAGTTTAAACCATTCAGCATTTCAACTTTATAATTCAATGATCAACTGTTAATACTGAGAAGATTAACTCGTTGATAATGAATCCAGCTTATTCTAGATTTGTAATCCAATTCTGCTTCAATTTTATATTATTTTCATGTTGCGACTAATTCTATACAAAGTATCCATAATAACAGATTGTAGTAAACTTTGTACTACATTATTATAATATAAATCAAAGCATTTTGAGTGTTTTTGAAGAAGATGTAGTTAAATAGTTTACAAAATGTAGAAATTGACTCGTTTGAATTTTTTACAGCCACAATGCCGAAGACACATTCAGCGGAGAAAGCTCCGCGAAAGCAGGGCTTCAATCGCTCTGGCCACAGTATGAACCCTGAGAGGCCCACAGAAGGTCTCAAAGGAGTTGCCAAAGTCAGAACAAAAGGAACTATAAAAAGGCTACAAATGTACCGTAATCAAAAAGCAAAAAGAAACAGGGTTGGAAAAATCATTAGTCCAGCTCCGTTTCAAGGCTGGCATGCATCTGGAACAGTATCTAGAGTTGAGCCTTCCCCAAGGTGGTTTGGCAATTCCAGGGTAATATCTCAAAATGCATTACAAAAATTCCAAAAGGAACTTGGAGCAGTAAGGAAAGATCCTTACCAAGTAGTCATGAAACCATCTACATTGCCTGTGACACTCCTTCAAGAAAAAGCAAAACATGCTAAGGTGCATATTCTAGAAACAGAAAGTTTTGATAGGGTTTTCGGACCAAAAAAGCAGCGGAAGCGTCCAAATTTAGCAGTATCCTCATATGATGAACTTCAGCAACTCGCAGAAGAAAAGGTTCAAGTTTATGATAAGGAAAAAGATACTAAAGATTTTGATTTGATAAGGCCAGATGATGGAGTAAAGGATGCCCAAAGAGACTGGGTCATGAATGCTGGGCAGAGTAAAAGAATTTGGAATGAATTGTATAAAGTTATAGATTCTTCAGATGTTATTTTGCAAGTTTTGGATGCTAGAGATCCAATGGGTACTCGTTCACCACCAGTTGAGAAATACCTCAAGAATGAAAAGGCTCACAAGCATTTAATTTTTGTTCTGAACAAAGTTGATCTTGTACCCACATGGGTAACTCAGAGGTGGGTTGCAATTCTTAGCTCTGAATATCCTACTGTTGCCTTCCATGCCTCTTTAACACATCCTTTTGGAAAAGGCTCTTTGATAAACATACTGCGTCAGTTTGGCAAATTACACACAGACAAAAAGCAGATCAGTGTTGGTTTGATTGGATATCCAAACACAGGAAAAAGTTCAGTTATCAATACTCTCAGGTCTAAGAAGGTTTGCAATGTGGCCCCGATAGCTGGAGAAACAAAGGTATGGCAGTATGTCACATTGATGAGGAGAATATACTTGATAGATTGCCCTGGTATAGTTTACCCCTCTGCTGAAACTGATACTGAAAAAGTCCTCAAGGGTGTAGTGAGAGTTGAACTTATTCAAAATCCCGAGGATTACATTGTATCAGTTTTAGAGAGAGTAAAACCTGAGTACATTGTGAAGACTTATAAAATCAATGAGTGGGAGGATCACGTTGATTTCTTGGAAAAACTAGCTAGGAGGACTGGTAAATTGCTGAAGAAAGGAGAGCCAGACATCAGCCAAGTCGCTCGTATGGTGCTGAACGATTGGCAGAGAGGAAAACTTCCGTTCTACGTAGCTCCTGTTGGATTCGAAGAACCTCTTCCCAAAGGATCTAACCCGAGAGAGTCTAATGCCACAAAAACCACTGAATCCGAAACAGAAAAGGTCGACGAAGATGCCTCCTCCGCACAGGAAAAAGAGCGGCCTGCCATAGGTGTCGTTCAAAACTTCAGGAAAATCAGAGTAGGTCTGCCTTATTCCGAGGACGACATGAGAACCGATCTAATTTTACCCGATCCAAGCGAAGCCAACACCAGCCGAAGCGAAAGCAGATGTACATCCATAGTTGGCGATTCGAGCGACGAAGGCTCCGACGATGAGAACGAAGAGGAGAACGAAGAGGAGAACGAGAACGAGAAATCTGTAAATACTGAAAACGAAGACACGTTGAACGGCGACAGCACTGTCAACGACACGTCCATCGAAAATACAAAAGACGACGACGAGGATGACGAGGACGACGCGGACATGGAGCCCAAATTGATCCCAATTGAGAAGGACAATTTGCTGAAAAGCGCCTACGACGATCTTGACGACGAAGATCCCATGGACTCGAGTGACAGCGAGAGCGAAAGTGCGAAAACGAAAGCGACGTCAACCAGCGGAGCTTTCAAAGTTTCGAGCATAGCTAAGTCTCAAGATCCAGCGAAGCAATTAACGGCCAAACAAAGGAGAGCAATCGAGAGGGCAAACAAGAGGAAGAAGATTGGAAGTAACTTCTACGAAGTGACTAACGTCAAGAACAGAAATCGGAATCGCAAGGTACCGAAAGTCAAGAGAAAATAGAGTATTTAGCTTTTATTTAAATTCCATTTTTTTTTTGTAAATTATACATATTACATTAAACTTGTTATTATCTTCTCTACAATCCGCAAATTTTCATTTCAAAAAGTCACCTTGAAGCTATTTACAGCTACAACAAATGAATATTTAAATATTGAAAAAAAAAATTGTCTCGCAACTGCATATATTTAAGGAAACTATATAAAATGCGCACAGCACCTCGAACCAGCTACACAACAGTCCTCTCTTTTTGCTCTCTGCTCTTCTTCCCCGCAGCTCGTGATCCCGTTTCCCGGTACATCTGGTATACGTATACACACACGTTCGCTTGCTCGAGTATAGCACACGCCGGGAGTCTCGTGAGATACGTAGGTAGGTGCGCGCGAATACAGTCAGTAGTATTTCAACTGTTGATGCAGGAGGAATATTGCTTATACACACGCGACTCCGGTACCAGCAGGAACAAAGCGAAAACATAAATCGTCGATCAAATTCGAATCGTGAAGCGACTCAAAAACGACGCGATGTCGAGAAGCTGCGAAATCTGCCCAGCCGATTTACAGTTACTCCTGTGCGCGAAGTTTGGCCCGCGTCTCAAGCTGCTGGTGAACTCGAGCTCGTCCCTCCTACCGCCGGGCGAGAATTTCGCCTGCGAGATCTTCAAAGTTCGCGCGTTGGTGAGGCGCGACGAGGACTCGCCGACGGAGGAGCTGCACCTCGTGGCCAAGGCTTTCCCGTTCAAGGAAGCGGCGGTTAGACAGGTGTTCGACTTCACGCAGTTGTTCCGGAAGGAGGTGTTCTTCTACGAGAATATCGCGCCGGTTTTGAAGGATCTCGCGCTGGAGTTCGGCGAGGGAGACTTCGAAGTGGCGCCGAGGAGCTTCGGATCCAGGAAGCCCGAGGACTGCAACGACGAGGGGGTTGTCATCCTCATGGAGAATTTGCAGCACGCCGGGTACTACGCGCCGGATAAGCTTGAAGGTGCGATTTTTTTTATGTTAGACTGAATGGTTTTATCTTCTTTTTTTTAACAATAACGAGTAACGAGACGTTCTTTTTATACGAGCATAGCGGGAAATTTGTTTTATGAGCGATGAGAACGACTTTAATTATTTTAACTTACATCGGCGTGAGCGCAACGCGTTGTTGGCTATTCATTTTTAGAGCTGACAATCCATGTATTATGTGACATGATACTAACAAACTTGGTTTCTATTTTTTTTTTAAGTATTCCATGAGTAACCATGTTGTTAATTAGAAAATACTTGGCTTAAGTGACATAAGAGTACCTTCATAGACCGAAGTTGGAAAAAAAAATAGAATTTTCGATATTTTTTATAAATTATTACAATTGAAAATAAGTTGTCGACAATGATTAGGGGCAAAGAGCATAATTCGCTCACTTATAGATAATTGTACTTTAACATCCGGCGGCAATAAAAAAAACGTTAAAAGTTATTCCGTTCCAGTTGAGTAATTTAAACGTTGCATACAGATTACAAGCAAATTTGTATATATGTACATACATTATCGGCAGTTAATATTACATTTGAATGCCAAAAACTTACCGCACACTGCTAATTAATTTTATTAGATTTTTCAATACATAAACTTTAATCATAATTCATACATGTATTATACTTGGAATATTTTATAAACAAACTGTAGTATTATTTAGTATTAAAATTGAAATCGCATTGAACTTTTAAATACGACGAGGTTTGCTTTAAGTAGCTTGTATATAAGGTATAATACAAACTGCGATTATTGGAACGAACAGATAAGAACAATATGATTTCTGTTAACTGATCGATCACAATTTTTACGCAATACATTATTGTTGTCGATAGCAACGAAAATTCGATTCTTTTTTGTACGCTCAAGCAAGTATAGAGATAAGATTACATTTTCTTTGCAGTAAGTACTTTATTGTCTTCCGGAAATTCAAATCGTGACGTAACTTTTGCGCCTGGTCGCTTCATCACACAGAGTCATTAAATTACCATAAGAATCAATAAGAAGCCAATTCATTTCCATACTAATTTTCGTGATCTATTTCGAAACAGGCTCGGATTTGGCACACTCCCGGTTGACGATTAAGGCCCTGGCGCGCTTCCACGCGCTGGGCTTCGCCTGCAAGCACCACCGGCCGGACTTTTTCAACGATCAAGTCGTGAAGAACGCAAACATGGTACCTTTTCGGCAGTCGGAAGATGCCGAAGACATCTTCGACGTCCTCTTCAAATTGATGATGAAGGACTCGCGTCTCGCGGAACACCACGAGCGTATTTTCAAACTGATAAATCCGGGTAAGAAGATCGAGTTCTTCACCCACGTTGCCGAGGAACCTTGGCGCTCCATCGTACACATGGACTTCTGGACGAACAACATCCTCTACCACAAGGACGCGGATGGAAATTTAGACGATGTCAAGTTCATCGACTTTCAGAACTTCGCGTACAACAGTCCTCTGAGGGACATCCCCTACTTTCTGTGTACCAGCACATCTCACGAGGTCATGACCCAGCACTTCGACGAGCTTCTTGATCTCTACTACGACACCTTCATCGACGTGCTGAAGAGGGTGAAAGTCAACGTTGAGCCATTCAGCAGGGATAAGTTCGACGCGCAACTAAAGGAGGACGCATCCTTAGAGTTCTTTCACAGTATCATTGCCATTAAGTTTTTCACCGCGGAAGTCGAGAAGGAGTCGTACGATTCCAGTCAGCTCAATCAGGTTATAATATTCAGTGAGCCTAATGAGCTAGCATACGATAAGTGGTACCACATTGTACAGACATTCATGAAGCAAGGATGGATGTAGTTGTTGCGAGTATTATTGTAAACAAAAATGTAGACCATGTGCTGCGTTATTTTAAATTATATTTATAGATCTATATATTTTACAACAACTTTTGTAATTTAATAAAAATGAAGACGTGAAAAGTTGCGCTTGATTATATATGCTCAATGTATACATTTCTTGTAAAAAATTTTGATCATAATTTCATTTCAAATTTTAAGGTATGTAGAATGTGTTTTCATAAAAAAATATGAAGCGTAAACTTGATTGATTAAACCGGTGAAGCGTGGTTTTTAAACGATTTATTACAAAATTAGTTAAAATTTCATAGAATAACAATAGAATACCCTATCTAACGGCTCTTTGCCTCGGCTCTTCTTCAACTTCATATTCGATTTCAACCTTTCGTTTAGGTTTAGTTGGTGTTTTGTCCTTCTTGATTACTTTAGGTTTCTTCATACCCTTACTTGTCGATGCAACGGCGTCCTAAAATAATCATTAATTTAGTCGTTCATTTCAATTCAATTTTTTTTTTTAAATCATCAAGAATACCCAAGTACAAACCTCAATGTCACTTGCGTCAGATTCAAAACTGTCAGACATTTCCACTTGTTCTTTCAAACCAGAATCACTCTCTTCATCCTATTAAGAAAAACATTGGATTATTAATAATCACTATTACTGTTAAGTATGTGAAAGTTAATAAAATATATTTAAAGACATACTGCAGATTCCATTTCATATTCATATTCATCATCATCACTGTCGTCGTCATCGCTGTCAGCTGCAACAAATTGGGAAGTATTGTTTTGCATTTCCTCATCAGCCTCCAATTCCTGTTCAACCTCCTTTTCGATTTCTTGCTTATCTTCCTAAATTTGATCAAAACAATATTAAAGTATATTTAATTTTAGAACAACAAAATTATTAGAAAAAATAATCTGTTTATACATACTTCATCCTCGCTTTCTACCTCACTTTCTCCCTCAATTTCAACAGCTTCAACTGCTTTATCAAAGACTTTTTGTGGGAAGTTGTATATATCTTTGTACTATAATCAAAATCAATATGGTTAACGATAAGTATCATTTACAACAATGTTAATATTTAGCAAGTAGCGTGAAATACTTACCACTCCTTTTTTCAATCGCTCCATCAACTGTTTCTCTATATTTGTATCAAGTTTAGCAGCAATGAGAGCCTTTTCTTCTCTCCTTCTTTCTCTTCTTTCAATCTTTCTCTGCAGTGGAACAAGTTTCTTCTGTCGTCTGAGCCTCAGTTTCCTCATACGGATCAAATACTGTGTGATTTTGACAAACCTTTGTTTACATTTTGATTTTATAAATCCAGGCCAATACAGTAGATTCTCATTGATTTGATGAATTGCTTTTTCGAAATTCCGAGATAACTTTACTTTTTCCCACTGATTCTTTGGGGCATGAATTCTGCAAAGCAAAAGAATTTTGTAACAGATTGTTTCCAAGAAAGGCTGAGTTTTACATTTTTCTATTTGATGAATTTACCTTTCAGCTGTTCTCATGTATAGGTATATAATACCATTCTCTTCTCTGACTGTTGCATACTGACTGTTTGCAAGTGGACATGACGATCGACTGCACAAACCTGTGAGATTGTATTCATTTCTACAAAACCGTTGTGATTTTGTACTGCAAGAAAAGTGAGAATGTTAACAATTGAGAAGAAAAAAATAATCAAGCACTTGAAATAATAACAAATTTGTATATGTACTTGACTTTGAAGGAACAGAACGATTTGTTGATGATGCTCCAAACAACCTAAAAGTTTATTATGTTGAGTACAAAGTTTTTTTTGATGTCACAACTTAAAAGTAGCTCTACTTACATCGTCGTGCTGCATTTTGACTATAAATAATTATAACTAATTCACTAATTTCTTAATTAAAATCGATATTCTGTCGCATGTCACCGAACAAGCTATCCACGTGTTGTTGTGGTCGCCGCTAACTAAAAAGGTTAGGTTTTGAAATTGCGTATCAGCGTGTGTACTATGCATGTAAAGCTCACTGATTTACCGACCGGCGACCGTGCAACGTTATTAGAGGTGACTTCTTGCAAGCAGTAGATGGCGTTAACTACATCAGAATATTATTGTCAACCAAAAAAGTACGTTATTGCACGGAATTATAGGATCTTTTTTAGCAAACAGCAATAAACTTCATCTAAAAGAATTACCGATTGCGTGTTATTCGCGAGTCATACGTTGGATAAGTTACTGTTTGTGAAATCACACTCATTCTTTGAACTAAATTTTGACGAGGTGACAATAAAACGGCTTTTTTTCTTGGGGAGTTTTCCAGGTGTGTTTTTTTTGTCATCGGAATCGAATCGGATCAGGAATCAGAAGATCAGACATGCAGTGAATCCCGAATAACGGAGTTTGATGTGCTTAATCGAAAAATGTTCACTGCTTTCAAGGAAGTGCATCGCATACGTGCAATCGTGAGTAGCTTATTGTATATATAATTTCAATAATTTTTTTGCGTTTCAGGAATAACGACGTGGATGTATATGATGTATATACAAAATACTAGCGATTTCGAGAGCAATCACAATAAAAAGATAACCTCATCTTATTCTCGATCTAATTTATGATATGCCCCCAAATGCGTGAACTCGCAAGTTTACTCAGAGACATTAAACTCTGCTTACATCCTGACTGTATAAGAAGTAATCGTGCGAGTTCTACGCGTTCAGAGTGCATAATCACTAGGCCAGTTAGGTTAATTTTTTTACCATTAGAAATTAGTCATTAATACGGACGAGAATACATAGTCCATCGCTAGTAGTGTCATTACCGGTTTGCGGTTTTAATAAGTATTATAAAAGGAATGCAATTTTTATTTATACATGCAATATAAAAAAATAAAGACGGATGATTGAAAGAGTTTGCACGAAATCGAATGCGATGGGTCTTAATTCGGACAGTTTTAGTCGTTCCTTGTTTCCGTATTTTTTAATAACGGACCCTTTGTGTTGACTTATATAAAGTGAATCCAGAATAGAACGCTACTAGTCGTAAAATTAGAAATTTACTAAAGAAAGGCAGTAGTAATAAAAAAATTGTTATTGGTGATAAACGGAAAACGATAGTTATCAATGACGCAAGTATCAAAGGAATAGGGTGGATAGATGTCATACTGAATTCCTTTGAGAATTTATATAGTTGCCGTATATGCAGTGGCCATAGATTAACAAAATTTATATAAATAAATGGCAGTTAATAACTTATCCAATACAATTTATTTATTGCTCGGATGTGAGTAAATGTTGGTTTTTTACTTTATGTTTATATAAGTTTACCACAATTGTATTACACAAATATGTTAAACTTTTACGAAGATTTAAATCCACAATAAGCTTCTGTACCACATTCTTTTGCGGCTCTGCAAACGAGAAATGAAAATTAATTAAGTTTACGGAGGTTTTCATTTCAATTTCAGTATTATGAGAATCCCTTACTTGCGAGAGCTGCAGAAGTATGATGGAGCCCAGGTGCATTTGTCCTCGCCTATTATTCCTCCGGTTTTTCCGATATATTTTATTATTGAACTCGTCCGTGGGGTAGGTGGGTTTGAGTATTTTGGTTTTAGTTTTGCTGCTCGCTCTCGCTCGTCTTCCTCCGATGTGCCGAGATATTTTATTATTGAAATAGTTGTCCGTGGGGTAGGTGGGTTTGAGTATTTTAGTTTTGCTGCTCGCTCTCGCTCGTCTTCCTCCGATGTGCCGAGATATTTTATTATTGAACTCGTTGTCCGTGGGGTAGGTGGGTTTGAGTATTGTGGTTTTAATGTTGCTGCTCGCTCTCGCTCGCCTACCTCCGATGCGCCGATATATTTTATTATTGAACTCGTTGTCCGTGGTGTAGGTGGGTTTGAGTATTGTGATTTTAGTTTTGCTGCTCGCTCTCGCTCGCCTTCCTCCGGTGTGCCGAGATATTTTATTATTGAACTCGTTGTCCGTGGGATAGATAGGTTTGAGTATTTTGGTTTTAGTTTTGCTGCTCGCTCTCGCCCGCCTTCCTCCGGTGTGCCGATATATTTTATTATTGAACTCGTCAGGTTTTTATTTAAATTTTAACATTATGAACATTTTATTTTACGCGCGTGAGCTGCAGAAGTATGATGGGCCCCAGGTGCATGGGTTTTTGCCTAAGGGCTCGTGAAGTTTCGGTATTATGACCTCTTCTTCAACCGGTCGTGGTTTGTCTTTTGCAGGAGCAGCATTTGATAAATGCACGACGCAAACTAGACATTTTAAAGAGTACCAATATTTTATAATATAATTTAAGAAATATAATATACTTATTATTATTCATACATTATACAATATGACTTCTATTAAACTTACTAGCTATGAATCCACGAACAACGAATAAGGACCTCATTTTTCCTTCAAAATTAATCCTTTTGCAATTTTAAATCACTATAACTTCAATTTATGAAAAAAATGCCCTACGTGGCAATGATTGGGCGTTAATACTGTGCGGAGACCAATGTATAGGAGTGCACAAGCGTGCAACTAATATTAAAAATATCATGACTTGCCGAGATGAGCAATTTAGCGCAGAAATTATTTAATGGTCTAAATTTTATTTTTTCTCTTCATGTTCTGTTTTAATTTTTTAAGATCCTCAACGACGTCATACGCGATTCGTATGTTTCGATTTTAATTTTTTCTCATTTTTCACTTTTCAAGGATTAAGTAGAAAATTACATACCTTTACGAAAATGAAAAATTATTATATGTGGCGTCTAGGCGCTTTCCTGTATCCCTCATCTCTATCTGCGATTCAAAGCGCATTATATTATAGCGCTGTCAGCCTTATTAAAGCTACCTTTTTTTAGTCTGCTTGGGTTGCTCATGCTATTACTGTCCAAAGTTGCTAGTACTTAAGAAAATAGTTTAAAAAATTCCAATGTTTCATTTATTACTGCTATTTGATATAGCTGCAAATTTTAACCGTCTTATCAATCCATTGGTATATTGTGAAATTTGAAAAGGTTGAAAATAGTATACGAAAAAGCAGTTACGTGAAAAATATAAAAGTTGTTCTATATAAATAAGTTAGTTTTACGCGATCGTAGAAAAGCAATAATGATGGGTCTTTTGAGGTTTGACGTGGAAAATTTACCTGCGGCCATTAAATTAGCCTGACAAACGAGCCAACCTTACAATCAGTAGTTACGTATATGTGCTTCTATCTTATATTGATCGAAATATTTCAACAACAAGCAAAGAATCATTGCAATAATGAGTCAATTATATGACCAATCATCGTTCACATACAGATACGTCTCTGACAATTTTCTCAACGATAAATTCAATCCATTATCCATCAAACTTAGCCTCCTGAGCGATTTCACTGCTTAAATTTTTACCATAGCACGTATCAAGTATATTGTATACATAACAAGTATTCAAATTACCCATTTTAAAAAGCATCGTCAAAAAATCAAACCGGTGAAAGCTTTCCCCAAGCAAAGCACCAGCCATGCGGATAAAGAGTGCGAGAGATAGAGAGAGCGATAATTATCAATAAATTTTCCCACATAATATCTTGGCTTTAATTAGGAAAATTGCCTCTCCCGCTGTGTCAGTTTTCGCTCTGCGCGTGCGACGATATAATCCCGATGCCAGGCGCACGCACGTCGGCCCCGAAGGGCCGCTCTGAAAAACGAGGAGACATAATAATAGTGTTCAGCGCGAGAAAAGCCGCTCATGCGCGCGAGCCGCGTCGTCGGCCTCTGATATTAATTAATAATCAGAAACAGATGTGCCGCTGCCGCCGCAGCCGATATAATTATTTCGAGTCAGGCTTCTGCAAGCTCTGCGTGTGCTAATTAAAGAGCTGCGCGCGATTTTCGATATTAAACGTCCCTCGAGATTCGCGGAGAGATACTCCCGCGCGGTATATCGCGAGTTGCCGTGCGGATTTTCTCGTTGATGAATTGCTATTTTCTCTTTTTTTTTTTTTAATCGCGACGGTTACCGATTTGGCAACGTGTCTTTTTTCGCGCGAAACCAACCGGTCGAACGCAGTCGGCTGATGTGAACGAAGGCAGTAGTATGTGCGACTGGCGACACATTTTAATAATTTATGCTATGTTCATTAAGATAATAATAATAGGCATCGGTATAAACTGCAGCCCGGTAAGCAAAGGTGCAACACGTGCAAAATTACAGTAGAAAAGTCGCGATAACGAACTGCTCGAGAACGGGAGGCAGAGACGGTGGCGGCGAGCTTTTACTTCTCTCCTTCTCATTCCCATCAAAAGCACAATCTCGACTCCCGCAGGAGGATGGTATATAGGGTATAGGCTCGCGAGAGAGATATACCCTCTTCCTACTCTGCTCTCCTCTTTCTCGTTACGTAAACGAGCGATAAACATCGGTTCTAAAGTGGAAAAGTGGAGCGCGCAAGCGAGAAGAAGCTTTCGCCGGAAGTTAGGTGAATTATATGCGCGAGAGAAAGAGAGAGAGGGAGAGAGAGCCGCGAGGGAGGAGAGGATGGCGCACGGCCAGCCTCACGGTGTCTGGCTTAATATCCGCCACTAACATTATTTCATAAAAGTATTACTATAAATCGCGAAGTCGCGCGTTATTTAAACGTCCCGCGGACCTCATTCATATAGATAGGCGACTGTCTCTCTCTCTCTCTCTCTCTCTCTCTCTCTCTCTCTCTCTCTCTCTCTCTCTCTCTCTCTCTCACTCTACACATTCTATAAAACACATACCTCAACCTATTATTTATTCTTTTTATACTGTTTCTGCTGTAAATATGTTATCGTACAACGATAATGTACGCAAAATAAAATTAATTAATCTAATCTAATCTAATCTAATCTAATCTAATCTCTCTCTCTCTCTCTCTCTCTCTCTCTCTCTCTCTCTCTCTCGCTCTCTCTTTTTCCCTATGGAGAACAAAATGTGTATATCTACCGTCTCAGCTTCTTTACTGTGCCGGAGACTCCTCTAACTCGTTCTCGCGTTACAGATTTACATGGATGCTTGGAGAAAATTTAAAACTCTATTTACCCCGGCTCCACAGACGTTCTTCTTTTCTAGATCTCGTTGAGTGGTTCCCACGACAAGCATGAGTATAGCCCAGCCCAACGAGTAACTATTATTTTTGTAAATATGAAGAGTAACAACAGTATAATTTTGTTTTGGAATGTGATATTAATTAATTCACGGCCAAATAGTATTATTTATATCAATTTTCAATGGACTCGGGCAATTAGTTATAGCGTGAGTTGCTCAACAAAAGTCAATTTCGGCATTGGTGACATACCACTATATTATACATTGAGGCTCGCAAATTTTTATGAGCGAAATAAGAAAGTGCCTATACGCCATCTACTTTCGTTGGCTATACCATGGTTTTGTACTATTATACCACTGATTCCACATGTCCGCTCATACGGCTGTAGCGTACGGTGGATCTTTCTTCTCCTCGTGAGCTAGTCTGTTTTTCTTCCATCTAGAACCACAATACGCAGATCTTCCTCGATCACGATAAATAAATTTCACATACATAGCAAGAGTTAAATTCACATTAAAATTTCAACGAAGCGAAAGAAGCAACCTCTCTTTGAGACACAAACTCTCTCTATATCTATACGCCTTTCTCTCCCGAGGGAGTGAAATTCCAATGCAAAGCTCTTTGAGGTACGAGTGCTTACCGCCGCACACCGACTCTCTTTTGCGTCATCGCGTCCCTCTTCCTTACACGCATACCCCAACCTCCTCGTCGTCGCTGTTTTTTTTTCGTGCATATGAAAAATACGTCCGAGCGTGTATACACACATACGCGCGCGCGCGCGATGCGCAAGCGAAAAGGCGTATCGACGCATGTGCAGCTGATTTTAAGAGCGCGCGCGCCAAGCCGAGCGAACTCGGTTAAGCGAAAATTGCTCGCTCGTGCGGCCAACCCCGTGCGTGCGAATGTACATTGCCCGCCGCGGATTTGTCGGTGTCCGCGATTTCGAGTACGAGCTGCAAAAAGGGATGCGTATATTTTTACGTTATACTTTTCTTTTTATTATGCCGCGCGGGCGTGCGAAAAAAATGTGCGTGCGGCGACACGATCGGTTCGGAGGTATTAGGACGGAAAAATGGACGATGTGTACGTGCGACAGCGCTTATGTACTTTGTCGCGCGAGGAGAAAGAGGTCTACACTGATATGCTTTGTGGCCGGCAGTTTTTGCAAGAGTTAGGAGGGAGTTGAAGCGGGAGAGACTTGTCGTCTCTTTTCTTCGAGGGCTATATGCGCTGCGATGATTATGCGCCGGTGTGCATCGTGAATTATGCGCTTCGCGGAGGATCGGTCGAATGGCTTTTTGAGGAAATTTTCTGCGGGAATTTAGCCGCGTACGAAGTGGTTGAACTATTTAGTAGGTCGTTTAGCGATTAGCGGAAGGTTAATATTTTCAAAGGTAAATTTATTTTTTTCGCCAGCCTTTACACACCACATTTTTCAAACTCAAAATCGATATGAAAAATCGGGTAAAAAATCCCGAAAGTATTAACACCCAATACACCGATATAAATTATGATAGTAAATTCTCTTTCATCAATCTCCTACGCTGCACTAAACGACTGCAGCCGCAAAGTGTTAGCTCAGCTTCCCGTTTCCAGCGGGCAAACAAACGTCTAACACGAGGGGGCGGCTCCATGCCGACACATACACACACGCGTATTCTTGCACACAGCGCTAATCGTCGTCGCGGCCGCACAATTGCACGGTCAGTGCGGAGGGCTGTATCCGTTTAATGCACGGCGCCGTGTTTTGTGCAGGTGCACACGCGCACACGGGTTATTACACCGGGCGCGATCCGCACCGCCGCCGCATTCTCGAGCAGCCAACGAGGTGCACTCACTCAGACGAAAATCGCTCACTTTTTCTCTCTCTCTCTCTCTCTCTCTCTCTGTTTTGGTTCTGTGCCGATGATTTCTGTGCGGATGGTTAAAGAGCGGCCTTTTTCTGTTTCTTGGTTTACGGGCGGGCTTTGAAGATGCTTTGCCGATTAAGTTTATCGTTTGCAGTAGGAGCATTTCGCTCTGTTTCCTCGGATTTGTGTGAAGAAGCTTTAAGAATTATGGAAATATGAATTCATTACTTTTAACGTATTCAAGGATTTTATGAAAAATGTTGCAAGCTCTGCTCGTTCTTAATAATTATGGTTGATATAAATATATAAAAAAATAAACTAAAGACATCGCGCTTCCACATCTTATTTTCTTTGTCTCATGTGTTTCTTTTCTGAACTCTTAGCGGTCGACTTGGTCTTGAAAATATTGTAGCGACGAGTTCGGCGGGGGTAGAAAAGAGAGAACACAGCTTACGAGTACACGAACGCCCCGGCTTTACACGAGCGTGTATCCGAAGTGGCTAAGGCGCAATACGCCGGAAGAATTGATTAGAGCCTCGAGTGCAGCGCGAGAGAAATTTGTTTTTCTACCTTCGGTCAGACCGACGCGCGCCAGGCGTGAGATTAAGATGGTTTTGTATTAATTTTTGCTTTGAATAACTAGAAAATTGTGTACACGGGATTCTCGCTAGGACGGTTTATTTAGATATGTAAAGAAAAACATATAATAAATAGAGAATTAGTAAATATAGTAAAAAATATTTATTTGTTTGACTGAGATTTGGAAATTGTTAATTTTATGAACTCTGGATATTTGTCAGGGGCTTACTTATCTTAGGAGCATATTTTTTATACCAGTTCAATTCGTAAATAGAATTTTCTAAGAATCCTTGCACTTCTTCAATAATATTGACCAACTTCTCTTTATTATATTGTATGAATTTATCGAACTGTAAAATTAGAATAGAAGCATGTGAAAAATTAGTTTGAATATATGATTATACAGAAGTCATATTGTTACATACCTTTTTGACAAGGTCTTCCGTCGGTAAATAGCCAGCTATTTTATCCAGAGCAATAAAGGCTGAACTTTCATCAGTAATGCTAGTTACAAATAATACGATTAAAAATATTGTCAACTGTTATAAGATAATGTTTGTCAATCAATTATTAACTCACTATTCTTGTAGCTCTGTGTAGTGATTTCCAATGAAATCCATAGCTGCTTGAACTCCAATAGTACTTGCCTCAATGATATATTCAAATACATTGTCTATGTCATGTTTTCTAATGCCGCTATTCAGATCAATCGCTTTTAATAAGAGTCTGAAAAAATATTTCTGATTATTCCTTTCTGAGTGGCATATCAAATTCTCATATTTAAGAGAATGGGTCGCATAACAATATAACTCTAGTTGTTATCTTTTTATATCAAATGCTATTCTATAATTATCCTATGCAAATTATAGATTGACTACATTATACGATAGTAAGAATTGTTTAGTATCATAATAACGTAGCCAATGTATGATGCGCATTGAACGTTGCTAATTTTCAAAATAGTATTTAATCAAAAAAATGCCGCGTAAAAACGTATATCCTCACATCATTATGTATTTACCTTTCTAAATCGGTGGGATTTTCAGAACACGCTAGAGCAGATAAAATTGTTAACTGTTCGGCACCACTGTTTGATTTTTCAAATTTCTGCCACAAATAATCCCAGATTCTAGATGAACCGTGTTTCACTGCCATACAGTAAACTATACTCTGCTGATTAGGTGGCACTCTATAACTGTTTCGACAAGCATAATTATTATTGCAGGTTACAATTTAATATTGAGCATATATTGTATTTAATATTTGTTACACTACACCTGCTGTTTTGCTGTAGTTTTTGGAACCTGTTCAAGGATTCATTGACACATTTGTTATTGTCCAGTGTACATGACCATTGAAGGATTAATTCTCTTAAATGTGCATCAAGGAGGCTTTCACCTTTAATATCATCAAACCCTAGTTTTTGGTAAATTGGTTCAATCAACGATAGTACGTGGCTCTGTAAAATAAATTATTAGGAATTAGGTATATCGTCTATAGAAAATAGAAAAAAAATCGAACTTTCTTAGAATTATGTATAGACTTTTCATACCTTAAACTGATTGTAAATTTCGGGGTGACCTGTGAGACGTTTTTTCAAATAGTTGAAACCTTTAAGTGCAGCTTGCCACGGTATAAAATTAGTTTCCTGAGCGAGATATTGTGTTCCTGATAATACCAAATCGTATTCAACAGCACCAACTCTTGCTAAATTAAAAAGATCGTCGATTACAGAAGCACGGTTGATTTCATGGATAGTCTGGTAGTCTGTTGATTTCAATGCTTTTATAATACGTTTCCACATTTTGACACCGTAATTGACTCTATAGTAACCTACAAATATTTATTTATGAATTTGGCAATGATTTCATTGAAATATTTTTAACGAATAAATCAAATATATTTACCAGTTCGTTGAATATTAATGACTACCCAATCTTTACTAGCATTGTTTATTCTGACAGTCGTCTGATTTTTCGTTAGCCAATTAATCTTTGTCGTGTCACTGAAATCGGGATGACTTTTTGTAGCCCAATTTATGGGAATAACCCACGTTGATTCTTCAGTCGTATTCTCGGTCGATTTTATTAAAAATCGTTTCTGCTTTAATGTCGCAACGTCTCCAGTAAAATGAACATCTACAACGGGAAAACCTGGTTGTAACGTCCAACTGCTTAACAATTCAGCTGCCGTAGTTCCCAATTTATAATTATTATATTTGAGTTCCTCTTCAATAGCACAATGCATTTTTTCAGGCGTTCCAGAAGAAAACTTGCTAAAATCAAATTTTTTTACATGAAAAATAATCTATTAAGAATTTTTACATTACAAAAAAAAGAAAAGTTACTTGTTCACGAGGTATCTACGTAGAGCACCATAGAACATTTCTTGTCCTAAAACTTTTTCGAGCATTCTCACCAAACTTGCGCCTTTGATGTATACTACCTCATCAAATATCGCTATGATTTCATCTGAGCTATAAACAGGGCGCACTACACTTGGTGTGCTCAATTTTGCATCGCCTTCAAAAGATGGTTGCATTTCGTTTACAACGAATTGCCCGTCTAAATTCCATGGAGCTAAAGCCTAAAAACACAATAAAAATGTTTCTATCTTGAATTGGATTGTTTATAGCATTCATACCAAGCATTCTTACATCTTCGTAAGCATGCGACTCAAAATAAGCTCCAAAGGCTTCGCTGAGCCACAGCACATCCCAGCGTTGCGGAGTCACAAGGTTACCAAACCATTGATGCGAAAGCTCGTGAGTCACAGCGTTG
The DNA here is from genome assembly GCF_009193385.2 of Nasonia vitripennis. Taxonomy (NCBI): domain Eukaryota; kingdom Metazoa; phylum Arthropoda; class Insecta; order Hymenoptera; family Pteromalidae; genus Nasonia; species Nasonia vitripennis. Next base: position 4,149,952 of record NW_022279623.1, on the reverse strand, counting down.
CGAATGATTCTTTTACGCGTGATCGACGTGACTTCGGGATCGTAAAGCATCCAAGACTCACGATAATGACATAAACCCCAATTTTCCATCGCAACAGCGATATAGTCTGGTATAGCAACTATGTCGAGTTTAGGCAGTGCATACGGCACTTTCAAATGAGTTTCAAAGAATTCTATCGCTTTCGTTAATACAGACAGAGGATATGAAAGCTGATCAACACGATCAGGATTTGACCAAGCTTTGAAAACGTGCGATCCATTGTTGTTGGATAAACTTTGAAACTCGCTCACTACTAAAGCAAATAAGTAAGTCGACATCGGCGGTGTCCTTTCAAATTCGAATGTTCTCCTGTAATGTTTTTAGTAATTTTTTAACTATAGTCATGAATAATGACAATATTGTAATAAGTTTCAGATTCTAATATTGATAGTTATAACTTACTTATTTGTTATTCTCTTAACTGGCATATTACTAATAGCATTGTAGTTTTGAGGAACATCCACGCTTAAGTGGAAGAATGCCTTAAACGAAGGCTCATCAAAACAAGGGAATACCATCCTGGCAATAGTTGGCGCCACGTGAGTTGCGAGCATGTATCTATTCAAAATGAAAGTTTTATTAGCAAAATATGAATGATAACGATGTACATATATACAATATTCTTTTACCTAGTTTCATTTTTGACTTTGTATGCACTCTTGAATAATCCGAGGGAAACGTTGTCATAAATTGGACCATTGTAAGACATTTCAATTCTAATATGTGTTCCACGAGCTATCAGTGAGTGAATGCGAATATTAAGAAACTGGTATTGCTCGATTTTAGTAACGTTTAAAACGTTCAGTTTTTTCGAGGCACCAGTTCGTTTGTTTATACAGAATACAGAGACATTGTCTATTTCGATAGCTTCTGCATGAAGAACAATCTCCGAAGTGGTTTTCTTAACAATGGCAGGGATTCCAACAGTTCCAGTAAAAGTCGAATTCGTCAGTGAGATATTAGGTTTTAGATGGATGAAATACTCCAAGGGTACTACATCGCCAGACAAACGATAGTCCGTGGTATTTTCCGTCGATGATCCAGATTTACTGTTAGCCGTTGCAGTGTCTTCGTCATGTTTCTTTGAATAAGCGGTTGTGAACAGTATCGCCAGTATGACGATTCGTCCATAGGTTTTCCACATTCTTTTCATTCTATAAGAAAGATATATTTAATTATTATATTGGTATTATACTCCAGTAATAATTTGTTTGAAATGCTATCATAGTTGAAAATGTGAACTACACTAAACTTTACTTATTTCGGATGAGGAAAAAAATGCTTGTACGGTATTTCACTAGACTAATTAACAGATATATACGTACTCTTATCTGCTTTATCAAAGTAGTTTTTAATTTATATCTTTACAAAGTTCGTTATTTAGCTTCGTAAAAATTCTAAGTCTAACTGTGCCACTTGTGAACAAAGCCACATTATGCAAATCTTGAACACCGTAATCTTCCTAGAAATTCGTACATTGGTTTTCCCCATTGCGTTGTATAAGGAAAAATGAATCATTATGCATATAGTGCAATTCGACGAAAAGTTTATCTATACTTTATTTATACAAAACTGAACGTTTTAGAAAACGGTAACTCTTATTGACGATAACTTGAAAATGAGTGATTTATAAATAATTTAGATAATATGTTGCATTTACTTATTGATATGATATAATCTGAAACGACTCCAATTAATTCAAAACTTATGTGCATACGATTCTTTTGATAATATTATATCACGTGTATAGTTAATGTATAAAATATAATCAATATGTAAATAAAATTATGCACACTGTCACTTCTGTTAATGATCAAGAACGATATGAACTCAGCCACTACACAATCCAAACTGCTCAGCTTCTTATATTTGCTCTGTTTTTTCCTTATTTCAAGTTTTCCTCATCAGTAATTTAATCATAATTCTTGGTATGCTATATTATGTATTTGATATCAATAAACAGATTGTTGTGTAGAATTATTATATCAGACAACTAGTGCGTAAAGTAAGCGTTTGTCGCCGTAGTGAAATTACATTTAAAATTTTGATTTTTAAATAGAATATTTTAATGCGTTAAAAAACAAGAAATGAAGTCAATACTGAGAAAATTTATGTCGATACTTATTCATAGCAAGCTATAAATAAAGTTAAGATCGTAACATTGATACCATCATGCGATAAAAACCGCGCTCCAATTTGATAGCTGTCAACGTACAGCTGCATAGTTGCATGCGTGTAATCGCGCAGCTAGATTTTTTATGTTTTTATCACAAAGCCCCTACGAGTTCAAAGAAATTATAAAATCTACTACAAACTAAAACAAAAAAAAAGTGTTACGAGAAAAGCTCGCGCTATCTACGCCGTCGATGTAAAGGGGAAAATATTTTATAAGAAGGTCCCCCCTATATAGGAGTGTAGTATCGAAGGACCAGGCAGAAGACGATGGTAGGGGGGAGGCGTGAAGTACGGGGTCGGAAAGCACTTCGTGCGACATTAAAATCGCTTTTCAATCCCTCTGCTTCTGCTGCTTTTTTCCCGCGCGTCCATTCTTTCCCCGGAGGCGAAGAGAATTCTTCGCAGTGCCGACCAGATGCTACCGGACTCTATACGTATATACAGACATGCACCTTCGCGGCTGGTGGTTATGTGAGAATCGGAAGATGGCCGTAGGGCTGCTGATGCACATTTACGTACACTTTTTCTTTTATTTTGCGCTTAGCTAAAGTGATGTCCTTTTGTGGGAAGAGAGAGAGAGAGAGAGAGAGAGAGAGAGAGAGAGAGAGAGAGAGAGAGAGAGAGAGAGAGAGAGAGCGTTTCTATGCAAAGGCTGATTTTGTCTGGGACGAGTGTTGATATGTGAGCTACTGTGTACAATTTTTAGTTTACAGTTTCACTGTAAAATCTAAGCCGTGACGAATTATCTTATTTCTCCCCGAGTATTCTTTCATATAGACTGTGTTTGCTCTATCTTGATCAGTTCTTTTCCATTCAAGATCAGATTGAGAAAATTCAAATGAAAAACAGTCAAACTTGGATACCTTGACTCCGAAAAATGATTGCGTAAATGGAATATAGAATACAGAACCCACATACATATCACCGCAAGAAAGGATAAATTCAGATGGAAGATGAAGCCGGTCGAGCGACGAGAAAACCGCGGGGCGACCATCAGCTCACTCACTCTCTCTCTCTCTCTCTCTCTTTCTCTCTTTCTCTCTCTCTCTCTCTCTCTCTCTCTCTCTCTCTCTGTCTCGAAGCGCTACGAGACCAGTGAATCGAATAATTTCAGGACGACGTATAAGTCCTGCCGCAGCGAAGGAATCCGCTGTACGCGCGTACGAGGATATACAGATAAGCGACGAATGCCGCGGCATTCTTAGGAGATAATTCTCGCTCGGCGCAGCTCATCACAGAGTTCAGCGGGTTTCAATGAGAGCTAGCTATGTGTACACTGCCGATCTTTCGTGTATAAGGAGATTATTTTTGATACGATGAATTCTTGTGGGATTGACTTTTAAAAAAGCGTGACGGTATTTTCGTATCGCATTCAATTTTCAGCTTATGTGATACGCGTGCATGTGGCTATTTGGATGAGTGAATGTATATTAGAAAAGGAATAATTAGCAATACACACTACTACACCTTAACGAATTCACAACCAAGATTATCAATATTCGAATCTTCATTCATTGCACACACTCTCTCTTTCTCATGGGCCACTAAACAAACCTCTACTACGCAATCCCCCCTCCCCAAAAAAACCCCACCATACTTCCTCCACATCATAAGCCTCTCTAATGACACGCATCCGAGCTTCCATTTGCGACAGCGCAGAAGCCTACGCCATAGCACGCCCAGCAACAGCAGACAGGCAGAGCCGTTGGTCGAGCACATAACAGTATTTACTGCACACGTATACATAATACACGTCTATATAATATACAGCCGCGCCGAATGAGAAAGAGACAGAGAGAGAGAGAGAGAGAGAGAGAGAGAGATAGAGAGAGAGAGAGAGAGAGAGAGAGAGGGAGAGGGAGAGAGAGAGAGGTGTCGGGGGCTTTTTCGAGTCCCGACGCCGCCATTATGCTGGATTAGCATTGTGATTGTGTAACCGATGTGACGTGACTCCATTATATATATATCGCGTATATACCGACCCTCGAGTACGCTCTGTGTATTATACATAACGTACGCAGGCGCATTCGCAATCGGCGGTGCATGCACCAGGTCCCGCTGCCCTGTGATGCCAACATGGGACTGGTTACAGCGCGGTCGCTGTTGCGTGAACTGGAGAACGCTGATGAGAGGGGGGTTCTGCTCTTCGAAATTGGATTAGTAAAAACTCACTACTTATCGGCAACGCCGAAATAATGAAAATAAATGCACGTCACATGAAATAGTCAATTATGAAGTAACTGTATAGTTTTATACCTGATAACAATTGTGCAAGTGTGTGCTCAGAAAATGGCTGAAAAATTCACTATTCAAAGTACGGAGGCGACAAAAATATTTCAAAACCGAACAGCGACGAAAACACGCTTATCAATTTACTACTTTTGTAGGAAAAATATCATTGACAATTTACGACACCTTATACTACTGATACTACTGTGTTTTAATGACTCTGTCGTACATTTAAAACATGTCATGCGCGGTTGAACAACAAAATCGTTAATTTTTGCAGGAATTAATTTTTTTTTAACGAAATAACAGATTTCCATATGCGTAAAAAATTACCCTAATAATAACATTCACTTAAATCTGATCTGCATAAATTATTTTCGCTCCGAATGAATAATAAAGAGGCTATAAATAATCTCAAATGCCATATACCTCTCGCAGCTGCAAAAAATAAACGTGCAAACAATTACCAGCCGAAAGAAAAACTTATCCCCTTATAAGACTCCCGAAGTGTCCCACTTACGCTCCATCATATCGCGCGATAAAATTTTAGCAGCTCGAACTGCTCTCTTCCTACTGCACATATATAGTCTTCTCTCGAGTTCAACTGTATATACATATATACGGGGCAAGCCGACGTATACAGATATACAAGATATACAAGAGTCTTGTGGAAAGACGACGAAAACGGGAAGGAGTGCAAGTTCGCTGGCGCGTTTTGCGCGCGATATTCCGCCGGTGGCTCCTCTCCCTCACTCTCTCCGCCGTCATACAATTTATTGGTAAACTTTGCTAGCTTGTTAGGCTGGGCCTACGTGCGCTGGGATAAGAAATATCCTGGCGAAGGTGCGGGTTGAGGAGCTTTCTCTTCTTCTTCTTCCTCCTACTACGTATACCCTCGTGGAGAATGATAACAACTGTTGGAAGAGGAATATGGTGGGATTTTTCGGGGGCTCTTACGTGACGGGCCGAGGAAAGAATTGCATACGAAATTTCTCTCGTTTTTTATATTACTGTTTTTTAGTTTTGAATTCAACGAATCGTGTAATATAAAATTTCATCACGCGATTAAATTCACGCCGTCGCGCTCGAGATGAGAATTGAGAAGTCTTATCCGAGTTGCAAACTAACCAAGAAACCGATGACAAACTCCCGAAGCCTGAACGCAACCGAGCACATATTATATAGTACACACAGCCGAGAACTCTAAAGAGCAATGAAACATATCCACTAAGAGCCCGCGAAGTTAATCTCCTCCCCAGTAGATGAGCACGCGATTCCAATTCCAAACCTCTCTCCCTCCCCCTATCGTATATCTTTCTACGCGATATGTGTACAACGCAGCCCCCCCCCCCGGTCCCTCACACGTAAACGAAAAGCTCGGGGTACGGAGTACGGGGTTAGAATACCAGCGGAGTATGTAGGTATGTATATATAGCAGTCGCGCACTCCTCTCCGTCGCGGGCCACTGGTGCAGACCAGTGCCCTCGACGCTCCTGGCAGTCGCTACGTATACATGCGCGCACGGCCTCAGCCGGCGTTCCAAGAATATGAATATCTTGCAAGCGCCCTTTCTCGCATTTTCCGTCATTTGTGCGCGCTGCGGCTTTTCTCTCTCTCTCTCTCTCTCTCTCTCTCTCTCTCTCTCTCTTTCTCTCTTTCTCTAATAAGGCCGAGAGCACAGCTATGGGAATTCGTTTGCGCGCACGAGTCTCGAGAGAGAGAGAGAAAAAAAGCTCGGTCACTTGTTTCGCGCGCTCTTTGTGCTTTGCGTTTTTTATTTTTATGCAGCTCGAGCGAGCTTGCGGGAGCTTTTTTGTGGCGCGCGCGGCTTTTTTATCCGTTGGCAGGGGGTGTTTTTGTGGCGGCGATGCCTTGATCCGTTTGCCGTCTTCTGAGGTGTGGAGAACGCATCGTTTTTTTATCACGTTTTGGATTTGAAGGAGATTTTATACCTTTTATTCCTAGATTTTTTGAAATGAATAATAAACACTCGAATAATCGAATTCAAAATTAATCCTCCCCATTCCCGGTATACAGTTCCTATAACGAGCGAGGCGCTTCGGAAAACGACTTTTGTCCCGGTTTTCTCCGCGCCGCGCGGCTCTTGCATTAGCGATTTTCTCATTTGAGATTATTGCAAAGGCACAGCGCCGCTAGGAGCTCTCTCTGCGAAACTTTGCTGATCGAGTAATTTCGGGCATAAATTCAATTCCAATTCGCGCGCTTCTCTAGTTAAGTCTCCGTATAAGCGCGCGCTTATACGTGCCTCTATATACGAGACTCTTGACTGCGTAAAATCCTCATTCTCCGGGGGCTTTGAGTATAATAGACATTAGGCCTGTACGTGTGTATGATTGTTGTATTATTCACTTGTATCTTCGTCGAAGGCCGCCCTGGTGAAAATATTGACGTGATTTTGTGATGTATTAAAATTACGTATTTCTTCATGTAATTGTGATATGTGATTTATTACGTCAGTTTATGTTATGTACTGATTTCGAACGTTTCATCACGTAATTTTATGACTTTTTAGAAAAATTTAAATACTTTAACTTTATGAAACTTTTTTACCTAATTTTAGTATGTTAGATAATTACATAAATATTTAGTTCTAAATACTTACTACTAAATACTCTTAAATACTATAAATTTGTTAAAATGAGTGACCATATAGGTGCTACCATGCAGATGATAGTTCGGAAAATGGGGGCTTATGCCTCAGAAAAAAATCATTTTTAACACTTTCACTAAAGTAAAGAATATAAAAAATTAATATTCATCACTCATTAGCCCTCATTTTCCGAACTACCATCTGCATGGTAGCACCTATATGGCCAGTCATTTTAACAAATTTAAAGTATTTAAGAGTATTTAGTACCCTGGTAGAAATTGGCCGATTTAAAATGGTGAAAAAGCTAAGAAGTTGGTAGTTTTCTTTGTCAGTTCTTGTTACAAGATGTAACGTTTTTTATCCTAGTTCTTTGGCAGTTCTTAGATCGAGCTGTTTTTGAAAAGTAATGCCCAAGATAGTTGGTCAAATGACAACGTTTACTTGGCTCGGTTGGCTAAGGCACGCGGCTATGCTTGTGCAGGGCTCGGGTTCAAGTCCCCGGTCGCTCGAAATTTTTCGGATGATTTTTCGCATGCAAATCATTATTCTATAAACCTTCATTAAAAAAAAAAACTCGAATACAAGCCTGCTAGTAATGATTTTCCGATTCTAACCTGGAATCGCCATTAACCATGTGCATCTGTGTCATACTATTTTACCAACTATCTTCAGAATAAAATAGCTAAGAATGCTCAATCTAAAAACTGCTAAAGAACTAGGATAAAAAGCGTTACATCTTGTAACAAAAACTGACAAAGATTAACAACCTCAGAACTTCCAAATAACTTGGATACCGATTCTAACCAGGGTAGTTGGTATTTAAAACTAAATATTTACGTAATTAAATAACATACTTAAATCGCGTAAAAATGTTTCGTGAAGCTGAAATATTTCAACTTTTCTAAAAAGTCATAAAATTACGCGATGAAACGTTCGAAATCAGTACATAACATAAACTGACGTATAATAAATCACATATCAAAATTACATGAAGAAATACGTAATTTTAATACATCACAAAATTACGTGAATATTTTCACCAGGTTCGTTACTGAAAATACGTTTGTTTATATACAATGTCTATACGTAATTTCTTTAAAATTGCTAATCTCGTTCTCTGCAGCAGTGTTATAAATAATTGAGTTGAAAATTATGCCTATAACTCGCGCCACGGTCGTTCCTTCTAAAATTCTCGAAGAAATTTACTGTCCCGAGAAAAGGCAGCCTGCTTGACCAAAGTTAGACGAGAATGACGACGACGACCTCTCGGATGAGTATGTGCAGAGACGAGGAGTCGGAAAATCGGGAGAGAAGGGGACGGGGGGTGGATCGACAATAACTTCTCGGCTCGGCATACGGTTTAATTTTATGCAACGCTTGGCGCGCCTCTTAGCGTGAAATATATCCTTATAACGTTCGACTAGATTGTTACGATTGTTTTCTTCTGTTTCGCGTCTTGATACATACACCATGCTGTATTTGTTGCCTTTTCGTTGTGGTGCGTCAAGATCTCACGGCTTTTCGTGTAACGTTCCGTTTTGCAACTGACCCATTAATTATAATTTGTAATAAAAGATCCAAATTACTTTATTATGATCTTTTAATGTGGTTTTAGAAACAAATATGACATCAACGGCCAATAATCTAAAGATGAAGATGATCATGAGCTGGAGCGCGACGGAGGGATCTCTGAAGAATGAACGTCGCTACAGCCCTAACGTCATGTGCAAAATCTACACAAGGTCAGTGCTTCTTTATATTCTACATGCATTAATTGTATAAAATATTGCGAATTAAGGAACTACATCAGTCACCAAAAGCTCCTTGACATATCAAATCTCGTTACGGCATCTAATACCACAGAAACATGCATCATAAACACTATAACACACACAATTCCATCCTCAGCACGTCACAACCCCCTTCCGAGTCTTTAGGGCTTGGCAACGAAACAGTCACGGCGTGTAAATCTCGGCGAGGTTCCTCTCGTTTTGCGTCGCTGCAGGAAATCTCGTGGCGCACGCTAACAACACAGGTATACACGTATAAAGCCCAGCTCCGAAGAAGACACAGGTCCCGTATGTTTGCCAAGTCGAGCTTCGTTTTCCTCGCTCTCGTATGTGTATATATACCTATGAGACAGTGCCGCATTGCAGCGCCAGAGTGTATACACCTATATACTGCGGGGATATAGCTATATACGTATTGCGCAGGGAGTAGTTACGTGCAGTCTTTACTTTGCTCTTTGATTATATGCAGCATATACGTCTCCAGAGAGGAGGAGGGGGGGGGGGGAGAGAAGGTTGAATTTGGCTGCTGCAGACGATGGCGCGTGTGGATGTTTGTAGATATGGGTAAACTTGTACGTGGCTTTCGGAAGATGCGACTGTGCAGCGCTTTCAGAGAAGCGAACTTCGTTGTACCGTTGATGATGTGCTGCGAAATTATCATGAAATAGTTATATACTGAAGACAGAGTAAAAGATTTTTATACGTTCAGATGTCACTTAAAAACTATGAAAACTACTGTGATGTGCAGTTACAGCATGTGCGGCCTAAATAGACCCAAAAAAAGACAGTTTTGGCACAGGTAACATACCGATATATATGCATTGGGCTCGCAGATAACGATGCGGGAAAATTGAATGATTAAACGAACTTACTTGTAAGTGAGTTTCTATCATAATTCTATGAAACGCCTCTTCCGAAATGATCACAGTGTAGTCCCCCCCCCCCACTCCCGGCCGATGGCGCCACAATCTTTCAAAGTATAGGTAAAAATTTGCGCGACATAGGGGAGCGCCATGATGTTCCGCAGCCCGGCATCTCTCCTCGCGCGCTTCCTCATTACTTTAAAGCTCTACCGTAACGTTATATCTAAGGGACTTCCAAATTTTCATGTGAATTAAGGATCTTTGGGTGGGACTGATCATTTCGGAAGAGGCGTTTCATAGAATTATGATAGAACATCACTTACAAGTAAGTTCGTTTAATCATTCAATTCTATTACACGTCTCTTCCTCATGATCACAGTGTAGATGTTCAACGCACGTTACGGTGGTTATAGTTAAGTGTTATTTTATAGTTAAGTGTTATTTTAGGCCAGACTATTTTTTTTTTTATTCAATTAGCTTAATATACATAACTGGACTCAGCAACATAGAACGCTTATTTATGTAAAACAGCTTTCGCAAACGCATCTTTATCTTTAACTAATTTTAAATTATAAAATTTAGCAAAGGTACTGGACGTCTTTGTCCAGCCTGCTGTTTTGCGCAAGGTATCAGTATCAATGCCATTTCTATTTGCAGCAGATGTAGATGCGTGGAGCGTCGAATGTGCTGTAAATATATTGGTATCTATACCGCACTCTTCTAGGACACTTTTTACCCAACGGCTTAAAGTTTGGGATGTTACCGCTTTATGTGGTTTTTTATAAGATAAAAATAACGAAGCTAAGGAATCTAAATTTGCCCTTATTTCTTTAGTACGTTCCAGATACTCTTCTAAGGCAGTTGCTACGCAGACTTTTTTGTTTTTAAGATAATACGGTAAAATTAGTACGGGTTGACTAGGATTACGACCAGACGTCTTAATTCGATCGGGAATTTTAATTTCTATGAATTTACGCCCAATCTCGATATTTCTTAGTTTGATTAGAGAGAACGACTGCATTACGTCAGGGCTAGTAAGGTAATCAATTTGGTTGTTAACATTTGAAGGTCCAAAAGGCTGTTACCCAGACACGCGGAGAAATAATCGAGAACAATTTTCGGATCCCAAGTAGTATCATATTTGGGCTTCGATGGCTGCAGGTTCGAAAGGCCTTTAAAAAACCTCTTGATACGACTATCCTGTGCTACTTCTGGGCATACTAGCAGGGAAATTGCTGATCGATAGCAGTTTATCGCGCTGGAAGCTGATCCATTATTGTAAAGATCGGTAAAAAATTGTAAAGTCATCGGGACGTCGATCTTAAATGGATCCAGTTCTTTTTTCTTGCAAAAGGTCCACCATTTTCTGAAGCACGTTTCGAACTGCTTTTGCGAAGAGTCTGTGATAGAAGATAGCATGATGTCCATCGCTTCCTCTGGAACTCCTCTCAATTCGTGCGCTTTCCTGACAAGATAGCGGCCACTAGGGTAACTTTGTCCCAAAATTTGCTCTGGGTTCTGCTAGAAAATATTAAATTTTCTGAAGCCTTAAATTTGATTATTTTAGAATCTATCATTAAATTAAATAGAGGGAATCATGGTTGCGCTGGCCAATCAGGGACAACCATGATTCCTCGTGCACCGTCATCTTGAATTTTCCTTAAGCATCTTAAAATTAATGTACATGGGGGAAAGGAGTAAAAATACCATTTTTCCCAATTTAATGTGAACGCGTCCACCGCTACTGAATTGGGGTCGCGTTTCCAAGAGACGTATCTTTTGCAGTTCGTATTACTCCGACTTGCGAAGAGATCAATATTTGGATTTCCTAGAGCTACAGAGATCTTGTCAAAAAAGAACGAATTTAATTCTATTTCGGTATTATCTTGTAATCTACGCGACTCAAAGTCCGCCTCAACGTTTTCTTTTGATGCAATATACGAAGCGAAAATCCAAATATTTTTCCGCTCGCAAAATTGCCATATTTCTTTCGTAATTTGATTTAATTTCTCATATTGGATGCCTCCCATTCTATTAACGTATGCAATTGCGGTCGTATTGTCTATACGTAGCAGAATTTGGCAATTCTTACGATTATTCGCAAAGATTTTTAGAACAAAAAAGGCTGAGAGTAACTTTAGATAATTTATAGAATTAAAACTTTCGTTTCCCGTCCAAAATCCATGAACTTTTCTGCCCTCGGAAAAACCACCCCAGCCTGTTAGTGAGGCATCAGAAAAGATTTCTAGATCACATGAGGATCTTTTTATAGGATTGTTGGTTTCTGTCCTAATGTTACTCCACCAATTTAGTTCTTCCATAATCCCGCGTGTTATAAACATACTTGCTTCATAGTTGTTGTTATTTTTCAAAAACGCTAAGTATTTCGCTCTTTCACACGCTTTTGTATACACAAAACCGTAGTTTACTGCAGTACAGTAAGACACTAACGTACCTAGGATTTTAGCGAATTCTCTAATTTTGATTTTTTGATTGTTTCAATTTAACAATCTTTCTTACACGATCTCTTTTATCTATTGGTAATTCTACTGACATATTTTGCAAATTATATAAAAAACCCAAATATTGACAAGTTCTAGTCGGTATCAGTTGACTTTTAGTGTAATTTATGACAATTCCCAATTGTTCTAAAACAGTAATTACAGTTCTTATACTCTCCAAACATTCGTTGTACGACTGAGCTAAAATTAGAATATCATCCAGATATATAACCAGCAACATACCTAGTCTACGTAAATGAGAAACTACTGGTTTGAAGATTTTTGTGAATACAAAAGGAGTAACGCTCAATCCGAACGGAAGAACTAAATATTCGTACAGTTGATCGTTGAATTGAAATATTAAAAATTTCCTATGCGCCTCATGTATAGGTATGAGGTAATAAGCATCCTTTAGATCTATAGAGCCCATAAAACAGTCGCGTGACATAAGCTTTATAGCTGTTCTTCCGTCTTCGAGCTTAAAATGACGATTTTCAATAAATTTATTAAGTTTTTTCAAATTAAGATTAATCTAGATTTTTCGTTAGATTTAGGTACTAGAAACATATCAGAAACGAATTGATCGCTTCGAAATGCGCATTTCTGAATCGCGCCTGTTTGTTCTAACTCTTTAATTAGATTAAAAATATCGACTGTTTCTTTTCCTGACCAGTCTCTTTCTCTCGGTATGGCATATTGAGTCGGCTTAGAAACAAAGGGTATCTTGAAACCTTCAATCCAAGTTAGAATTACGGAATCCGTCGTAATTTGTTTCCACTCATTTAGGAAGAATTTTAATCGACCTGCTATGCCTACCGTGTCGTTTAGTTCCGTTTCCAGTTGGATCTCCGATTCTCGTGATGACGATGTTCGTTGCTCTTCTGGCGGTTGTCGTATTTCCGGTTGTATTTGGATTTCCTCGATGGCTTCTGATTGGTCTGCCCGGCTGACGTCTTCGTGTTCTCCTTGACACGACGACGAGGCGGGTTGTTCAAGTTTTTTGAATCCTTAGTATTAGGCTTTGTTGTGGGTTTCAACTCAATCAGAGTGCTTTTTAATGTTTTAGCCGATTTAAGCTTTCTTCCAACTTGTCTCCGAATAGAAATTCGGATATATTGGTCTCGGACAGAGTCTCTTTCAGAGCTGAATTTACGTTAGCGATAAAAAGGCTACGCCTGATAATTGATTCGTCCCTGACGATATCTGCTAGTAGCCGGATTGCGTCGCCTAAGGACTCTATTACTGGAAGATCTTGAAGGTCCCTGCCGTCTTAGATTAGACCCGCCATGCCTTTTGCTATTGCTGCTAAAGCACTAGCCAACCTGTCTTGCTTATTGACAATATGCGTGTCTCTGCTTATTTGCGCAGGCTGGAAAACAGTTTTGAGCCCAGGATTTATTTTAGGAGGCTTGCTGAACTTACAGTTTTCTGGGAGAGGATATTTCTTTGTCAGGTTTTCTCGTTCCTTTTCAGGTAACCCTTGCTTGATGATATCCTCCCACCGTACAGCTATCTCTCAGTGCAAGGCTGGAGCATACAACTTCTCTTCCAAGACTCTCTTGCCAATGGCACTCAAGATTTCCCCACTGAGTGGAGTATCCTCGTTTACTGCGGAAGGATCTTTGCTTGGCGAACGTTTGGGAGGTCCGCGTGAACCCGAGCGTGAGTCAGACGCACTACCTATTAAAGAAAGAGAGTAAGGCGTCCTTACTAAGGGTGCTCTAATCTCCCATCAGGAAAATAGAAAGACAAAAAATTTTCATTTGTGTTAAATTAGTCGGTTAGAGTTTGGCTAATTTTCGAAATTCTTGTGTAAACGAAATCACAGTTATCTATGAGATAACTTCTCTGACGTGGGTTAGAGCCCAGTCTTGAGTATCCATCTCGGTTAGCGCCGAGTTTTATGGCTGTGATCGTCCTTTTGACTTCAAGCATCTCGCGATGTTCGCGGTTTCGTTTCGAGGTTAACGCCTACGAAAGCGTTCGCTTGTTTGCTCAGGTTAGAGCCTGGCAGAAAAAGAAAAAATTTCTTTTGATGACCGCAGATTATTTAATTACGAGAGCGGGATTCTCGAGATGGACTTGATGTCCCTCCCGAATTCTCGGAACTGCTGCTCGAGTAACGCCGCCTTCGCCGCTTCTCCTTCTTTGTTCTTCTTTTTTCGACTTTCCGTGTTAGTTTCCGAAGCTTCTTCTTAAAACCTCTCCCGAGCTTTCCGATGAAATATCGCTGTCTAAATCTTCACGTCTTCGTTTTCTGCCCATCGTCCTTTCCAGAAAATCTTCTTAGAAAAATACACTTAACCTTTGTGTGAAGCACGTGTGGCTTGCTCGGCACAAAGCGAAAAAATGAGGAAGCGCGTGAGGAGAGATGCCGGGTTGCGGAACATCATGGCGCTCGCCTATGTCGCGCGAATTTTTACCTATACTTTGAAAGATTGTGGCGCCATCGGCCGGAAGTGGGGGAACTACACTGTGATCATTTCGGAAGAGGCGTGTAATAGAATAGGAAAGAGTCTGTGCGCCACCTATCATCACTGGCTAGAAGCTCGAAGAGATGCAGCCGTGTAGGCTAACAGGCCTAAAATGCGTTGAATAACATCGCGGTCCACACGTTCGCACAAATCCTTATTGAGGGGGAGTCGTCCCAAAAGCTTCGAAAATCCGCCACGGGGTATTTTGTATTTCCAAACTTCTAGAAAAACAGAAAGTTCGATCGAATTTTTCTTTCGGTACAACAATTCATTAAACTTAACACTACGGCACTACAGACTCGTTTTTTCATTTGCAAGCTTTATTTAAAAAGTTTTATGTAAAATTATATTTTAAGGTTGGCGCTGCAATCGCATGAGTACCACGAAGTACGCATAAACATCTGTTCGTATTTCCAAGATTTTAGAAAAACAAAAAGTCTGATCGAAATTTTCTTTCGGTAGAACGATTCATTAAACTTAACACTACGGCGCAACAGACTCGGGTTTTCATTTGCAAACTTTATTCAAATAGTTTTATGTAATAGAAAAACATTGTTTTTTGATACGACATTCCCTAAAGTTTAAAGCCAATCCACATAGAGCTCCGTGAGCTGCAGGCCATGCGGCATTTATATCGTTTTCACTTACAAGAACTAGAATTGGCCGAATGTGAAAAGCTTTCGTTTACAGTAGAAATGATAGACACACACGGCACAATGTTGATTGGCTATGTTACAGGTTGGACTCTATGTAGTAGTTTTTGATAAAAATGCTTAGTGGCACAAATCTTTATATCTTATGAGATTAGAAGTTAATGGCGATTTTTGAGTAGTTGAGTAGTTTCCACCCTAATGTTAAAAGTCTCTTATTTCGAAGATATACGGCTAAAGGTTGCAATAATAAGAAGTGGCAATTAAAATTTTTATTACAAACAACGTTAATTTCAATAACGCAGTAATACATCACACAATGTGGAATAATTGGGCGAAAGAGAGAGAGAGAGAGAGAGAGAGTTCGCGCACACTCATATTATACAAACACAACGATCAAATGGAGCATGAGGACAACGTCGACGATCAGAAGCGAAATTGGGCGCGGGACAGGGCCTGAAAAGACAGTCGACTTCGTTAAACCGTTTCCCCCCGCCAGACGTTTATAAGCGACGGAAGACGTGAAAAATCGATGCCGAATCGCACGCGCTGCGGGATCCTCGCAATTTAAACGCGAACTTACTTATATATATATATATATATATATATATATATATATATATATACATTTAGGGAAAGGGGCGCCGCTGTTCGAAAGAGAGAAAGAAAGTCGAAGTTCCGGAGGAACGTCTCGCTTTGTCGCGTCTTTTGTCTCCCACTTTCTCCGCGGGCTCTCGATTTTTTTTTCTATTCATTGTCCTGACTCTTCGGCACTTTTTTCCTTCTTTCCCAGCGTTCCGGCGCTTGTCAGAATTTTTTCTCTCTCTCCTCTCTAGAGGAGCGTAGAAGTAAATTCAATATTTTGGCTATCGAATTGCCCTGCGCGGCAGGGGGTGCGATTCGCGGCTCCTGCTTTTAGAATTATTGGGATTCGTTCGATCGCACCCGATTTTCTTTGCACTGGTTTGTATGCTTTAGAAATCAATTTGTGTGTTTTTTTGTACTTATACTACGCTCAGTGTAGCAGAAAATATTACTCCATGATGTTTTCGTAATCGTTTGTTTGTGTTCGAATTGACGATCGTTATATTTTCTACACATTGGGAAATCTATTTAAAATTCCATCATATTTGATTCGTTAAGTATCTGTGTATCAAAATACGGTTAAATATGTTGATCTTGTTTTTGCGTAGTTTTTTATTTTATTTATTCAAATAGTTTTGAATGAACATAGCTAAAAAGTTTACAGAACCTTTACCTTTGGATCATAATTATAAAACCGAAATGATTCTTTTGTCAATTTTATAATCATGCTATTCGCAAAGATTACTTCGTTAATACTTATGCTCATTCTTTTATGCATAATGTGCAGACGAAATCATTTGTCCATCGCATTCTGAAAAAAAAACACAAAGGACACCCCGCGTACGTAGCACCGAATCGCTAAATTTCGATTTTTCTCACGCGATAAAAAGCAGCAGGTCAATCATCAATGCCGCACGTCGCCACCTGAAGTCGTCGATACGCAGGCAAGGTATACAAGAAAAGCCAAAAACCAGATCGACAACGCAGGCGGCGGCGCCTAATAAGGCCCAAGTCGTGCCCTACTGCATGTACAATGTATACATAAGTCCAAGCGGCACAAGTCCCACGTGAGCACACGCGAGGAAAGGGGATAAAAGGATACCCGGAGCGCTCGACACTGCCAGGGGCGTAGCGGCAAAACATGCGAACACAATATTGCTCCAACTACACGACAATTATTATTCATAAGCTTTATAATTAAGGCCTGACCCCCGCGGGTTGTCGGTATCTCGCAGCATCTTTTCGCAGCCCCTATGGTGAGCTTGCCGAAGTAAGATTGGGGGATTGATGGCACTGTTCTTCCGAGGACTTTTTTGCGATCGATGATGGCTGATATTCTTTCTTGGGCGAACCGTTGATAGGAAGGTTTGATGTGCTGAAGTTTGTATCAATTTTTGTTGTATGCATTATATATTTATTGAAAAATCTAAATCTAAATCTATTTTAATGAACAAAAGATGGCTTGTTTTTATCGCGTTTCTAAAACAAGAACAATTTATTGGTAGCGGTTTTATAAAGATGTGGTCACTTTATTATATTTGTACATAGAAACTTGCAAGATAAAACGTTATCACGTGTAAAGGGAAGCGCCCGCGAAAATGCAGTCAAGAAGTTTGTCAACTAAAGCGATATCCATGCAGACCTACCCAGAAACAAATTTGGCATACGCCTCTGGCTTTTTTTGGCAAATTGCAAGTAAGAATCTCGCTCGCGAGAAGATTTCGTGTTACAATTACATTTTCCATTCTCTGGCAGTCGAAGAACTCGTGCTGCGTCATTGTCGTTGGGACAGGGCATTGTCGCGTCCACGACAATGAATTCTTGCGAACCGAGTCCAAGCTCCTTTCTATTTCCTCTTCGTAACCTGAAGTATTTCGAATTTTGCACTTTTCAATGCGACTCCACTGGGGTAGTCTCAAAAGTGTCAAAGTTTACCGGGACATCGTGAATCGAACGTACAATATTGTAACATTGAAGTGGTTTCGAGAACGAGTAAAAAGTTTAGCAATTCATTAAATTTAATACAGAACAGAGGCAAGGGTCAAATTAAACGGAAAAATATGTCATACCCTCGCGAGTCAAGAGTTGAAAACCATTACGCATTTGATTCAGCAATAAGGCGACCACAGGACGATCGAGTATATAATCGTATAAACGCGTCTCCCACGAGTATATGCTCAACGGTAACCAGCCGTGCTCCTCACCACCAAAGCTGCAACCCTCACTACATTTTCCACACACATACGAGGGTCATCGCTTTAACGCGTTAACGCCCGCCTAATGCAACCTTAACGAAGCCCTTAATCCAATTCCCCGGAAAGTGCATATAACGAAATCACGTCTCCGCGGGCGCGCACACACAGAGCCGGTGACCGGAAGCCGAGAAGAGAGAGAGACTACCCCTCACACATAGTCCATTCTCTTTTTCTCTCTCCCCGCGTGTATGCGCACTCGTTCGCCGCTCGAATTCGCATGAATGGGCTTTCATACATTGTATACGCACTCGAGAGATTTTTGGCTGAGACTACAGCGCGTGCGCGCGCGCTCTCTCGAGGGGCTACCTGTCGATTTTCTCGAGATTCAGAGCCTCGTCCTGCGGCTTTTACGTGATTGGGTCAACAGTACGTTTATAGAGAGCGAGCATTGAAAGCCACGACGCCGAGATGTCAAAAGGTGCTGCGGCGCTGAAAGGCTCTGCCCAACCAAGCGTCCCGAGAGTCAAGCGTCTGCGCGCTGCTGACAAAAAATCGGGAAATGGAATTGTATTCGAAATTCGTATTGAAGACTGCATTGTGCTTGATGCCTCTGGAGTGGGACATGTGCAGAGAGAAGGAATTTTAATAAGCGAGTATAATATTTGGATGAAGCGCAGGTGCTCACCGCACTCTCAAGCTTGTCAAAATGTTTTTCTTCTCTATTTGATGATTATAATATATGAATCCGCTGTAAATCGACACTGCACTTGCAACTCTTATACTATTTCTCACACACAAACAGCCATAAAGAGTCATTAAAAACTTTCAACCCGGCAATCTCCATCGGAGATCTCGAACATCCGAACCCGGTCGCAGGAATTCAACGAGAGGTGCCGCCCTGTGGGGTCCCATATGCGCGTCCTTCCTATAGGGAGCGAAAGATCAGCCGCGCGTCGACAGCCGAGGGAATTATCAGAGCTCGCGCACTGCAGAGAGATCCGTTATCTCGGTGGCACGCGTTCGCCGACTCTATTCCCGATGCGCTTCAGCCTGGACTCTCCCACGTGTACGTACGTACGGATACGCGCGGATG
Organism: Nasonia vitripennis; assembly: GCF_009193385.2. Lineage (NCBI taxonomy): Eukaryota > Metazoa > Arthropoda > Insecta > Hymenoptera > Pteromalidae > Nasonia > Nasonia vitripennis. The sequence continues at coordinate 4,130,747 of NW_022279623.1, read as the reverse complement.
CGATATAATGGAGATGTCATCTTGTCTGTGCTTTGACAAGCCCATATAGCGCCGAGAAGAGGCGACTATATCTCCCTCGCTTGTTTTGCCGACGGGATGCCCTTTGCCGACGAGAATAGCCGGAAGATTAGGTACTCGATGCTCTATGGGCTTCCGTATCGAGTCGGCTTGATTGCGTAGTCTGTGTGTGTTTTGATTTTTTTTGAGAAATTTTTTTCTTTTGCACAGAGGGGGACGAACGATCGAAAGTGATTATGCACGGAACACGGCTTTGAATGCGGAATTTGTTTGGTATTCATGAATGTAGTTGCTTGTTTTTTTTTTGACTGTAATATGCAGCGATACCGATGATTATTTGCATCATCTGAGTGATTCACACATGGTTCTTAACGAGTGAATAGACGAATAAATAAAAAACAAGTTGGAGCATTTTTGTAGGATTTAAAATGGAGGCTTCGCGATACGATATCGCGTGTCGGCTAAAAATAACCATCAAAAACTCCCCGACGATCATAAAATTCATGAATAATTAATGACGCACATCGGGCAGGAATCCGGCGTCTCTCGTTACCACTCGGGCGAAATTCAAGTAGCGAAGGTCAGCCTATGGAGAAGCTTTCCGCGTCGGGTCATGCGCCGACGAGCCATCCCCGAGTGTTTAAGATCCTTCGATAAGGGAGGACACGTGCTGACGGGATGTATTAACGCTCGCCCCCCCCCCCCTCTCTTTCTACAGCCTCCCGCAGTCGATTCTTTTCTCTCTCGCGAGCGCTTTGGATATATTGCCTTTTAAAGGACTTTAAGAGCCTCCTTATCGAGAGAGAGAGAGAGAGAGAGAGAGAGAGAGAGAGAGAGAGAGAGAGAGAGAGAGAGAGAGAGAGAGAGAGAGAGAGAGAGAGAGAGACTGGGGCTGAAAGGGCTCGTCGCGCGCGCGCTGAATTTGTTCTTCCCTCGACTTTGGCTGACGTTCCGTGTCTTATCGAGCTTTTACATCTGGGATTTAGTGCGAAGATGGTTCGAGGCTTAAAACTAATTTCTTTTTGTTCGTCGCGACGCTTCTTTTTTTGGTGTGAAAATGCTCCGTAACGCTTCATTCGATTCGCATCGATATAGAGCATACGAGTGTTTGCGAGAGTAAAAATAGATACGCTTTCAAATAACTCATCGAGTTAGGTACACACACCAAGCAGCGATGTGTCTTCCTTAGAAAAATATTCTTTATCTAGTCGATCATCGACTCGAACCTACAGAGAAAAATCTATTAATAGCTCGTGTCATTTCTACTTCGCATGATTTCGTTTGCTCGAACGATGCGTTGTATAAACAAAACGCACTTGTTCAAACAAAGCCAATAGGCGAAAACAAGTGTCGCGCAGGAAGATTCTCACGCCGAGCCGAACTTCATCCGCAAAGAATCTCTAAGCGAGAAGTCGCCCTATAGCACCATGGTGCAGCCGAGGCTATTACACGCAATAAATCTCCTTTGAACTTTTGTTTAAATCGATCGCCGCAGCAGCTCTCGCCCCTATTACACGGGAAAATCATATCACGCAAAAGGCAGCGCCGTGGCATATTGCCTACACCGCTTCGAGATAGGCCGGACGATAGCACAGGCGTATATAATACACGTCGCCCCGTTTCATACATGTATAGCGAGTCCCGCGTTTTGTGTGCAGAAACGGGGGTAGAACCGTATATATAGGCGTAGCTCTGTGCGAGGTAGAACCGTACAGCAGTGTGATACCGATGCGGACCGATAACGCGAGTTCGGCCTCTCTATAACGGCTTTTTGGGGGTAGTTGCTTTTGGAACTTTCTCGTGGGAAGGCACTGTGGGGTGGCTTTTAACGAAATGGTCTATATTGGACCCGACAATTTTTACCAAGATGATGACTTGTGTAACAAGAAGGACATCAGATTAATTTTCAATAATGCACATTTTAGGCTTGAACTTCGTCGCACTCAACAAACATATAATTGCACGATTACTATAGTTACGAGTCTGTTTTGAAACTGTTAAGTTCAATAATGCGAATATGTATATACATATAGTCTGGCATACATTTGTTTCGCGTTGCAGTTCTGCGCTAAACGCTGCTAATGGCAGGCGCTAACCCAGCATGGAATGCCTTCGGGGTAATTGTAGTTTCTATAGGGTCTTTTAGCCGAACATCGCTGTACTACCTTTGAAGCCGGTTCAAATACCAACTATTAGCAAATATTCAATTAACTCCGCAAATTAAATAACGAGTCGCGTGCAAGTGTGACGATTTGGCAAAATTATTTATATAAGTTAGCTAATGCAGATTTTTCCCTTGAAAAATTTACAAATTTGCGAATCGCAATTTTTAACAGCTTCTATAAAATAGTTGACAAGAGCCTGAATCACTTGATCCAAACGTCTCGATCGCAATCCCATACTGTCAGTGCTGACGGATCGTTAGCGCCCCACCAAAGGTGCAGACCATTAAGAGTCCGCCTGCAGCGCGCTTCGTCGTACCAGGTGTTTCTCCAAATTATTATGCCTGATTAAGAAAATTCCCATGACGTTGCAAACTGCGCTTTCTGCGATATTTTCTCTTAAATCAGCGACATCACATCCGAATGCTAGATTCATCCCACTTGATTGCGTTTGCTTCCGAGAAACGAAGAATCTCAACGATCGACGGCTAATTCGAAAATTCCCACACATACACTGAGAGAAATTTATAGTAAATTTTACTATACTGGATAGGAAATTTTAATAAAAGGTTTGGTAATCCACTCACAGACTGATAGTCTAGTAATTTTTACTAAACTGTATAGTAAATTTTATAAAACTATAAATTTTACTATACTGAGTAGTAATTTTTACCCTGACTAAATTAAATATAAAAATGCACATAGTGGAAAAATTATTTTCAATTATTATATGGTTCTAAATTTTTATGGTTATGGAAGGTTACTCTTCTAACGCACTTCATTCAGAGAACATTATCGATTCACTCGCCGCAGTTGATTTTTAGAGACATTAAACTAACCTAGATAAATTTTCTACAACTAAACGCTTAATTATTATACATATTCGCAATTCGCAGTACATATGCTTATACGCTCGCAATTGTTACAACAGGGTTGCTAAACGGACTTATATACTAACTGAGCTAACTTCTTACCGCTTGCGGGTTTTATTTCCCGTGCACCCCCTAGCGGCAGCACACAAAACAGCCATGTTTGCTAAACGCGCATGTGCATAACGCGTCAATACGCATCAGTTCCGATTTTCAGATGAAAAGTACTATACGTTCTATTAAAAATTACTATACTGTCAGGTAAAAATTCATACATTGGTGATTTTCACTATAGTTTCTGTTAATTTTTCCTATTGAGTATGGTAAATTTTATATGGAAGTTTAGTAAAAATTGATATAAATCTAGTAAAAAGGTCAGTTTTGTCAATCTGTGACGAGATTACCAAACTTTCCAGTAAATTATCATGAACATATAGTAAAATTTACGCACTATTTCTCTCAGTGTAACACTCCATTATTTACCATCAACGCCATTGTTTACACCATCCCGTCTCTCTTTATTAAATCAAACTCCCAGACTATATACGAACCAGAGAGCTCGAGAGAAAAAAAAGCAGCGCAGCAAAACCAGTCCATCGAGGAAACAACGAGCGATGACTTTCCAGTCAAGTGACCACGCTACAAAGTCAAAAGCAAAGTCTTGGCCGATTCCTTCATCGACTGTAGCGCGCACAAAGGCCAAAACAAAGTCAAACAGCGCGAAAAAAACCCTTCCCATAAGCCTGCAACAATAAACCCTCTTGCAAAGAAAGCGAAAGGTGATTATCCCCCGAAATTGACTTTATCTCGCGAGGCGCACGCAAGGTGCGCGAGGGCTCTACATATATACACACACACACACACACACACACACACAGGCCTCGTCGATACGCGCGTATAACAACGTATATCCACACACGTGTTACGCCCTCCGGGCATTGTCTCGTCCCTCTCTTATTTCCCGCTGTAGTATGAGAACGCTTGACTTCTCGAAGCCGGCGCGGCTGCTGATTGTAGGGTGAATTTCTCCGGAGTTTGCGGGCATTGTCGGCCGATAAATGACGGGGGGAGGCGCTGCGGCCGTGCACGCGCACACCTTGTTCCTCTTTCGCCTCCCTCCTTTGCTCTCTCTCGGCGCGCGTGTAATAATGAATCGCTGCTGCTGCTGCATCCCTGAGAAGATTTCAAATTACATACTCGGTTCTGCACGAGCCGCAGGGGGGCAGCGCGCGAATTTCGCCCAAGACACCCCCCGCCACGCTTCGTCGTTTTGTTCGGACCGGCTATAACCCCTCGCGCGCGTGTGTGTGTGTGTATGTGTGTGCGCGCGCAACTATGTATCCGAGGACTATTTTGCCGCCTTCTTTGACCGCTTGGCGCCTTTAATTCCGCTTGACTTGCCGATCTTATCGACACGGCCACCCAATCCTGGGTAAAACTCAGATATCGGCGGCTCGAGCTCGTTCGCTGCCGCGCGTCAGTAGGACTGTACGGGCTTTGGTGTGCACGGAAAAATTGGGCGCAAGAATGCGCGAGAGCGAGAGGAATATTCGCCAGGTTCGTTTATTAAGTGTAACGAGAGAGCCCGAGAGAGAGAGAGAGAGAGAGAGAGAGAGAGCCTCGGGGACGACTTCGTTGAATGGAATTGTTTTGGCTCTTGTTCACGTGCACACATTACGTACGACGCAGGCTAATAGCGAACGCTTCGTTAAAGAGAGACTTTTTGCACGAGCGATTGTTGGATTCAATGATCGCAACGATGCGAAAACGGTTTTGTGCACGACGACTGATGATTAGCCTCAGTGGTGTGCGGCTGCGGTGTATCGGGTGCGAGTTTGGATAGACTATTACAGAGGGAATCGATCGTTTCGACTAACGATGAGTTAGGCTGATTGAGTTTGTCCCGGTTTGAGAGCGTGTAATGTGATCGTGAAAATTTGTAAAATTTCAGTGATTTTAAAATGAATGGTGTTTCGTATACTTTGTTGCTGATAGCCAGGCAACATTGTATACAGATGTAAAAATAACAAATTGAGCTATAATTTGAACACGAGGAAAAATGCTTGAAAAAATGAAATTGCGTAACCTTAATGACTTCCCGCTGACAGTAAATGACGTTATGAGTGCTGTATACTGTAGAGCGCATTATACTTTAAAGGCTAATATTTTGAGGAACAAGCAGTCGTTTGGAAATTCCGGAACAGATTTGAAGGGCATTGTTACGTTTCCCGAGCACTTCTTTTAAGTGTATTGTTTTAACATCTACTACGACAAATAGTACCTTTAGGAAAACACAATAATTCAACAATTTTACAGAATTGAAATTTTGAAGAATGCTTGTTGAAAATGTTGCATTATTTTTAGTTTATTCTGCAATAGTACAATGTTCAAAGGCCAAAGGCCAAGTATGGGCTTCTCGACCTCGTGTAAAGTTGGCAATTCTAAAAACGTCCATTCATACACTTGGTGCACAATATAATATTGAGGTGTCAGTATATAAATTTAGAAAACACGTACTCAATAATAAGTTATAGAGATTTAATTTCTTAAAAGAACTACGGAGTTATACTGTTCGAGGAAAATACGGAATGGAAATATAATGAAAAGGTTTATTTTACATGTGACCAAGCAGTTTTTTAGTGCAATGAAGAAATGATTCATTACATTTGAATGATATTTTATTCCTCAGCAGCAGCATTTTATATCGTTACATAATGTATCTAGAATTACAAACACAAATAGCTATTAAGGATTTTATTAAAAGTATTAAAATAATTTCAACTTCGACATATCTAGCGTGGCGCACTGTACAGCGTGAAAAACAGTCTCACATTCATTAGCTTCCTCTAAAACACCGAAAAAGATATTACAAATTTTCAATCTTCTCTAACATTACTGTATCATTAATATTCATAACAACTGCCTTACTTTTTTGGGAGCATTTTTCGATTGTCTTGATCATAGCATCTCTTACATCATCTTTAATTTCATCGGGTAAATCTTCGATTGCTTTTGCAACGTTGATTGGTCCATCATCCTTTAACTGGAACCACAATAAAATCAAGGTTTAAAATTAGTCGATAACATTTGTATTAACTTAATAAGCTCACCATTTCTTTTTCTTTAAAAACACAAGCTGCAAAGCATTTGAGTTTTTCGTCTGCATCTTTCAATTCATTTTTCATAGTAGCGTATACAGTCTCAAGAGTAATACCAATGTCTTTAGAGCATTTTTCTGCCGCTTCTTTGTCTTGTAGATGAAGCTGTATCTCCCCAGCCTGTTTACAAAAAAATTATGATATACGTTTATTACACTTGTTTTGCATGTCAGCGGATACATGACATGTACACTAACATTTATGCATTTTCTATACTAATTGAGCAGGTTTGAAATAACGACATTTTGGTTGTTGAGTAAGTAACTTTCAACGAGCAATAATGAAATATAACATTGACGGTTAAACAAATTAAGTCCTAGTAAACATTTTACCATTTTCGTTGGCGAACATACTGATCGCACGGGGTCGTTTCTACTCAAAATAAAGAATTAAACAAATCAAAAAACTATTCAATAAACCTTTGATAATTACATATTCAATTATGTGTAATAGGTATACATGCTTACATTTTAAGTTAATTCCCCAACAGATAGTGAAAATAACTAGCAGGGAGATTTCTTCTCCAGATATCATGAAAACTATTTATTTTGAGACATAAACACGTGCATAAAATTGCCTCGCAAACCTATTAGTTATACTAACTATTAATCTAAAATTTATATTAAAATCATTTATATATGATTGCTTATATTTTTTGCTTTCTATATATTCATATACACTTGTATCATTTTGTGCAGTATATGTATTGACGATTAGAATCAGTTGTCAAACTTTCATAGCATGTGTATCATTAGATTTATGTTATTTTTATAATTTCGGGCCAAGTATATAATCAATCCGAAATTTGACAAAAGCCACGATGATAAAGCACTATATAAAAACTGGATTCATTTTTTATAATTACCTTCATTTCGTTTGAATGCAATAATGATAGCCTTACGCGATTCCCCACTACTTTATGTTCCATCGACATTATATGAAACTTGAATCTTTCTGAAGTATATAAAGGCTGCGGCATCCGACGAATGAATTGTGTTTATACTGTAGTTGAAGAAATAGCTTTGCTTGGTTTTCAATATTCATTTTTTCATACAACAATCATGAAGGTAGCCATAGTGGCTTGTGTTTTGACAATCTGCAGCATTTTTGCGGGAAGCAAGGTAAGTTTCATGAATTTCTTGTAATCAATTTAATTGTTTAAACAAATCAACGTTGCTAGTAGATTTAAAATTTATTTGTTAATGAAAATTCTTATAAAGTCTATTCAATTATTATACTCAAAAAAAAGAAAAAGCGTCAAGTGTCATATTATTTTCAAAGTTTTGAATTTTAATTTAATTCATCTTAGGCGGACTTGACGGAAGACCAAAGGAAAATTCTCCAACCTTTAAAAGACGAATGTTTCCAAGAAACTGGACTTGATGCAGGTAATCAGAATGAATTTCAAACTCCTGTGCATTAATCTTCACCTATGTGAACATAAGAATACAGTTTTAAATAAATTTTGCATGTTTCAGTTACGTTGGAGAAATTTAAGAAGGAAGGTAAAGAATATTGAGAATACTAATTAATATACATACGTTCCAAAGACGTTTTCATCATTAAAATACAAATGTTTTTTAGCTTTGCAAAAGTTCAAGACGACTGGAGAAGTTAGTAATGATGAAAAAGTAAATTGTTTTTCGGCTTGCATGTTCAAGAAAATTGGATTCGTAAGTTTGATTTCAAATATTATTTTGCTACGAACAATATAGTACATTATTTATTTTCATGAATTGTTTCTTTTATTTATAATTTATTCCAGATGTCCGAGGAAGGTAAATTTGAAGAAGATACAGTTCGTGCTTTGATGTCTGAAAATTTCCCTCCAGAGACCTTAGATAAAGCTATCGAAAACTGCAAAAATGAAGGTAAAAATAGGTCCATTTACATAAAATTCTGTTACGTATAAATTATTTCACTGAGGGAGAACAAAATTTTCTTTTATTTCAGTCGGAAAGGACCACTGTGAAACTGCGGCGAAACTCATAGTCTGCTTCATGAATAACAAAGCTGGAATGGAGAACGTATAAGCGTGTTTATAAGTGATTCACCGAACACACGGATCTATTGGTACGAATAATAATACTCAAAAACAAATAGTGATTATTACGCGTGTAATAATATATCTAAACGTTAATGTGTATAATAACGTAAATAATCTAAAAATAATGATTTTATGCGAGGTGCGCAACTTTGAGTGTCTTTTTCTACTCGTAAATATTACTGTATGTTTCCACGTAATCCAGTCGTTGTCAACAACCAATGCTTCGTTACAAAAACTTGTCACGTTACGTAAACCGTCTGTATGTACATGTACACTATACTCTTCGAATAAAAGCAAACAATCTGTAGCTAACGAACAATCCACGTCAAAACTTCATTTCTCATCAAAATTCCATCTTGCATCTCCAAAAAAAAAATATTTAATATCTCAACTGTGACAACAAGTTAGCCCGCTGAACGAATTATAATATTTCGTCGCGCTATAACCCTCTTGTCTCTCTAAAGCAACAACTCTTTCTCCCACATCTATTTCCACATTATGCCTCGTTGTCCCTTGCTCGTCTTTTTTCACGCGTGCACGGTAAACATATCATTATGATCGCATCCCTCATGCGCTTCTGCGCATGCACATTTTTTTCCGACTCCCGTGCAATGCCGGCTATCGTTTCAAAGGCTTTGGCGACGACGAGCCCATCAATGCGGACGCGCGCGCTTGCGTTTACAGTGCGACAAGTGCGCAAACACGCGAATGCAATAGCTGTCCGTCGTCGTTCCTCTCTCTCTCTCTCTCTCTCTCTCTCTCTCTCTCTCTCTCTCTCTCTCTCTCTCTCTCTCGCTCTTGCTTTCTCTGTAGCTAACGTTTCGCGAATTACGCGCACACACGTCGGGAATCAGTGATGCGCGCTAAAAACGCTTAAAATGCTTATGTCGCGCTTACCCACGCTACGCTGCACGTACAACGCTAAAATACCATGTACAAACATTCTTTTTTTCCTCTCTCTCTGTCCGGGTGTACCTCGTTTTTCGTCTGCTCATTGCGATCCTCTCGAAGTTCTAATGCGCTGATCCTTTTCCTCGCGGGCTCTGGGCGGCTTTTTTCGATGTAAAACGCGTATTATAATTACGCATGTGCGCGAGGCTCAGGTTGAAGCACGAAAAGTGCGAGCGCTTTCAGCGGGTAGGCATGAAGAATTCGTTTCGCTTAAAAATTCATAATGTGTTAAGGTCCAAACGAAAACAGTGGCTTTTCATATTTTGAGCGAATAATCAAAACTATAACCGCGAATAGCTCTTATAATGACGTAGCCTGTAAAGATCGGAATGACGAGATAATCACTTCAGCGCGTATGGAGCGAGTGTTGCAGCAAAGTGAGAGAAAAAAGAAGACGCGAAAAACGAAGAGGAAGAGGGACGAGTAGGGGAAGCTGGCAAGTAGTCGCCACATCGACGGCACTTGGCGGTCGCCTTTCATGTCTCGTGTGCGCGTGCTTAATTGTCAAGCATTCAGCTCCGAACTGCTTGCAGTATATCCTGCGGCAAGAAGTGAAGCCGGAATAAGGAAGAGGAGAATGAGAAGAAGGTGTGGAAAGAAGGGTTAAGTCATTAAATTATTCCGGGAGCTGCGCACTGTGTGTTGTTCTTTCCTTTTGGATATCCCTCGCGGCGTCGGTACACTGCATATGTTGACGCTTTTAAGCAGAATAATCTGCTGACACTAATGGTTATTAGTTTACTGTACGTGCGCGACTCGTGTTTGAAAAGTGAGCGTGACGCGTTTCTTCACCTCGTAATGCGCAATTCCGTGTTTCATTACGTACAACGTGGGACCATCGATTGTAAAGCTTATCGGGGCCGAACGTCATAGCTCTTCTTAAATTACCATATAGATGTTCTGCGATCGTAGAGAACACAGCCTGTTCCAAGAACAACACCCGATGCTGCATACACAGCCAAAAGTGACGCCAGTCGAAATGACCCGCCATCGCTTTTCCCCAAAACAAAGTCAAACCTCTCCACAGACGCGCAGTGTATGAAACAGCTGCAGAGAATGAGCGTTGAAACGAGGTGAGCTGCGTGCACCGAGAAGAGGCTGCCGCCGCCGACGACGACGAGCGACTCACTGACTCCGCAACGATCCTTCAGAGCGCAATGAACGCGAAGCGTGTCGGCAAACACGGAGCCACTCGCCGGGAAAGAAGTCGCCCCGCGGGGTGTGTATTTCTCTCTCTCTCTCTCTCTCTCTCTCTCTCTCTCTCTCTCTCTCTCTCTCTCTCTCTCTCGCACATGTACGTTCGACCGATTCCGAAGTGCGTCAGTGCCAGAATTCGATTTTTTTCCATTATACGCGCGGTATACGGAAAAAGGACCGGATCTCCCTGCGGCCACGTACTGACACACGGCTCTGCGTTTCCATCTCTGACGTGTGTTTCATTTTGCTTTGTTGCTGCTGTTGCTTTTTCCGAGGTTTCAATCAGTAGCTCTCGCTTTGTCGGGTAGACCGAGCGAAAGGTAATTTTTAGAGGGACTTTCCAATCGCGATGCCGGGTTATAGTTTTGCCTCGCTCCCGCGAATAATTATTCGAGCGGCTCTCGCTTCGCGAAATTGAACGTTTTCCTCGCTGCGAGGGGAGAGCCGATTCGATTTAACGCGATTCGTTTGTTTATCAATCAATTTACTGGCAAATTCGCGACGGGCTTGCCCGGAAAATCGGTTTACGTGGAATAATTGATTTCGTAATAGAGCTTTCTGTAAATTGCTGCGGTATAATAGCTTTTTTCTTTTCAAGGGATTGAAAAATCTAATTAGTAGTGCAACTCAACCGCGAGCGACGATTAACATAAATCGAATCAGCGAAAAGTAGGAAGTATGTATGCGATGGATTTCAAAATCTCCCGCAGCATCGATTATTCGTCATCGCGTCGTTGACCCCCGTCTGATGTCAAGACCTCGACGCACGCGTCAGCCGTCAGCGCGCTGTGAGAAAAAATAACTACCCCGCGTAATTCCCTCTCATTAAAGCAAACCCCGAGAAGAAAACACGCGTATACACATGGGGCCGAAACCAAGGGTCAAGGCTCACGCAGCCATCCACAGGAGCACAATGCGCGTCATTTGGAAGAGGGGATGATGTGTGGCACAGACTGCTGCACACACATCCACATCGTCGGCGCAATACGAGAAACGCGTGAAGGAAATGGAAAAAAGGAGAGAGAGAGAGAGAGAGAAAGAGAGAGAGGCTGCAAAGCAACGGCAAAGGAAAGCTCTCTCACTGCAACAGCCAGCAGCAGCAGCAGCATTTGGCTGTTGTACAGCAGCGAGAGAGCGGTTGCTGGCTCTCGGCTCAGCGGGTCGCCGCGGACGCCTCGGCGGACACATTGACGGCGCCCGCTCGACTTGATAATCGCCTCGGCATTCACGTACACTTTTCATTGGATTGCGATTGAGCATTAAAGACGAGCGGGAGACTGTATCGAGGGCATTAGCGCGTATTAGCATTAGGAGGCATCATCTCGAGTGTAAACACTGCGTGGCGCGGATTTTTCGAATCGCGCGCGCGCTCGCTCACCCCGCGGGACGTCCTTTTTTCTCGCTCTCTATGTACCTGTGCCATTAAAAATAATAAAGCTTCGACGTTTTCGGCCACAGATGTAACGTACGGTGATTTCTTTCCTCTTCCGCGAATCCTTTCAGATTGACCGTTCGTGGATCGATGCGCACGCGGAGCGTATGTGTGTACGTACTTATGGGCACGATGAGCGACCGGTATAGCGCAAACTTTTTTTGCCAGTTTGAGCGTGTGCATAGAGGGACGGAAAGTGGTATGATGCAGGAGCGTGTGTTTCGGAAGGACGTCGAGTGCCTCCGGCGGGCGCGTGGGGCTAATTTGGGACGGGATCGCCTGACAGCGATGTATGTATATGGTACACAGGATTTAGATGTGACCGGCAGAGGAAGTTGCGCGTAATCTGTGATCCGAGGCGTGGGCAAATCGGGTTAGTGGATCGGGTGTTTTTGTTTTGGTCGATGAGAGAGAAAAAAACTCGTTTTAATGTTACGCTTTCGAGTGCACTTTCTGAGTTGCTTCGTATGGTTCGTCATGTACTTAATTTGATAGCGAGTATTCAAATTCGAAAACGAAAAGTTGCCGCTGAAGCCAAACGCGGCATGGTACAGGTGTTGAATATGACGCAAGTCGCGCGATGATAAGTCTCTACAATGACAATTATAGATGATAGCAAAACCAGCGAGTCTGTCACTTCAATTTTTTGCGCGATTTCTCATAGACTATAGTTTAATCCAGTGTGGATTCGAAGAAAGTGATTGCCGATCGCCGGAATAGATAATAAGATCATCTACTGAATTTGTCACGTACAAAATGAGGATCGAGTATAAACTAGTTGCTGGAAGAAGCTCAGTAAACTCTCTTTCATCGCTCAGTGAAGTATTTCAGCCATAATGATCGCCATCCATAGCTAATTATAAGCAGAAACGATTCTTTTCACTCGTTCATTTTAACACATTAACGTACGTACACTCGGTAATTCTATTCATCCGCTGTTGTTCTTAGGAGGTCAGAAGTTCACTGAGCTATACGTATTTGACGTGTAGCTGCGATGAATCCGTTGTCTGGAGAATGCCAATGCCAGACGCGAGGGCTAGATCGGGATCCCTCTTATCCAATCTAAGATGTCGTCCGGGAGAAATCAGCACACTCACGTGCAGAAGCCTCCGAATGTTCATCACCTGATTCCGTTGCCATTGACACATTTCTCCCGCTGATGCATCCTCGCAAAAATAACACGATAAACCTCGAAGTTATCGTTACTCGACGCAACAACATATACGTTATATACAATCAACCAGCTCGTACAAATCTCATCAGCGGCGCGTTTTCAAAACATACACACACACGGTATAATCATCCGAGCCATTGTCAAAACCTCAACCCCGCCTTCCTTTCGAAACAAAGCTCGGAGCATCACAAGGACATCGCAGCACAGCCAAAAGTACCACATGCGCGCGCGAGCAGCTAAGCGAAGAACGGAAAAGAGAGAGAGAGAGCCGAACGAGCGCAAGTTACTCGAGGCGTTAAATCCTCGGAGGGAGCGGATCGGCAGCCGAAATCCAGGCCGAGTCCAGCCGAGCGAGACGTCCGTGAAATTAGCGACGACAAGCGTGCGCGCGACAAGCCGAGCCTTTTAAGTATCGGCTAATCGCGGCTGCGCGTCGAGTAATCGTCCGTGAAGGCTTGTTCGGAAATTCCGACGCTGTGTGTTGCACTGCTTCGATGGCTTTTCTGGAGGTTTGTATCTTAGAAACATGGCCGTGTTTTCTTCCGAGGTATTCGAAGACTCGCGACGACGAGCGAGGACAGTTGCGGAAGTAAGATGCTTTGCTGATGTGTGTGCGATGCTGGGAGAGGAATGTTTGTGGGATTAGAATATGGAGTTCAGGTATACTGATGGATTGAGTAACGACGTACGAATAGTTAGTTCTGAGCATTTGTTATCGACATCGAGAGCGATAACGAACAACCATATTAAACGAACACCAGTATTAATAGAATGATCATTATGACTTCTTTTTTCAGAGTTTAACTTTGAAAATAGACGAAAAAAGCCATATTACAAAAGTTCAAGGTACTAACTTTGTAAAACGAGTAAAATATAAAGAGCATGTCAGACATTGAGCACTGCATACTCTATACTCATTACAAAAAATCGAGACACATCAGCAAAGGACACATAGGTGTGCATCATATGCTTCCCTCTATACATGTATACGTGTATAGTCTATAGAGAAGAGAAGAGACGCGTCTGACAGGCCAACGACGAGGAGAGCGACACGTGGGAGAGCTGCTGAGCGTAATCGTGTCAGATCAGCGAGGCGCGACGGACCTCGCTTATCGCGAAGGGAGAGACTCGTCCACGTGCCCTTCCGACCACTGTGTATCTCTCGAGTGTACACACTGTCTAGGCTATATGCAGGGAAACAACGTGAGTTGAGTCATTGCGGAGAATTTTTTTTTTTCACTCGCGACGACGGTGATTTACCTGTGGGATGAGATTAGATTAGATTCCTCTCCTCTGTACGTGTCTATCTGAATGAGGGATAATTATTGGCAACGAACGTCATGGAGAGCGACGACTCGAGGCACGCTCTCAGGGTATAAATACGCGGGATGCTTTTAATTATAATATCGCAGTTTATTGACTGCTGCGCCTACCTCACGTCATCGCATATACACAGTATTATCCGAGTTTATAGCACAGCTTTTTACTCCCCTATTTTCTAAAAAATAATTCCAACAGCACACCAGCCGCAATAAGAGAACTCGAATTCGAACTCACTAAATACCAAGTACGATTTCCTCGCAGCCTGGCTATCGCTTTGTCTCCATCTCTCTTCCTCCTCTCTCTCAGTCTTTCCCAGTCTACTGCACGAGCTGTCCGCTCATCCGCGCGCGTTCGCCAGTTCAAGGTGGCTGCGCTCATTAACGGCGACGAGCCCTTCCGATACACCCTCGACGTCGTCGTCGTCGCTTCTCCCCTTGTCATCGTGCAACAGACACGAGAGGCGCGCGATAATTATTGTTCCGATGAGGAGCTGCGCTGGATGTGCCGAGAGAATTTCGACTGCGTTGTACCTATCGAGAGATTGTACGATGTGCTCGATTCTCGAACTCTGGCGCGCGGGTGTGATTCTGAGGAGGTATAACGGCATGTGGTACGCAGTGATTTTTTTATTTTTGGTTAAACATCGTTAACGATCGGTGATGTATAACATACGATATCTGCGGGTTTGGTTTTAAATTGACATAGAGTCAATTAGCATAACAGAAGCGAAAGTCTTGGCGCGTGTTATTGTACTTTCGCCGAGATACTCTATACTGACGCGAATTACTTCTAGCTACGGATCCATTATGTTTCGCGCGCAATAATGATTTACTCGATATGACCTATTAAATTCTTCTACATGGGATGACATCGCCTGATACGAAAAGTAATAATGACACATATGTGCTCGTGTGTTTGCTCGTCTATTACCATTTGCGTCGCCATATTTTACCTCTTCTCTCTGTTTTACTGCACACAGAGATAGATTATCATGGAAGTTGAAAAATTTTAGAATTATAAGTGTGGATAATTATATACAGCACTAATAAGGTTCATAGGTGTCGAAGGAGTTAAATCTGGATGCAGAGTTGGGATAAAGACGAGAGGCAGTGATTCAGCTTAGATGGAGGTCTCGTTCCGTCGGAACCGTTGTCTTGATTAGTGCACGGTTGAAGAATCGACACCCTGCAGCGAGAGAGAGAGAGAGAGAGAGAGAGAGAGAGAGAGAGAGAGAGAGAGAGAGAGAGGGAGAGAGAGAGGGGGGCTAGTCGTGCGGGGATTAGTCGTCCATGACATGCGGAACACGTGCACTTAAACGTTCGCTAATTGCTCGCCTGAAACCCCGTGTGTATACTGAAAATTACTCGGTTATTTTTTAATATTGAGGAAAATTTTCCGTTTAACTGATACGAGTTTTTAACAATTATCTATAAAGTTCTAGCAACGAAATTATACGAAAAAAATGGCTCGACGTTACTTAATCGCTTATCGCCGAATCATCAATTTTTCGCAACCCCTCACGAGCGTATAGAAAAAGTGCGAAATACATCCAGCCCGACGAGGTATCGCACCTCTTCCCATACATACACACACGCGTACAGTCTCTCCCGAAGACGAATGGCTAGTCTCGCTCGGTAGCTGGAAAGCAGAAGCGGATGCGAAATCCGGATAAGCAGATATTAGTTGCTCGGAGAGAGAGAGAGAGAGAGAGAGAGAGAGAGAGAGAGAGAGAGAGAGAGAGAGAGAGAGAGAGAGAAAGAGAGACTCCAGCTCCGCGACGACAACAGCCACCTCCAAGGGCTTGGCTTCGCGGCTTCTCGTCCTTACATACCCACACCAAAGCGACTTCCTACTATACATCTATACAGAGAGAGAGAGAGAGAGAGAGAGAGAGAGAGAGCGGGAAGAAGGGGTATACGCGCTCGCCTTATCTCGACTCTGCAAGACTGGCTCGGGTAATGCCAGCCAGAAGTGAGAGAAGGGGGGCTGAGAAAGCCCGTGAAATATCGTTAAACCACTCGCTCCTTCCTCGAGGAGGAGAGTAAGTATATAGGAACTTAGTTCTCGCGCTGCTTCAGGAGCTTTTAAATGCGTGTCCGCGGGGGCGTGGATTAACTGTTTTTCGGAGATTAATGCTGCGCCGCTGAGGAGGCTGCGCGCAAAGATGATCGAGTGTTTCGTGCGTGTATGGCTCTGGGATTTTACGAGGATCATCTGGTTGCGCTGGTACCGCCGGGGTGAAATTCTTGTCGGTGGAGAAAAAATTCCCTGTGTAATGGGATAAGAGTTATATTTATGCATATTGTTGACGTCGATTACATGCGAATATTTTCGAATCAGAATTTATGAAGCTTATCCGCTGTGTTAATTTCAATTTGTGCATATGAGCATAGGGATCGTGATACATCATAAGAGGAAATAGTTTCAGACTGGCCCTTCTTGAGCGTCGATGATACTTAAGTCACGCATAAACGTTTTCCCCTCTTCTTACTCCAAATTTGCAAGCCCATCAGTGCTAAAACCACCTTTTCTTATATACATATAAACAGATAAAAAGCATCGTCGAAAAATAGTCGTCTCGCGAGAGCTAGCAAGATGAAAAGCAAAATTTCATCGTCTCGCTAAAGTGTATAAGCGAAGCATAACATATGTGCAAATCCAGAAAAAACCGGACACTTGGGAGTCTGAGTGAACAAAATTGAAATTTGAGGGCACACCTCCCAGACCAACTTTTTTGGGTTCTTTAGGCCCGAAAAACCTTGGGTTCCCGCGATTACGAAATACTTATTGTTTTGCCGGGCACTTTAAATTCTCTTATGGGAATTTAAGATGGGGAAAATAAACAAAAATTAGCAATGGTTCAACTTTACCCACTCAGTGTCTGAAGGCGCAATCCAAAAATATGTATTATTAGGATCGAAGTAAACTGAAAAAAAACACAGTCGTTTCTGCTGTAAAGTCCGGTAGTTTTAACCGTTCTGCCACCGTAACGACTTTTCAGTAAGAACAACGGTGTGCCACTGATAGTTTTGGCGAGTCGCGACTCGTAAAATTGGTCGCTTACGCGGGAGACCAGCAAAAACGACCGAACTGATTCTTTAAAACTGCTGAACTCTACGGTAATCTTGGCGAGTCTTCGTACAATGACGGATAACTGGTGCGAGTTCAGTTAAAATGGCTGTTTTTTTTTCAGTGTATTAGAAGAGAGCTTCGATTTGAGGGCTGATGGTGAGTTAGAAACAATTGCCTAGGAAAAAAGTTGTCTAGGCTTGAAAATAGCGAAACAAACAAAATTATATTTTAAAACAAAATTAGAAGAAAAGAGCTTTAATTTGAGGGC
This sequence comes from Nasonia vitripennis, assembly GCF_009193385.2. Taxonomy (NCBI): domain Eukaryota; kingdom Metazoa; phylum Arthropoda; class Insecta; order Hymenoptera; family Pteromalidae; genus Nasonia; species Nasonia vitripennis. Next base: position 4,113,076 of record NW_022279623.1, on the reverse strand, counting down.
TAGATGGTTAAAATTGACCGCTCGGATCAAAAGTTATAAGGATTTTAAAAATGGGGAAAATTGCTGATTTTCGTAAAAAATCCAAGTTTTTATGATATTTCGCTATTTTCAAGCCTAGACAACTTTTTTCCTAGGCAATTATTTCTAACTCACCAGTCCTCAAATTGAAGCTCTCTTCTAATACTTCGATCCTAGTAATACATATTTTTGGATTGCGCCTTCAGACACTGAGTGGGTAAAGTTGAATCGTGGCTAATTTTCGTTTATTTTTCCCATGTTAAATTCCCATAAGAGAATTTAAAGTGCCCGGCAAAAAAATAAGTATTTCGTAATCGCGGGAACCCAAGGTTTTTCGGGTTCTGGGTAGCCTAAAGAACCCAAAAAAGTTGGTCTAGGAGGTGTGCCCTCAAATTTCAATTTCGTTCACTCAGACCCCCAAAAGTGTCCGGTTTTTTCTGAATTTGCACATATACTCACGTTAAGCGAGCGTTCTTGCGTAAGAACAAGTCGCCGGCTTCAGAGCTCCTGCTCTCAGTCTCCGCATTGTTAGGTGCGAGAAAACGAAGAGCCTCGTAACAGCAGCAGCAACAGCAGCGCAACTGCCTCCGCCCTCGCATAATGCATGCAGTATCTAAATTTAGGAGAAAGCGAGCGAAAAGTCGCATAATCTCGTTTCCGTATTATATACATACATATACACACAGAGGCATCGCGCAGTCCAGAGGCGAAAACGAACGGTCTCGCTTCATTATGCGCGAGCAAGTGTACGCTTCGTTTGCCGCCTCGGAAGGATCGAAGCGCGAGGGAGTGCGAGGGCGAAAGAGAGAAGGGTGCGCGAGTCTTGAATTAATACAATCAGCAACGGCCTCTCTCTCTCTCTCTCTCTCTCTCTCTCTCTCTCTCTCTCTCTCTCGCTCTCCTCCACGTGCGCCACATCAGAAGCTGACGCTCCCGAGATATAATGCAAGCTTCCGCTTGTCATCGAAAATTACGCGGCCGTCTCTAAGTCAAGCTGTATACGCGACACCTTCGCGAGATCATATTTTACTCTGTCTCTCTCGCTCTTAAACGCTTGTCTTTGTCTTTGCTGCGCTCGTTAGGTCCTATAATACTCTGCTTTCTCGCAGAACGCGCGCTACGATGTTTCCCTCTGCGCCGTGGCGTAATGAAGATGAGCGTAGTTGTGTACACTCTGCCTTTGTCGGAGGGTGAGAGATTCTTCGTTGTTCCTGTTGCTGCAACAGGAGAGAGAGAGAGAGAGAGAGAGAGAGAGAGAGCGAGAGCTAATTTTCTCCTCACTGAATTTTCGTATTTCTCTGCCCTGCTCGCGATGCTCTGTTTGCTTTTGGCGCGATGCTGGAAGGGTTGTTGTTCATGACGATGAAGGATTTTTGCTGCTGTTGCTGTCTTGTCTCGAGATTTCCTTTTGTTGTGACGCAATTAGTTGGCTTGATGTTGTTAAAAATAATGCTATCTTTCCTTACAGTATAGTAGTTCTAGGGATTCGCAATATTGAATTAAAAAAAAAAGGTGGTGTAGGCGTCAAACGAGAATTTTTCAATCCACTTATGCTCTTCGTGGAAAAAAATGAGGTTCGCGTTCCTCGAGCTATACACCCGCACAGCATTCATTCGTCGTAGCGAGGAATCGAAGAAAAAGAGAGCGCGCGACGAGGTGCTTTTATTAAAATCAGTGCCGATTCGAGGCGTGGCAAATGGAAAATATGCGCGCGCGCGCTCGCTCGTTCCGAGGATTTTGCGGCTGAAAAAGCTTGCCCGTGCCGTTTACACGGCTGATGGGAGGAGGAGGAGGAGAAGCTCGATGGCACACGAGGCGTTGGTGGGAGGACCAGAGAGAGAGAGAGAGAGAGAGAGAGAGAGAGAGAGAGAGAGAGAGAGAGAGAGAATGATAGAGAAAAAAGGCGGGGGTGAGAACCGATAACGAAGAGAGACTCGTCGGCGTCGCGGTTGCGCTGCTGGCTTGATTTGTTTGAAATTTGTGTATACCTGCCATGTTACCTGGTATGATGCGTTTGAAGTAAAAATTATTTAAATGAGATCTCTCTTATCAACGTCCCGAATGAGTATCACAACGCCCGCTAAAGGAAAAAAAATAGAAAAAAAAGCCACGCAATTTACGACCCCCGCGCGCGCACAGTTGGCTCGTCGTCGTCGGCTCGTGTGCCGCGATAAAAAATTGAAAAACCCGTCCGAGTAAAAGTCTCTCGGAGCACAGCAAACTCCCATACATACATCACGTCTGCGGCGCAGCTTCTCTTCTACCACGCACACACACATACACACATTCACAGTGTATGTACCGGTAACGACGCGCGACTGCGTTGCCGTGTGGGAGCTCGATAAGCGGCGTTCGACAGGACCATCGACGAGCTAGTCTCGATCGACTCTTTCTCCATTTACTTTACGGGGCTGCTTATCGTTGCCGGCCCATAAACGCAACGCGCTGCCGTATAGCTATCGCTCGTCGCACACACAGGTGTGTATGCGTGTGTGTTTGTGTATGTGCCGTCAGCGGGTTTATGTATCTCGCGCGGACTTAAGGGCGCCGTTAAGAGGTCGAGTGGCCGAATTACGCGTGGCTGTCGTTAAAAGTGCATTTTTTCTTACGACTTTTTTATCCGCGTGTAAAGAGCCGCGGCGGTACTCGCCCGCTGCAGAAGGCTTTCTTCTTTCCTCGCGAGCGCGAGATTATGACGTTGCGAGCCGTGCGCGGGTTTAATCGAGTTCGAACTTGCGTGTACACATCGACTTGGAGGACGTTAATTTTTCTCGTTTGATAATTCAACGCGAACGAAATATATATAAGTATATACTCGTAATTCGAAAGGAGCGAAAATGGAAATTCATAACCCGCAAACTGTCGCGACCCCTCGGCTTAATAAATTCCAACTTTCACGAGCGTTATATAGCTCGATGCTGCTGTGTATAGATATACAACAATGCAAAGAAGAAGAAGAAGAAGGAGCGCCGGAGAAATAAAAGCGCGGAAAATAAGGAAAATAAATAGACGCGCCAGGGGGGAGAAATCAGAGACACCCTCGCTTATGACGTTCCGAAATAAGTATATGGCGGTGGCGCGGCAACGGGGATGTGGCCCGCCGCGTTCGCAAAAACGACAAAGCACGTGGTTATCGCCCTCGTTTTTCCCTCCGCCGTGGTCGCAGCGGCTGTCTTCTTCGATTCTCGCTCTATCGTTATTTCGTGACTGCTACCTCTCATTTTTTTCCTTTGTTGCGTATTTCACAGTCGCTTTTTCTACGCAAACTTCTCGGAGATCTCGCCTGCCCTGCGCGATACCCTCACTACTTGGTCTGCAACAACCAGCTCCGCATATACACATCGCTATACGTACATCGCGTCAAACCACGCTCGGCCCATCCATATCGCGGCAACAACAACTCTCCCTTATCACATCCCTCCCTCTTTCTCATTTTCCAGCACATCCCCATAGATCTTGGAAAATTTCGGTATATACGTGTACACACACAGAGCGGAGCGAGTATTAGAGTCGCAGTGTGTTCGGGAGGGTTGGCAGCAGCAGCGGTGGCGGCGGGCGGGGGTGAGCTCCCCCACCTCAGCCTTTAAAGCTGATTGGATGCAGAGTTATCTCGCGGCGCGCGTTACTTCCGGATGATTGGTCGCCTGCGGTCGTCATGACTACCTGGCTCTCGCTCGCCGCAGCCACCCACGTGGCGACACCAGCGCTGTATACAGAGTGTACAGCGCGCGCGACGTCCGAGTTGCGCGCCTGCATGGCCCGATAACGCGACGTTGCTGCGCTGATAGATGTACCGACTGGTGTGCGGGGGTGGCGCGTCGCGCCTTATTCTGGATGTGCTTTCACGCTACATGTGCTGCCCCGCTGCTGTTGCGAGAGCGAGGGGTGGGCGTTAAGAATTTTTTTTCTTTCTTTCTTTTTTTTCTTGACCCGTCGAGGGTGGGATCATTGCGCGGATTGGAGGGTAAGAGACTCGACGAGTTTGAAGCGCTTTGTTATTCATATATCGCGCGGACTATTTCTGTTAAAGAGGCAAGCGACGATGTCGTCGTGTGTGTCAATAAACGCCTCCAAATTAATCGTCAATCCCGCGTATTTTATTTTCTTGCATGAGCGACGTACAAACCATTAAGCTCGCTGACGTCAATGACGGATGAAGTGTGTACCTTGTTCGATCATTAATTTCTGGTTTTTTGAAATAATCAAGCAATTTCCCTCCGCGCAAACAGTAATATCGCTGTTTGCTGTCTGGTAATGGACGTCATTACATAATAAAAAATTTAATTCGCTTTGTCAAACGTGAGCGAAAATAACATCCATCATGCTCCTTCTGTCACAAAAGTCGTATCAGAAAACGCTAAAAAATCATCAGATTTTTGTCAGATGATGGAGTACATATTTTTTTACACTTCGAACCAACGTCATGTGTAATGAATTAGCCATAATGCATCAATTACGAAGAACGAACGTTTCAAAACACTCTCGAAAAACCACGAGCAAACCTCCCTCTACCAGGATGTGCGCTCGAAATACCCTTCCCAAAACGCTTATATTATACATAACACGCGTGCGAGTATAACGGCGCACGTCGCGGATGGTGGCAAAGTGTATAAGGAAGAAAGATGGTCCGAAAGAGAAAGAGCGAGAGAGAGAGGAAGGATTTCGCTTCCTCTTTTCGTTCCCCTTTTCGCCTTTTTTATTAGATTTAGCGGTTCGATGCGCAGCTTCCGCGATTATATTGAAAGCGATGGCGATTAACGGATGGCTTCGCTCCCCCGGCTCTATCTGTCTCTCGTGTTTGAATGCCGGCTGTGTGATTGTTTTAATTAAAAATTTTGCGTTTTTAATGAAGTTTCCCACGCCTTTACTCCTCGGAACTTCTTACTCCCAGTCTTTCGTGACGAAAAGGATTCTCTTTTCTCGATTTTCATCCAATAATCGAATTTATTTCTTCGGGCGAATTATTCTCGCGATTTTATTTGTTTTATCAGAGTTTTTAGTTTATTTCGCAACTGTAAGTGCATACGCTTCATTTTATGTACGAGTCTCTTATGGTAATACTTCATACCTGTTGGTCGTGTCGTTTGCATAGACGCATGCGAGACTGTTTCGACAATATACCCTCATCAATGACGATACAATAAATCTTCGAAACGGTAGCACTTAGTTTCAAGCGCAGAAAAACAATCGTGTTCAAGCAGCGTATAAGAGAGGATGAGCTCCGAAGAATTGATAATCGTATTCGTTGATTTATACTGCTCGCGAACATCTTAGCCCGATTAATGATCCGTGAGCTTTACTGCAGCTACTCTTTCTTTCTAGATAATGTGAGTGTATGTACGTATAAGATAGACTTTTGCAAGTGGGTAGATGCATCGCTATTTTAACAGAGAGGTTGGAAAGTGCCTATCTGTTCTTATTTGCAGGAGATCGTAGAGAGTAATAGTTCGATACGACTATACAGTATCGTATACTTTTCACAATCAATGTACAGCACTCAAATAAATATGACAACTGCAAAAATGATAAATAGTTCTGTTATTTTTAAAAATGGTGTTTAAAACAATGCTATTATAACTTATAATTCACTACCAAATGAGCTTAAGGAATTAGATATAATAAAACTACATAAAAAGTAGAATTAAGTTTTGGATTAAAACCAAAAATTAGTTTTCCAAATAGTTATCAATTTGTTAAATTTGTTAAATTTTAAGAAAAGAAAATGTAAATAGTATTGTTGAAAGGATCTGATAACGTAATTATCTTTAGTTTTTAAGTACTAGTTTTAAGTTTTTTGTTACATACCCAGCTTGTACACAGGTAACTTAGTTTACCTCTACAAGGCTTGCTATAGTATGCGTACTATTAATGTATACTATGTAAGCTATTATCTTGGTTTAATAAATAAAATAAATAAATAAAACAAAATACGTTATTTATTTAACAAATGTTTTCTTCTTGAGTATTTGGTGGTTCACCGATATAAATAAATTATAGTATTTTTACTAAAATGCGAATGAAACAACTCATTCATTCCATCATAAACCAGGAATAATTTCAATCCTGTATTCAGTATCCTCAGCTCCAGGCTCTACCCAATGTCCAGTCCGACCCAAGTCGAGAAAATTTGCATCGATTTGCCACGCACTGTCTCCCGATGTCCATCCCATAAAGTCACCCTACTTCCCCCTCTCCCCTTCGGTATACGCGCACTATCAACTCTCGAAGCTTCCCTCCTCGTTTTTCTTCTCTCTTATCTCACGCACACAACGTCGCGACTCTACTCGTTCGAGAAAACAGTGTACACCGTAGAGCGCGAATCGAGCGTGGAAAATGACGCTACGAGCTATCCGCGTTATAAATCTCTCTCTCTCTCTCTCTCTCTCTGTCTGTCTCTCTCTCTCTCTCTCTCTCTCTCTCTCTCTCTCTCTCTCTCTCTCTCTCTCTCTCTCTCTCTCTCTCTCTCTCTCTCTCTCTCTCTCTCTCTCTCTCTCTGCTGTATACACGTATACAGGAAAGGTCCGGTGGGCGTGACTGTAGCACGTCGACTCTTTCCCCGTGTACGAGGTACTATACGATGGAGACGTCAACTTTTTGTCGTCGTATACATATTATGCTCGGTGGCGATTCGTCGCGGACCGCTGCTACCGCTGAGTACACCCAAAGGGGGGCGACTGAGAGAGAGAGAGAGAGAGAGAGAGAGAGAGAGAGAACGACTTCATACGAGCCCTTGCACGCTTATATATAGTTTCAAGCTATGATGGGAAAGGGAACAAGAGATCAGGGCTGTTCTGCTTGTTACACGCTTTTTGGGTGTCCTGCACGATTTTTCTCCGTTATGGCTTGCTGCTGCCGAGATTTGTTGATGAGATTGATCGCACGAAATTATAAGGGGATTGATGGATTCGCAGTGTCTTCTAGAGATTTGGTGGACATCACATCTAGTCATACTGCATGTATTGAAATTTCTGATGACGTTTATGGAACAATCTATGTAAAATTTGGCTCCAACTATTCTCACGTATATAACACTTTCAACATTCAACCTCGACACACAACTATATAAACTGCAGAACGATAATCCCACTCATTAGCGCAGAGAATCCCCGAGAACCGGAAAAAATAAAACCCATTTCATACTCAGCAATCAATATTCCTCTCGTATATACACAGCTAATAGTCCACACCTCTCGGCTGCACACACAGTTGCCGTCGGCACACACATCAGAGCGAGCGATAATTTATTTCATTGTAAGCGACATACTCGTCGCGCTCACGAGAATTTGGTCACGCTTCTGCAGGGCTCTCTCTCTCTCTCTCTCTCTCTCTCTCTCTCTCTCTCTCTCTCGTGAAGTGCCGATTCACGCTCTACTGATCGATGGCTCCATGTGCGTGCGACTCGGACACGCTTAATTTTCCGATGATAGATCGCGATGTTTTCCCATCAGAGAGTTGGCGCGCGTGCGATGGAGCTGATGCAGCCGCCGTCGGCTCGTGTCGGGATTTTGCTTGTGTTTTGTGCGCGGGTGGATCGACTTTTCGATGGATGATCGATGAATTTTTCAAATTTATGGTCAAGATTGAGCTGCATGCTGTCTTATTGTTGTGCTGGAAACTACCTTGTGATTGAATGTATTTGAATGGATGCGGTGTACGCGTGTCGCCTTAATGATGTGATGAATGGTCGATCGTGTTTTGCTAAGTAAGTTATTGTCTCCTATAATTTCATCGTAGGAGATTTGTTTTAATATCGAACTTCTGTATAACATATACGATACACTAACAAGCAACAAAGCATCTCTCCGCACACTCTTTCCCGCACAAAAAGTTGCACCCAAAAGCGACAAAGAAATCGCGCACAAAGCAAACCTCCTCACCGCGATCAAAACACTCTCTTCTCTCGATGAATCTCTAATCCCATCGCACGCAGCGCATCAGGCGTTAATACCCCACACCTCGAGTGGAATAATATCCCGTCGTCGCGCACAGTAGCTCCGAATCCGTCGCACCAAACCCGCGCACATGTACAACCGCAACGAGAAAAAAGCAGCGGTACTGCACATAATGCCCTCAAGTGGGAGTTAAGGTGCAAAAAGGGAGTCGCAGCTCTTATACCCACGTATACAGGCGGCTATTGTGCATAGCTCCTCGTGTCACGCCGTCTATGCGGCAGGAAGAAAAATCTCTCTCTCTCTCTCTCTCTCTCTCTCTCTCTCTCTCTCTCTCTCTCTCTCTCTCGGCCTTAATAAGGCTATATGCGCCGCGGCGGGATTATACCCTTGCGCTATAGCTCTCGATTTTTAATCCCCCCGCGCGCGTTTACCCTCTCGACGCGACTTGCAGTTCGAGTATAGCTCGGGTACTATAGACGTACGTACGTCGATTCCTTTATTCCGCGACTCGCAGTGGGCGTCATTGTTGCGCGCTACTCGAACGTCGCCGGGAAATTCGACCAGGGGTCATGGGAAAATTCGTTGCGACTTTTCTTTCCTCTCTTGCGTCGCGCGTGAAGGTGTGCCTTTATTATAACGGTTCCTTCGCTCCGATATATATATATATATATATATATATATATATATATATATATATATATATATATATATATATATATATATACTGCGGTATTATGTCGCCCGGACCTTCTTTTACGCTATTATACGCGCGCGACGAGCTTGTAAATCATTGGCTTTTTTCCGTGAAGGTCCTCGAGAATTCGGTGGGTGTATAATGCGCTGAGGTGACTGCCGTGAAATATGGCGGTTATTAGGGCTATTATGGGAGGATCTTTATGTTTATTACGTGTGCTCTAGGTGTGTGTATATTTTTTTTCGGAGGAACTGCGCGGAATAATGGGGATCAGAATCTTTGTGGAAGTGCGATTTGTAGGTGTCGAATTGGATTTTTTGACTTTCAATGCCCTCGATGATTCCCGTATATAAGGATGTATTAAGTTTTATTTCCTCCAGTTTCACCTTCGGTGAAAAATATGAATACCAATGAAATTTGAAATCAGAAAAAAAGAAAATTTTATAAAATGTTGTAATACGTACAAGTGAGAAGCATACGCCGTATCAAACTCCCATCATCAATCGCCTGCACCTGCTCCAAAAAAAAAGGACCTTCATCCGAGGCAAACACCATGATCAACACAGAACACACACGCTGAAATCAAGAAGTATCCGCGCATAAAAAATCACTCGATGTCTTCACGTCGACATAATATCTAGGTTATTGCGCAGATCTCTCGAGCCACTCGCTTCACGGTGGTCCATTTCCCAGCGGTCGTCATCTGCCGGCATACGCCAGCGTAGGAGAGAAGCAACTCCTTGCACCCACACACACCCATACACCTTTACTTACACAGCCCCGTATAAGATGTCACTCTATACTCCTCGCCGGCGCGCGATTCGGTCGCGCATCTCATTTACGTTCTCCCATCGAGACATCCTATACTCTCCCAGGACGCTCCGGGAATTTTTTCCTCAGCGCGCCGCTGCTGCAGCACGGCGAACGAGTGCATTATTTGCTGGAGCTGGGCTAAATGCGTCGAAGGACACACTTTACGGCTTTTCGCGGGTGGGTTTTATGTTACGCGCCCGATCGACTCGCTCTCGAGGTTGGATGTATGCATACTCCCTCGCCATAAGTTTGTTTACGGGAATATAGAGCGTGCGGATTTTTTGGGCGAATTTTTCGATGAGAGCCGGTCGAGCGTTTTATTTTTTACAGATCGTCTCTTCCGCCTTTCTGTGGCTTCGCGGCGCGTCGTCAATCGGTGCTTTGCTGCTCGCGATGCGAGAATTGAAAGTATCAGGCTGATGTCGGTGAAGATTCGCCGGAGACTTTCGTGCTGGATTTTTCTGCATCCACCGAAAAAATTAGATTTTATTTGGTGTGATGGGAAAATCCGCACCAGTCTAAAACTGTTAAGTTTCATGACTAAGACTAACTATAGAGTTTTAAACTCTTATACGACTAATTCTGTACGCTAGCAATCGCTAGCGCGGCAGATCTTTTGTGAGATACCATTTTTCATACAGATTGTGCTTCTAATAGTTCAGCAGCATTCAAAATAAGAAAAATTTTAATATACGAGGCAGACAAAATCGTGCTTGTACAACAGTAACGCTAATTACCCCCACAGGGCACATAAATCAGTTCTCTCTCTCTCTCTCTCTTCTCTCTCTCTCTCTCTCTCTCTCTCTCTCTCCAAGACAAAAAAGTCACCACCCAAAACAGCGAAACCCGCGACAAGCGGCCACTTCGTCGAGATTTGCCCTCCGCATTTAGCGCTCGCGAGATTGTAAATTACGTCTCGGGAATACATACGGGCCCGGCGAAATTCATGCGATGATGACGCAGCGCCGCGCACACTCTCCTCTCCCTATCGTCATCGCGAGAGCCGCAACCTATAGTCTACAGTCGACGCTGCTGATGCTCTGGTCAAAGGTGGCAACAGTAATGGCCCGTGAGAGAGGATATCCTCTCGCGCGCATTTCGCCTAATATACTGTCGCAATGCGCTAAATGCTGACGCGCGACTCGAGGACGAGCGAGAGAGGGAGAGAGAGAGAGAGAGAGAGAGAGAGAGAGAGAGAGAGAGAGAGAGAGAGAGAGAGAGAGAACGGGCTATAAATTATTCGGGAAACGCGCGGGAATTACAACGGCGCGACGCGCTTTATTATTGCATGTATGTATGCATGAGTTGCAGAGTCGGTGTGAGAGGAGGGTTGGGGAGGACGATCGATGCGGCCTTTTAACGGCTCTCTGATGTGCCTGCGTCTCTGAGTCCTCTGCGAGCCGAGTTTTTTTGTTGCTAGGGACGAAGCTGCCTGGAAAAAGATAGCGATTAGTTGCGTTGTAATTCGCATAGAGAATTGTAAATGTATATACTTAAAGGAATGAGCAAAAAATTTTAAAATATTTTATAGTACTTCACTCGTGTGCAAATTTTTTGATATTCGCCGATAGCCCTTCTGAAGTACATGAATATTCATTGATGATTACAATAATCTTGATTGTCTTGTCTCGGGAAAATTAAAAAAAAATGTTATTTTTCTGTCTCGACTTTGGAATGATTTATTATTGTTTAAGTTCTGTCGTGGAGATAATGTTGAGATAATCTGAGTGTTGTTAATCGTTAAATAAGCGAAAGAAAATACAAGTGATATAACCGTTTGATTTTTCACCTCGAATAACGTACATCTGCCGACTTTTTATTTGCCAACTCGAAAAAAAAGATAAGGACTGTCCTTGTAGATTATGAGGAGTAGAATTAATGGCATGCAAATTTACAAGCGAAATGAGAACAAAATTTTTTCGTACTCCTCTCGATCGATTTTATTTCCGATAGTCTACTGTTTGTGAGCCTTTATATAGGACAGACTCTTAACGAGCTATTTAAACGTTTTGCGTGGTTTTATGGGAAACCGCAAAAGTGGCAGTGTTTTTCTTCCTTAGATGTTACAGTTATTTCTCTACTTTTAATGACATTACAATTTCTGATCGTTAGATAATAAGCTCATATTTAATTTTGCAATTAATAACAAATCTGCGAATATGTGGTCAAGCACCTTCATAATACCGTACACCCTATTGATAATTTATGTATTTATTCATTTAAACGCGGTGTATGTAGTATTATGTTATACAAATTGGTCGGTATAAACATTCTATTCTATTAAATTTCTTGGTAAGGAAACAAACCAGAAATCGATTCTTCTACCATTCTCGATCATTTCCATCCAGTATCCCTGTAACTCTAAAAACAAATAATATCATGCATGCAGTTATTTTAAAATTTGAACTCTCTCAAAGTATAGAATCCGCAATTCCACTCCGATGCTCTCCCTAAATATCCCTTATCCCAGCACTCTATACCTGGTATACACACTGTAATCGCCAACGCGAGCAGCTGTGTAGGTACTCGCGGAGGCCGCCTGTTGCATGTTTTCCCCGACTACACGCGGCTCTGCGACTCTGACGTCACGGCACATCGACGCTCGCAAAACTTTCGTATATACACGTACAAGCTCCTTCCCTCTCTCTCTCTCTCTCTCTCTCTCTCTCTCTCTCTCTCTCTCTCTCTCTCCCTCTCTCTCTCTCTCTCTCTCTCTTTCACGAGCCGCGTGCGTAGAGCGTCTAACAGGCGCAGAGCTCGCAGATAGCCGCAGCGATAGAGAGGGAGAGAGCGAGAGATACAGAGAGGAAAGGATCGCACTCAGGGGTGGCTTTAACCACGTGGGGACAGAGAGTTGCATCGCCATTGGAGGACGTCCTTAACAAAGGCGTGGTTAGCGCTTCCCCACCCAATAATAAACAAGCGCGATATCGCTCTCTCGCTGTTCTCTGTGCAGTGCGTTAATTTGTTTGATCTCTATGCTCTCTGTCTCCTTTCTTTCCCACCACGCGTATGTGTATAATAGTTTCCACCTCTCTCTCTCTCTCTCTCTCTCTTGAATCTTTTTCCTCTCTATACCTGTTTCGTTATCGCACGCGTATATCTATACGCGCATGTACGTGGGCGAGGATAGGATCTCTTTGGCTCATATCCCTCTCACCTGGCCGCGAGCTCGCGTTATAATACCTATATAGCGCAGTGCGAGAGAGCGCAGCTCTATCTGCTCCGCCGAGCGATTGAACTCTCCGAACCCGGTTTTTTTGGCTGATTGGATTGCCCGAGCTGCGGATTGACCGCTTTGACATGCTTCATTTTTCTCGCGAGCGAGAGGGATGGACGAATACAACAAAAAAAATACGACGGGTTTATTCAATTGCTGATGCTTCAAAGGATTTCCTCTCGTTCTGTTAGGCCTTTTTTTTGTTATTTTGATAATTATTTTGTTACGCTATATGGCGTTTGAAATGATTGGTTCGAAGACACGCTAGAATAGACAAAGGATTCGAGTTATGCATACGCGCGAGTTTTTTTTTTTAATTTCATACACATGTGGGTTATTCTTGTGGATGATAGAATAATTCATTTAAAGTATTGTCCGTGCGATTGGTATAGCGAGTTTGGTGCAGTTGTTTACTTTAAACATTGAATTGCCGTGGCTTACCAAACTTGGGTGTAACTACTTAAAAACAATATTAAGCTTATATCTATGTTTTCTTTGACGCGATTGAAGAATACACTGTGTAAAAAATAAATATATGCATATCGATAAAAGATTCAATGTCAAAAGAGTTAATAATCGTAAAATAAATTGAGGTTGAACAATGACTCGTTCGATAATATTTTGCATTTAAACCAATATATTGACAATTGCAGTTGTATTAAGATGCCGTAATTGGATACCATATCCAATTTGCATGTTTAAAATGAGAGATAATTTTCATCACTAGTGGTACTTAACTGAGATAGTAAAACGTATTCTCACCTGATGCAATCTGAGCGCGCACTGGAATTATTTCGTTGTATTTTCAAAAAAGCTCTCTTGATGGATCTTCGAAGTGTGACTGTGATTTTGCCCTAACCCCCGCTCCTTAAATACAGTATCCGCTGGTTTCTCAAAGGCGTCACGCGACGAGTGTATAAAATACCGTGACGTCCTGTACACACTGTATAATAGCAATAAGTCAAACCAAAAGCGTCACAGCGACCGGAAGCAGAAATTCCACTCGTGACACCGACAACTTTTCCTCCACGCATACTTAATCTAAAATATTTACAAATTTCATCTATTGTATACTCGCCAGTTTACGTGAATCGCGCGGGTGTAACCACACCGTCACGGCATGTATCGTATACAAGTACGTCATTTCTCCGATGATCACGAAACAAAAGACGTGACGCTTGCCCGTAGGGTGTCTGAGCAATTAGTACAAGGTTTGTTTGAGCAGCAACGTCAAACTTGTTTTTCTTAGCTCGGCTGCTGCTGCTGCCGCTGCTCAAGGATTATGTCGCGCAATATAGCGTTGCGAATTCGTGCGTAATAAACAAACACGAGGGCCCCGAGAAGAAAAGAGGCATAAGTGTGCTCAGGTGTTGGCCGACTACGTGACGCTTATGTGAATTCGATCTCTCCCTTCCACTCTTGGCTTGTGCGTGTGTTATACGTGTGTGTATCGGCGCACTTTTACTTTCGTACCGCGATGTCTAATTATTCCGAGACTCGAGATCCGCGCAGAGGAACTCGTGACGATGAGACACTCGAGTGGATCGGAGATCTGTTAAATCGTCCGTGACGGAATCGTGGAAGGGCAAGGTTTTCTTTTCTTAAAAATAGTGTGCCGGTGCAAGCCGGTTCTGTTTACGCGCTTGCACAAAAGGAGGCGTTTCTGTGCCAGTTTGACGGTTTTTTAACCTTCTCTCATTAATATTTATGTCAATGTCGAAGACGCTCCGCTTTTATCTCTCCTGTTGGTTTACAGAAATCTCGTCTTATTGTATGCCCACATACAGATGGTATAGAAATATGCTCTAACTTGTCTTTATTTTGGATTGAAAATTTTTTATCGGATTTTACACGTCGTTATATTGGCTATTAACTTTACATTGAGACAGGATTAATCATCATGTAATAACGTAGCATTTGTCTTGATCCAAAGAGTGAGATGGGATAACTTTGCATGTTGCACGTTGAAAATAAACAATCAAAAAATGTTAAGAAAATATGTTGTTTCTTATTTATTTACTATACGAAATTGTTATTTATTTTTTGCCTTTTCTTAACTAGGGTCGCATATTCTAATAACTACGGATAGTATATCTCACCCAAATTGCAAATAAAACACCGAAGATAAGTATCACCATTTCAAGATTATTGTTGGTAAAGATTTTTTCATTCATTCCCGAATTACATGAGCAATGCGTTTGTGAAAAATGAATGGAACTTACATTCGTTATACATTATTAATGCTCGAATATATGCATAGCATTAACACCATAGCAGTGGGGTCGATGACTTAAATCGAGCTCTAAAGATAAAAGTTAAGTAACTCGCGCATTCATCAAGATACGGCGTAGATAAAACTTTCGAAGCTAATGTTTTATTAGCGCTTTTACGTCAATACTAACTGATAACGGATCCAAGTACGCGTAGATTCTTTCAATGAATGCTAATTTTTTGAAAATCAACGTTAAATAAAAGAAAAAACGTAAATTCTTCGGTAAATTGCATTAGCGACGTAAATCGATTTTTCTGAATGAACGTGGAGAGCAGTTTTGTTTGTAGACCAATGCATAAATATGTAATACGTCAGTAGACATTGCGCATATAAACTTGGTAGGCGTAACCGCTGTCACACAATGATGTATTTAAGAAAGTTGCGTCGTATGTATAACTCACAATATACGTATTATTAAATTAGATTTAAATATGATAACAATATAGGCGTGTAAATTTTGTTATTGCTAAATTTTGTTTATGTTTAGTTTATGCATACGTGTTGACTGGTCTAGCTTGCTGCTTGGGCCACTAATTCTACCCGAGGCCTACACTGTAAAATGATTTTTCCCAACACGCGCATGAAATGGGCCTTCTTTCATGCCTAAAAGTAGCGTAGAAAATCGTCCATTCCAAGCGTGTTAGAAAAAGTTTGAACTCAAGCGGGGAGAAAATTATTCTCTCCCCTCTGTTATTACCCGTTTTTCAAATCTCTCAAATTTTTCAAATTTTTTACGCATGACTTGAAATGCACGATCTCCTACCCAACTTTCACGCATAAAAATAGTACATTACGATACGTGTGACTTAAATGATTCTTTTTTACACGGCGCAGTTATAGCACCCGAGCGTAGCGAGGGCGCTAAGCGCCGTGTAAAACTGAACCATTTAAGTCAAGAGTATCGTATAAAATTTTATAGCACAGACTGCTAAAGTCCGCTAGTCTCGCCTATTTGTGACTAAAGTAGTCCTTATTTGCACCGTAAGCTCGCTACGCTCGTGCGCTAGCCTCGCGGTGCAAAAAAGGACTACTTTAGTCACAGATAGGCGTGACTTAACAGCGGATTTTAGCCACACTGTGCTATAAAAGTCCCTTTCATGCCTTAGTTGGAAAAAAACACGGTGTGCAACACGGGAATAAAAGCTATGTCAGACTCGGGTAAGGTGTTTTCAGCACTCGTCTACGTCTCAGGCGCCCTCGACTCTGACTCGTGCTGAACACCTCACCCATGCTTGACATAGCTTATTTTATCCCCTTGTTGCACAATGTACTATTGTGAAATTACACAACTCTGAGTCTGAGAGACATTGAACTAGATGTAACCGCTTACATGGTAAAACAAAGCTGTTTTAAACCAGTGAACTCACTTATTACAAGACATTGACTATTATATAATTAGAAACTGACTATATAAGAATTTTTATAAAAAAAAAACCGGTTGACAAAAAATATTCGTAAGTTTTCCATTTGTAATCATTACTCAGTATGATTACAAATTGTGCTTTTATTAATTTTAAATTTTGTTTAATAAATCAGTGGTCCTGAAGAGGGAGGATAAGACCTCCGAAACGTCGACCTTTTAACAAATAATTGCTATTGGAGATTATCTACTACCTCCTTAATGTTTTGAACCAGCCCTTTTCCCATGATCCCTCAATCTCGCCGGCGTCTCTAACCAGCGCCGATAGGTGGCGCACAGGCACTTCCCTATCTTCCCTCATAATAATCTGCAAGCCTAGTGCATACATAGTGTCATCTCACCTACGTCAAAACTGCCTTAATTATCAGACCTGCTGTTATCGGACCGCTCACACTGTAACTGCCTGAGTTATTTTCTTGCAATAAACGCCTAAAAATATTTTAGCAGAATATATAAGTCGCATAAATCAAGCTTCATCACTTCGTTCAGCGGCTAAATGATGCATAATTTATTACGATTCGTACTAAATGCTAGCCGCGCATCTGCTTAACGGCGCGAGAACATCATGCATATAATATCCTTCCATCCCCTGACACATAAAACCCCAACAGTAGAAAGTATTTTGCGTATCGCATAATAAGGCTCGCTCGCGTACGCATAGCACAGTGTAACCGTATATGTAATATGCACTGTGTATTACACTCGCGCCTACATTGTGCTAAAACGTAATGACCAACGTGATGAATCTAGCGATCAGTGTACAGTTCATTTAACGAAAATATTCATACTACTCAGCTTGTGTTTTCGCTCGGTCGTATTTCGGGGCAACAAAACCCAATACCGATGAACGATTTTCATCAAAAAACACCATCTGCACCAAGACGTCAAAACTTCTAACAAGAATACCTAGTTAACCGGACGACGATTCATCCACCGGCATCAACCTCGTCGTCGTCGTCGGCCAGCATCACACTGCAGAAAGACTGCTCCGTTCGCTTATAGCTCAACGAGCGAGATAGAGAGAAAGAGCCTAGCGCGTTGGGGGAGCGAAACGGCGACTTGACCTTGGCTGGGTTCACGCGTAGCTGGGCTAACGCAAAATCGAAGCGCGTTATTTCCAGCGCCGTGGATCTCCCCCGTTTAAGCCCGTTTCACATTCGAGCTCTATAATGTACATCCCCTGCTGATGCTGTTTTGCCCCTTACTTATACTATATGTAGCCCTCGCGCCCGCGGCGCCTTCCTGTCACGAGCACGAGCCGCACTTTGATTCGCATCCGCTCTCGGGAAGCTTCTCTGCGCGAATTTTCGCGTGTTAAATGCGTTATATAATTATTATGCGAAAATCGGAGAATGTCTCGCATAAGGTACATATGGAAGTATACAAGATATTACACGAGAGGCAGCTAATAGTCGCGCGCGGAAGAGAAACTCGAGTCGAGCGAGCATACAAGTGACTTCTCGAGTATGCAACGAGCGCGAACGAGCGTTTTGTGAGCTCGCGCGTGGGTCAGGCACACTTGTATATACCTAACGCGACTGCACTCTTGGCCACGCATCCGCTGTTTGCGTCCGTCGACCAGCTCTTGGATTCTTCTTTCTACTCGCTTTGAGCTAAAACTGTTTTTTTCCTCTTCTATGTGGTCTATACTCGGAGTCGCGGTGTGTTTTGATGTGTCGATCTTCTGCAAGACAGCGAACAATCACGAGCAACGCCATAAGTTTCGTGTAGTTTGATCCTATATGTACATCATTGTATGTCTTGATTTATACCCTTTGTAAACGAGTTAACTTGCCAGAGAGCAGATTTCTTGCGCCCCTCGTGTGAAAGGCCCTTACTGCTTCTTGTCGAAGGGTGTGCGACGATAAGAAAGATACAAAGCGACGTTTATGGGGAACATTGAGCGTCGGCCTCCGAAGATTTGAGGAAAGGAAATTTTCTTTATCAGTCCGTCGTTTCGTTTAAAAATCGTCTTACACATACGCCATACGGACACTGTTTCATTCACAAACAATAACGATCGTGCTATTCATCCACTCGGTTATCATCCGGCAATCACGTGTCTCCGTACGTACACCACACATATCTGCAACAAAAATATTCCACAGTAGCGTATATACACGTCACAAGATATACAACACATAGCGTTGCAGTTTTCCAAACACCTTCGCTCCGTAATTTCATCCCCACCCGCGCACATATGATAAAAGCTCGTTCGATGTAATATTCGGAATGCGCACACGTCTCCCTCTTTGTCTATAAGTATAATACGTGCAGGCATATCGTATATACACAGCATCAGAGAGGGCATGCGAGGGGCGGGGGGTGAGTCTGCAGGCGCGGGCTCATCCTAGCGTGGATAACACCCGCAGTCCGGGGCGGGCGCACGCGTGACTAGATACACCGTTTTGCACAAAGGGGACAAACGCCAATTATATTTTAATATCCGAGAGGCGAGAGAGAGAGAGAGAGAGAGAGAGAGAGAGACAGAGAGAGAGAGAGAGAGAGAGAGAGAGAGAGAGAGAGAGAGAGGAGAACGGCCGGCTTTCGGCCCCCAGTGCGAAATTCCTCTGCGCGCGAGTTTTTCTTTCTCTTTCTTTTTCGTTCGCCGTCGCTCTCTCCCGTCGCCGGCACGGTCGCGAAAATCGACCCTCGTGTTTTTCTGTCTCGTTGTGCGCCCTCTTAACTTTCTCTCTCTTGCCTTATTTTTGCGCGCCGGGCCGCCTCTTTTAACTCTTCTCTCGCGTTTTCACGCTACTCGGCTCTTCTCGCTCCGGCTGCGCGCTGCGATGCTCCTTTTTTTGCGGCCGTCGACTGTTTTTCAGAGGGGATGTCCCTCTCGCTCCGAGTGCCCGAACTGCTCTGGTCATTTCGGTGTAACGAAATGAAAATATTTGTGCGGCTCTATACTCGGTCGTCTTTTTGAAGTAATATATTTTGGTCTTTGAAAACGATCATTATTCGCATATTGAGAATCGGAAGATTACAAAAAAGTAACATCACCTTGATAATAAGGGGGAGCTTATTTAATCGTCGCTTATCTATAAATAAGCGGCTATGACAGCAGTTGGACGCGATCGTCATATAATATCCATATAGCACAATAAATAGATTGCGCTAAAATAACATCCGCTCTGACGCAGTCTTCACTATTTTTTTTTTTTTACTGAATGAACTGTAAAAAATAGCTGCACGTGTGTATTTCTAATCCACTAGCGCATTATACACTGTAGAAGATCAATACTTGCGATAATTAAAAAAGACTCGCTTATTTTTATTCAGTAGTATCAGCACGTTTTTGTCTCGTTCTAGTAAGTTACGACGAACACGTGTAACTGTAGCACATCATTCGTAGTTTTCTAATCAAAACCGAGTGCATCAACGACTAGTTTGTCGCACCTCCAAGTCCAACTCCGAGAACCTGCAAAAATATCTCATGCATCCCCTACGGAGGTCCAGCGCGTTCTGCCGTCCGTTCTCGTCTCTTCCTCCCTCTTATAACTCATCGCGCAGCCCCTCGCGAAAGCCCCGAAAAACCCCTCCTTCGCCCTATCGAAAACAAAAAAAGCCACCCCCTGCAACCCCCCTTCGCACAGTGCATAGCTATCGCGCATGCGCCCGCCTCCTTTGGCGCCCTCCAATGTGCCTTCCGCCTGGCTGAGCAATCTCGCCCATTCAGAATCGATGCCGACAGGAGCGCAGAGCTCTCGGTCCGTCCTGCGCGTGGTGGGGCGACTCGCCTCCCCCATTGGCTCGCTCGGCTCCCCACTCCCGAGTCGGCGCTCGCTCGAACCTCCAATGCCGAGCGACCGGTGCTCCGTCTCTCTCAGCTGGCCTACCCCCGCCTGCCAACCCGCCTCTATTTCTCCGAGCGCGAGAGCTGCTATCGAAAGAGAGACGGAGACAGAGCGAGAGAGAGAGAGAGAGAGAGAGAGAGAGAGAGAGAGAGAGAGAGAGAGAGAGAGAGAAACGTAGCCCTGGCTCTGGCGCGAGTCTCAGGCCAACCCTTAGTCAAGTCGCTGCTGTCGATCTGCTTGCGTGTGCTCAGCAGCAGCAGCGCAAGTGTGTGTGTCGCATGTACAATCGACAGCCACGCGGCTCTTTCTCCACGGAGTCAGACAGTTTTGCCGCTTCGCGGCTCTGGCACCCCGAGAGCCGATCATGTTCGAGAAGTGAACTCCGCTTCTGCTCACGCACTGGACTATATACTCTAGTTATATATTTTCTTACGAGAGTGCAATCAAGTTGCAGTTCTGGGACAAGTGCAAATAATATTGTTAGAATTGGCGAGACTTTGAGAGCCGAGCGCGAGTGACACTGCTGCCGAGAAAGAGAGAGAGAGAGATAGAGAGAGCGGCTTTGTGCGGTGCGGTTCTTCGATTACGATCTCATTATCGGATTCTCGGCGAAGACGAGGAAGATTAACGAGGCGAGGAGCGCGCGAACGGCGCCCGTCGGCGGATCTTGGTGAGTAGCACACACTGCCCACGTGACTTCATCATATTGGCGTATACTTTTGCGCGAACGAATTGTTCAACTCCTTGTATTAAGTCTCTTAAAGCGATTCATTTTCTGTAAACAGTAACAGTTTTGTACACCTCTGATGTTTATTTCTGAGCAGTCAAACGCGAGCTGCAAAGTAGCGAAATTATTAGCCCGATTTATCATTCGCAAACGCGAAAAGGCGGCGTATAAAGAAGACCGCAGTCGTGCAGCGGAGGTGCGGAATTTATAAAGCGACAAAAAGAACCACTTCAAAGCCGAGTAAAAGAGCTTCATGTATACCTATATATTAAAGCGGCTGCGCGCACAGAGCGCGAATCCTCTCGGTGTATAAAAGCTCGACGAGGAGCCAGCTTGCGCGCAGCTTAACAAGTCGAATCGACTGAAATCAGATGAGGCGCACGGCAGCCAATCCGTACGCGATTTACTCTGTCAACTTTTTTTTTCTCTCTTCTCTCTTCTCTCTCCTTTCATCGCGAAAATCGAATTAGATCAAACGGTACCTCGCGTGGCGTACGTTGAATTTATTATCATCGCGAGTTAACAATGTGGCAAAAGCTTCTTTCATTGCACTCGATACAACGTGCTGTAAAACACAGTTTTCCGAGCACACAATCGCACGATGCTGCAACAGTGCTCGCGCGGGAGTGTGAGCCGGCGCTGATGTGCTGCGAACATTTTAATCCTCTTGCCGCGTGTATCATCCCTCGCGTGCGCGACAATCACCCCTTTCGCCGTGTCTCTTATTCCGATATTACGCTCTCGCGTGTAATTAGTCGTCTATAGGCTATGTATGTGTGTGTGTGTGGGTGTGTGTGTGTGTGTACTTGCGAGTGGTGAAAGCGCGCGCGAGAGTAGAGAGCGAGAACTCTGTTGAATAATCGGGCGCAAGTGCGCGTGCAGGACACCCCGCGGTGCGATGCCGACGACTCGGCGTATGGCGTATATAAAGGTGTATACTGTGTGTGTATCGTTTCTTTTTTCTTTCTTCTCATTGTAAATTCTGTATAGCGAGAGTCGACGACGAGGACTTTTATATTCGATGCCTTTCTGCAATATATTATGTTTATTCGTCCCTATTTGTTCGGTTTATAATTGTATGATTACGATTACTTGTTTTCTCCTGATAAAAAGCTCGCTAATCCCCGCAACGCGGCATAAAATTTTTCTTACACATACGCATGCAGCACACATAATTAGACATCTTAAGCGCCGACTCTCACAATATTACACATATACCTATATATAATATCGCCTCCGTCGTCGCCGGCACTCGAGCCTATAATTAATGCGCCGCGAGTTTTCCCTCAAAGCGAGAGAGGTGTAAAAAAATCCACAAAACTCACAGGTACAACACGTATACATACACGTACTTTCTCTTTCTCTCTCTCTCTCTCTCTCCCTCTCTCTCCTAATCGCGCGCCAACGCCTCCGCCGGCTTTGATGTCGCGTCGCGGGCGAATCAAACGCGGTAACTCTCGAGTAGCACACATATAGCTCTACGCGCGTGTGTGTGTGTGTATGTGCGGGGGTGTATAGGCACGAGTGAAGAGGCCGTGCGTTTGTTTTGTCGGGAAGGATTGAGACGATATAATTTTTTTTTCCAGTTGCAGCGGCGCTGCGCGACAAGCCCGCGGACTTTTCAAAGACTCATAAGGCGGCTGCCGTCGGGAATTAATCGATGAGATATGTGTGTATAGCTATAGGTACAACGACTTATATGAAAATATGCGCAAGTTCGCGCTTATCAATAACATACAATCCGGGTAAAAATATAACGTTCGACTCGACGCTCGAAATCGTATAACACGCAATAAATGCCTGAACGCTCTCGTTTCAGCTCAATTAGCCGTCCGCAAACTCTCGGCTCGAATTACTCATACGTTATAAGTCTGCAGCTCGTCCTTTTCGATTTACCTCTCCTCGTTTCCTCGCGCGCTCGACTACGGAATATATCAAACAAAAAAGACCGATCGCGAGAGAAATCTCCGTCCGAAGATCGAAGATATATACAAGTTCTGCGCGAGTTGCATAAGGCGAGCGAACGGGGGAAAGATCGACGACGTCGAGCGGTTAATCGGACCGCGACGCGATTCGAATCGACTTTGGCTCGCGGAGAGTTATGAGCGTCGTCAGCGCAAAAGAGAGGATATATAGCGGCGTATGCGCTCGTTGCTTTTATAATAA
This sequence comes from Nasonia vitripennis, assembly GCF_009193385.2. Lineage (NCBI taxonomy): Eukaryota > Metazoa > Arthropoda > Insecta > Hymenoptera > Pteromalidae > Nasonia > Nasonia vitripennis. The sequence goes on along the minus strand of NW_022279623.1, from coordinate 4,090,057 downwards.
ATCCACATTATAACGAGAGACTGACTGACGTCTGCGGAATTTCCGCGCTGGAATTTCGAATGTTGTATACCTGTATTATGTATTTGTATCGCGATTATTTAATATATCGCTGCGACTAATCGAGCGTGCTCACGAAAATGTGTCTAATAATTTGTTTGCGGCTTTATTATGTAGGTATAAAAAACGAAGAGAAAGAGAGAAGGAGGCAGAATGAGTTAAATCGACAGCTTGGTGTCTTGTAAACACACAAGCCGTCGAGATCCTGTTTGCACTCAGTCGGGCATAATCCGAGATAATCCCTCTCGCGTTGCGCAATATGCGTCGGCGGCGGTATGCCAGTCGTCTTTGACTTGAAAGATAACCCAACGATCAGCGGTTCTTCATTTCTAAATATAAAGATGCAGAAGAACGCATCATCGTCTCGCGTCTCAAAAAGCAGCGACATCTCCCGTACATAACAAGCCGTACACGCTAGTTTCTTCCGTCACCCCCATATACAACGTATATACATCAGTACAGTCGCGGCTAGGCGCGCAGGCACTAATTATTGCACTTAGCGCGCTTCCACCCACGTCCGGTGTAGAGTTTACCCTTCCTTCCTCTCGCTAAATCCTTCCTACGTACGAGCGCGTGCTGCACTAATTTTCTACGCTCCCCTCGATTGCCTCCTATATGTTGTGCACTTGTATGCGTGCGTGAGTTTTTTCTCCTCTTTTTTCAGACGTGTCTGTAACGCGTTTCGAGAGGGGCGTTACGACGAGTGTTGCGGATCTTCGCGGGTAATTGCGACACTCGATAACGTGACGATCTTCCTGGAGTGTTGCGTGCGGTAGTTTTTTTTTTGTTTTGTTATATTTTCGAGGGTGTCGTTGAGCTGATGATGTTTTCGTTAATTAGCTGTTACGTCACATTTTGGGAGAAAAGGATTATTATTGTTATCAGAACGATTTATAATTATGATATACGCTCTACCTTGACGGAGCAGACACATCACGCGAAATGCACCAACTCACTCTCCTGTCGCCGATCAAACACGACTTCCTCACATCCGTAAACGATGATACGTATACTTATTAAAAATATGCCCGTCGCGGAATGCAAACACAATAATATTAATCTGCGTAAGAGGTGTACACACACACACACATAGTCATTCGTATAGCGGCCCATAATAATTGTGCGCGAAATAAAAATGGTGCGTGATATGCGTTAATATACATTGTATTATACGTATGGAACAAAGCGCGAGAGCGCACGAAGCCGACAGCTGTGCCGCGATTGACACAGGTGCGCCCGCGAGCGCGATGACGCGGTGGCACGAGATTTTTCCGAAAAAAGTCAGAGCGAATCATCGACGACTGCTGAGTTTTTCCAGAGTCGCCGAGAGCGAAGCGCGTTTCGATCGATCTTGTGGATCTTGTCGTTTGCGAGTTCGCAAGAGTATAATCCGCGGGTCGGCGCAGGTTCCTCTCGAGCTTTCTCTATTGTATACGTGTGTGCGATGATTATTACAGTGTGTATCTAGTGCGCGAATTCGGGATTCGTTCGTCGATCGACGAAGTTGGCCGAGCATTATTTCTCAGGTACCTATATAGCCCACAAGTAATTATACTGAGTGTACCAGCGAAAAATAAGAATGTTTGGTCAGACACTCTAGCTTATCTCTTCCTGACGTATAAATTATGACGAAGCGGGCGAACAAACCGTCTGTGATCTCGGCACAAACAGTGGAATATTTTTCGGAGCAATAATAAAGGAGGATAGAAGTTGACGCCTATTTCGATTGTTTCAGTGACCAGAGGTGTAGAAAGGCCCGAAGATTTTGCCGTCGCAGCAGCTCGGCGCTGCGGTCGCTCCATGGCCGGGCGCCACCGGCCTCCTGGCCTCCGTCACCGCTGACGACATGGCACACAAGGGTGAGTTTTATGCACCTCTTTCTAGCTCCAAATGTCTCCCTATTCACAGCCACGATCCTTACTTTTTTTAAATTAAAAATTAAATTACTATTCTTACTGGCTGCTGCAATATCGTGTATTAAAAATCCCTCTGTCGTTATTCGTCGATTACGCTCGGAGTGAAGTTAAGGTTCGTCCTGAGAGAGAGAGAGAGAGAGAGAGAGAGAGAGAGAGAGAGAGAGAGAGCGTAAACACAGTGCGAGAGCTTTTCCAGAGGAAGAAATTCCGCGGGAACGAGAAAAGTTTTCGAAATGGACGACGCATTCCGCGCCTGGCTTCTCGGCGAATCGCATCCGCGCTTTTCTGGCGCTATAATAGCACACCTGAACGACGATCCGTCTTCTGGTTCTATTTCGTTATTTTTCACCTGTTCTATATTCATAAAGTTAAACGTGATAAAGGAATCCGTCTCCTAATCTCAAAGCGAAGACGACCGCGCGCGACGTAGCCATAAACTACTCCGCAAGATCCATCGCAGATTTCTCCTCCTCGAGCAGATTGCAGAAGCAGCAGCAGAGGGGGATACAGAGGCGACCAAGGCGTTAACCCCATTAGTCGCTGAATGGCTCGCATCCTCTCTCTCTCTCTCTCTCTCTCTCTCTCTCTCTCTCTCTCTCTCTCACTCTCGGTCTTTCCTTTGCGCGTCGCACAGCAGCCCGTCACGGCGACGGCGGCGGCACTTAGCCTCAGTTTCCCGGCTGCAGAAGCCGACATCGTCTCTCGAGGCTTTCTAAAGACGCGCGCGCGCTGCTCACTTCACGTATTGATTTCCATTCTCTCTCTTATATGCGCCCTTTCCTTCTCCTACACGGCCGCCCCAACGTCGGCGTCGGCTTTTTTCTCTCTCTCTCTCTCTCTCTCTCTCGCGCCGACGAAACTCTCGTTTGTCGCCGCGCGCGACCCTTGACTTTGAGAGATCGTAATTAGGATAGAGAGCGAGTAGGAAGAAGATGCCAGGATCCCTCGTGTGCTCTATATACACTGTCGAGGTCGAGGTGTATTAATGAGAGGGATAACCCCGAGTATCGCTATTTTATACGACGGCGACCCGCGATAAGAGACTTTATTTATATCTGGAATGGCGTATATGGGTGTATAAATCAATGCGTTCCGAGGAATAAAAAGCTGGGGAATATTCAGTCGCCGGGGATCGAGAAAAATATTTTCCGCGGAATCTACAAGTGCGAGCGCGCGCGCGGAGCAAACATTTCGAGAGAGCTGGAGGGAGAGAACAAGAAAGTGAAAAGATATAAGTTTCCAGGGAGTCGTCTCTCGAGCGGTAAAACTGCATTTAGAATATGCGATGCGATTACGGAGAAGCGAAAGGAGCGAGTCTGTGATTCAAGTTTGAGAAAAAAAATAATAATAAAACTTGCCGACAGTTCCCCACAGATCGTTTCTGGCGATTAAAATGCCATTATATCACATATAAGATAAACGCGTGGGGATGAAAAAATTTAAAAAGAAATAACGCAAATATATATATATATATATATATATATCCGCAAGTTGTTTGACCGAGCGCGGGCTCACTCGGGCGTGTAGCGTTAAGTTGGTGTTAGCTCATCGGATCTCTCTCCGCCGCGCGCAACCCCTACATCTTCCTCCTCCTCCTCATCTGTGTGTACTACAAGACGTAACGGAACGTTCACGACACCGCAACTCCGATGATCGATCGCGCGACAAATTGCGTTTCCTGCGCGCGAAGAGAGAAGCTTCGCCGCTTAGCACTGCCGACGCTGCTGCTGCTTATAACCAATCAAGCTCGTACGCGCCTGTTCGCGAAAATTTAGGTATTTTGTTTTAAATACTATATATACATATACACTTTGATACTAAAGATACGGCGTAATTACCCTCCGGAAGATCATCCCCCTCTACACGCGGCGCATCGTCGATCTTCTTCGCCTTGACTCCCCGGCGTCTTATACCTCCTCTCTTCCATACAGCCGAATCGAAGTAGGGACGCCGGCGAATTCCGACGAGAGCGTGAGAGAGAGAGAGAGAGAGAGAGAGAGAGAGAGAGAGAGAGAGAGAGAGCATTGATCGTTTCAGAATTCCGAGTGTAATAGTGGACGCGCAGCTCCCTTCTCGAGTTTATCCACTATATATAAGAGGTAACTTCAAAGCTTCGAGTTCAAAAAGATCGACACGTGCCGAAACCGAGACACGCTTCTGTATGTGTGTGTGTGTGTGTGTGTGTGTGTGTGAAAAGCTCGCGGCGAAAGTTGAAAAAAAAGCTGCAGCGCCCGAGAAGAAAATACATTAAAGAATGTAAGGAAGAGCCGTCAACCCCTTGACGCTTCCCCGACGTCTTGTACACACACGCGCGCACACGTTTTTCACTCCCTGTCGCGCGACCTGCTCTGATTCGCCAGCGAGCGCTTCGTTACTCTGTATACGTATAAGTCTCTCTCTCTTCTCGCGCCTTGGCTATATGCGCGGCGGTGGCAGCGCTTTTGTACAGCAGACTTTGTACCTTCTTCTCCGCTACTTAAAAGAGGAGGAGCCGCTGCTCATACTTTTTCCGCGCCTTCGAGTGGCAGCTGCGCACATCAGATCCTCTAGCTCCTCTTTTTTTCATTCAGCCGCGATGATGGCTGCAATTCTGCGAGCTACGCTTTCATCCGGGGTGCGCAGTAGGTCTTTGAAGTAATTAAATTACGCTTTTCCGTTGCAGCCATGGAATTAAAAGCAAACAATTTCATATACACTATACTTCGGTGCGAGCATGAAAAAGAGAGCTAAGACTCCGGCCATACATCTCATCACGACTCTGCCCCCTGATGCTCTCCTCTCTTTGCATAAAGTAATCGAAATTGGTCCTCGCGGCGCTGCTGCTGTACGAAAAAGCCTTAGCATCGTCGTCGTCGTCGGCAGCGGCGACGTAGAGACAGTGAAAAGAGAGTGGCACAGACGGCGCACACAGTGTAGAGAGCGGCTTGCATCGAGTGCATTCGACTGTGAAATTCCCTCTTCAAACAGAAGACGGCGCCGGCACATTTTGGCGTGCGGGCGATGGGGGAAGAGATATAGAGCGAGAGCGAGGGACAGGTAAACTTGCGCGCAGGAATTCTGCAAAAGCGGATGTATCCGTCTTCCCGATGGATAGATAGATAGCTGTAAACTCCGTGTGTTTTTTCTTCTCGGTTCATACGAAGTGCTCGCAGTTTGTGTATGTTCGAAATTTCGTATATAGAATCCCACCGTTTAGCCCAGACGTCACGCAGTCTTTTCGCGAGATAAGAATGGGGTCCACGCGTGACGCGGAATTTGCTAGCAGCGGGTATACAGAATGGAAGGCAAGGAGGTGGTTTGAATTTCAAGGCGCGGCCGTCGGCTGTGGGAATTCCAGATCGAGGTTCTACAAACGTGCTCAGCTCCCATTTTCCTCCGAAAGTATACTCCAACGATACGCGATCGATTTTAATTACACCAGAGCTATATAAGCACGAGGCTATTACATATATAGCGTAAATTATCGCGACGAAAAACCTCTCGCGAATACATAAGAAACCTCCGGAAATCCTCCTCGATCTCACTCGAGTGACTCTAGCAGATGAAGCCTTGGTTTTTTATCATCCGCACGCGCGCGCGACTAACTGTCGCGTCCAGCCGTTGTTCCGAATCGGTTGACTCGTTCGTCTACCCGGCGCTTTTTTGCCGCCGCAAAGGCGCGAGCTTCCTCTTTCTCTCTCTCTCTCTCTCTCTCTCTCTCTCTCTCTCTCTCTCTCTCTCTTGGAGCTTTGCCACCATCTCTTTCTAGATCTCGCTTACTCGTTGCAGTAGTCCATGCAGCCTCGCCGCCAAAACGCGTTTACGCCAATTTGCCTGCAGGGGTTCGCTTTTAATTCGACGACGGATTTATGGGCTGAAAGTCGAAAAGAGAGAATGATAATAATTTTCGAGGAGATTCTTCTAGGCGATCTCGCGAGAGTCTCGTTAAGAAAAGGGAGTTGCGGGAGTGTTACCTCGTACGCGTCTTCGCAGGGGTGTAAAGAGGCTGCACTGTTGCGAGGCGAAGGGGTTGGAGCTTCTTACGCGCGCTGCTGAGACTGCGAGAAAATAAAAAATTATAAGTGCGTCGAGCACACGTGGTTTTCGCCATCCCGCGCAACAACACGCAGAGACACGCAGGAATCGAGAGAACGACGACGAAGCGCTGAAAGAAGGAGCTTAAATGGCAGCTATATACAGCGCTGGGTCGGCCGCAATCCGCCAGGGGGATAGTATAGCTTGTAATAGCTGTTCTCGGATGCTATATACATCGCGGAACGACGCGCTCACAATGAGCCGTCGATGTAATCTCCGGAAACATTTAGGGGAAAATTAGGTCGTACGCGCGTATGGACGAGTGTGCGCCGATGTCTCGCGAGATTTGTCAAAATATTTGTTTAGTCGCGCGCGCTGCCTCAACGATCTCCCCTCGCGTGTATAAGGTTTCTTGTATTCGTGGTGGTCTCGCTGCTTTTTTGTGACGTCGCTTTTTACGCCGCTATTTTCGTCGTTGAAATTGGGCATATTGGTCGAACCAAATAACTAATGAATCGCGTCTTCTTAACCGCGATAAGTCTAATAGCGTCTGTTCACACTGAATGGGGGATATCGATAGGCGCGGCTTAAAGAGCGTCGAAGCTCTCTCCCGTCACAGCTATAGCTAGCGATTGTATACAGAGATAGAAGCTTCGGCAAATTGAATTAGCGGGTCACTGGCCGCAATGCAAGGTCTTCCGAAGTCATCCGACGAGTCGTTCACCGAAGCGCGTCCCTATATACACGAGCTTTGTCGGATATATCGACGGGCGGCTATGGCTTTCGGATCAGTGTACATCCGCGCGCGAGTCTATAAATGGACAAATAGAGAAGGCACGAATCCTCTCAATTCTGCAGTAAATACAACTGTGCAGCTCGTCTCAAATTAGCAATAAATACGCGTATTATAACTCGCTGGCACCCCTCGACTGTATACACGCAACAGTAGCAGCGGCCCCTCCTGCGGTCCACCGAAAAAATAAAGTCGCGCTTACGCGGTAACAGTATACGCGCACGGAATGTGTTCCCAGGTCCGATATGCGCGTGCTCTAATTATGACGCGTATCTATACACACGGTACCACGTTATACGCGCATACTCTCATGGGAATGTCAGCGGGTCGCGTTGCGCCCCCATTGTGCCTCTATTAGGACGTCGCTTTCTTCCGCCGCCCCGCGTGTGCCTGCGAGTATTGTCCTGCGGCTTTCCTGAGAGTTCTCAGGCTTCGCCTATACTCGCACCGTTGTTTCTTTCGCTGTTTCCGAATATATTTAGACGTCGTTTAATTTACGCGCCCTTGGCCAATTCTGGACGGAAAAAAGAATCTCTACGCTGTATAAACACCCCAAAAATCAGCGCGTACATATTCGCGACACCCCTGCGAGCGCAAAAAAAGAAACACAAATTTATCCTATTCTCTCGCGTTATTCGCATTTCGCTCGCGTCGATCGATCCTCGTCTCTGCGTCTCCCTCGATAATGCGGATTAGTCGCTGGAACACATGTCGACACTGCGCCGTACACAGCACGGCGGACGCATATCGATCGTATTCACGTTCGTTTTGCTCTCTTTGGCGTGTGTGTACCTTTTCCTCAACGCCTGCAGGCGCAGAGTCGTAGGCAAGAGTGGCCGACGGCGAAATTTTCGTGTTTTATTTCGAGAGACAAATACACACGAATATTCTCCATACGCGTTAAGATTCCACCGGCGTATATCGCGGTATTATGGTACACTCGAGGTCTGATCAAGCTCAGGCCGAAATTCGGCGAGCGATCTCGGGCAAACTCGCGCGCGAGATGCAGGGAGAGATATGCCTCGTGGATATGCCCGCGGCTTTGACGGGATCTGACGCACCGGAGAAACTTGCCCCTATTGTATAGTGTATATACCTGTGTACGTGCAAACTTGTACGCGCAATGCCGAGAGAGCAGAGTATAATATGATCTCCGTGTATGTTCCTTCGGATTAGTTTCTGGGAAACGCTGGGTTAACGCTCGGTTGATCTAATTCGCGCGGTTTGGGAAATGAGGAGAATTACATTTTTCGCGCCGAAGCCACAAGGACGCAGCGAGTCTTTAAAAGAATCCTCCATACGACTCGCCAGTCCAGTCTTCGAGTACAGAGACAGAGCATAGAGCGTATACATCACCCTAGGTGCTGCACGTATACAACGTCGCCGTCTACGGCTGAGAGAGAGAGAGAGAGAGAGAGAGAGAGAGAGAGAGAGAGAGAGAGAGAGAGAGAGAGAGAGAGAGACTGGCTGGAAGTACAGGGACCGTCGGCTCGTGTGTGTCCGCGTCGGGGAAGCGGCTCCGACATGTCCGTTGGCGCGGAATAACGCGTTTACGAGGCTGCTCTTTGTGCGCCGCGAACGCGCGCGCCGGCTTTGGACCGCACCGTCAGAGGGAGAGAGACGCGGCTATCTCTCTCTCTCGATGTTGGTCTGCTCTTGATAAGTTTTCGCAGGCTATACGTTATATACACAGTTTTTTTCTCTCCTTCGTTTCGCATTGTTCGTTTTGCCTCATAATGCCACTCGTCTCTTTGGCTGGTACCGCCACCGCCGCACGCAGTCGGCTACCGGCGTTCCGTATGCAAGACACTTTTCGTCCTTCTCTTTTGCATCGGTTGTGACAGCCAGGGATGATGTATTAATTCGCTTATGAGCTCGCGGTACGCGTACTTGATTTGGGGAATAAAATCATCCAAAGTCCGTTTATCTCGATATCGCTACAGCTTCCCTCCGCAGGGCAAACGTCGCCGAGTGAGCGCGCAGGTATAATTGGATAATTCGATCCGGATGAGGATTGGCCGGGATTTGCTGCGGGATACTCTCGGCTTGTAGGTCGACGGGATCATCTTTCTGGTCACGGCTACTTTAGCCCGGCGACCTCCCGAGAGCGAGGACACTTCGGCAGAGCTCTACTTTCTCTATTTCTTTTCCGAGACGGAGAGAGAGAGACGTTTGCCGAAGCGATAATCTGTCACCGAGGTAAATTAGACGGGGACATCGCTCGTGATTGTGTGCGTACTTTTCTCGAGAGCCGTTCGAGCTGGGATTTCGAGTTCGACAGCTTGTCTCGAGAGATTTATACCGTGTAATCGTAGCGTGAAGAGGAAAAAGTACTTCGGCGAACGTACAGGGTAATTCCATCTACGACAAGGTTTGCGATTGTTTTTGGAACGCGTATGTGATAAGCGAAGGCATCTGCCGTGAAATCTCGAAAAGAGTAAGCGTATACAAAGCTCTCGGAACTCGTGGACAAAAAAATATATACAAGCTCCGAAAACGAGCCGTCAATGCTCACAGAGCCATTAATAATAATGCTAATAACCGTCGACGTTCTCTTTTTTCGCGTCGCTTTTCCCCGCGCTGCAGCACAGCTCTCGGGGAAAAATACACAGATCGGCTGAAAACAGCAACAAAAATACTGTGCGACCAAGAGAGAAGCTACTCGAGGCTCCTATTGTGCTGCATGACAATCTGTTTCTCTCTTTCTCTCCCCCTCCGCGAGGGATCCAGCTCATTTTCAAAACATGTCCGCAACAATGAGGACATTACGATTATTGTGCGCGTGTCTCTCCCTCTCTCTCTTTTTTCTTGTATCCCCGAGCGTTTTCCTCGCTTCTGTTCGGCTCTCGATTGAGAGGAAGTGAGTTACCTGGCGGTCAGTGTCGTTTGTGTATACGAGAGAGCTGATGGCTGACCCTCGTCTCACGTCATCCCCCCGCTCTCGCGTCTCAATACTAGCAGCGGTCTCTCTTTCTCGCGCGGCTCCTGTCTTGTCTCTTTCTATTATTACAATATTTGCAGATATATTCATAAAGCGGTGGGACGGTGCTTTTTTCTCTCTCTTTCTTTCTTTCTTCTTTTACGCTCTTTTGCTTTCCTGATCGCGACGGCGACGATGATGATGAGGTTAAGGGCTTCTGACAAATTGCGGGGAACCTTGTTGTTCGCTTTTTATCTCCTACGGTTCTACTCGCCGTCGTCAATTATACAGTTCGAAAATGTATCGCATAAGTGAATCATCAGTTGGATTCGAAAACTCTCGGGAGAATTTATAGCTCTCAAAACATCGGCTCGAAAACCAAACCCGTATGTCCCGTGCTATGGCATCTCGCGGAGAAAAAATCCGTAGCACAACATATAGCTCTCGAAGCGAGAATACACAAGCAATACAGCGGTACGCAGGAGCAAACAAGAGAGAAGAAAAGTCCCTTTGCGCCGGACAATTTCGCCGACAGAATAGAGCGTCGAAGTGAATATCTGTTATACTATAGCAACACCCTTCGAGAGAATCTCGGCGGCAGAGAAGCGTCCAATCTCATAAATTACCCCGACGGATCCTATAATATTAGTCCTCGCGCGCGACTCGCTTCCGTGAACTAGCACGAATGACACGCCGGATGACAAAAAGCTTTTTTCTCTCTCTCTCTCTCTCTCTCTCTCACCCCGAGTGTGTAGCTCGTCGCCTTGTAATGTTCGTGTATACATGCGGGGATAGAATTTATCGTCGAGGACTGCAGCCTGCCGTTTTCCCTGTGTATAATGCGTGGAGGTTATGATTGATTTTTCGGAATCGACGAGGATCATCCTCGCTCTTCTGTGTCTGTGTACGTGTTTGCAGGCTCATTGTGACGAGATGCGATGGGGAAGCGCCGGTAAATTATCCGGCGACGTTTTATGGGAATGTCGGATCGCGCTAATCGCTCCTGTCGGTGTATTTTATTTAAATGTTCGGGTAAAAGTATCGGCTGGTCAAAATTAACGAGATCGATATAATCATCCCAGAAAAAAGAAGCTTCTAAACGTCCTAATTGCCTAGAGAGAGCTGTTTCGCCGCTTCATTCAACTCAACATCCTGCGGGGACTTTTGTCGCACGACACAAACGGTGAGACGAGTATAGAGAGACGGTAAGCAGCGGAGGTATATAGGTATGCGAGACCCTTGTATCCTCGGCCGCAAGTTTCACCCTCCCGCGCCGAAAGCCACTCGAGGCCAAGTGGGCATCTTGAATTGTGCGGCCTCGTCCGTCCTCCTTTCTCGCGCGCGCGCGTCTGTGCGTCCTACACACGAGCCGGTTGCGAATACGAGGTGAACGGTTTGTATACTATTTTACAATACGCGATTATACGTTCGTTTGCCCGCAAGCACCCGATGACTTCAAAACCACATGGACATTGTATTATAAAGATAAACTTCCTGAAAACACTCGTTTATACTTACACGATCACCATACGCGCGACAAAGACGCCAAAGAGACGACGGCAAAGACGCGCAGCCGAGAGCGCTCATTCATTCCGCCGGAAGCACTTGGGCAAACGAGAGACGGCGACGAGGACGACGTCTCTCACTCGGCACTCGAAACTCTTTCTCTCTCTCTCTCTCGCTCTCTCTCTCTCTCTCTCTCTCTCTCTCTCTCTCTCTCTCTCTCTCTCTCTCTCTCTCTCTCTCTCTCTCTCTCTCTCTCTCTCTCTACTCGTCGAGCACAGCCACGGGGGGCGACATCATTCTGCGCGAATTCTCCGCTCGTTTTGCCGCAGGTAGATCATGAGCTACTTATACGTTTTACTGAATGAGTTTGCGCCTGCTCTGCTGGAAATTGTTATTAGTGCGCGGGTATGATGATCCCGATAATGATGGTTTATTTTGTTGTGCAACGTTGTTTACCTATAGAGCTCTCCCTCGGCTTCGCGAAATCTCACCTGTGGCGCTATCGCAAAGCAAACACTTTTTTGTACACTAACTTTTTGCTTATGTAAAGGTTTGCGGGATCGTTATTCTTATATAAATATTAACGATCGTCTCTATGAGCAACGTAAGTGGAGCAATTTTTTGCATATCTTTTTCACCGCTCTGCAACATGTTATAAAAGTGAGCATCGTCAGATTCTGCTCTTCTGAGATAAGCCTTCGTGTTCCTGTCAATTACACGACGAGCTCGATGCGTGTATGAGTAGTCGGGACCACCCGACACTAGCTCGTGTGTCATAGTCAAATAAACAGGATCAGGAATTTCAGATATTATAAGTATACGTTATACCGATTTATTTATTTCCAATCGCTCGATATTATCGTACACGTACCCGCCGAATATAAAAGCAAACGCTTTCCACGATGTTTTCGTACATCGCGATATTTGCGCTGCATGACACGATAAAAAATTTATGCGGGCGACTGTTTTTACAGCTGCTCAGCTCTCTCGTATCCCTCGCTTTCGTAACGTCGCTCGGCGAAGTTATACGAGGCGCTACAACTGATTTCTTATTTGATTTTACGAAAAATTTCCTATATTATGGGTACTTACACGGAAAAATAATCCGTTTCTCAGAAAAAACGTCGGCACTGTCGCCGTTTTACACTTTATATATAGTCATCTGATCTAACAGGCTAGCTGTGAATGTATTGTCTTCTTTGCAGAGCGATTAACTTAGCTTCTATTGTCTCCTCTTAGAACGAAGAGAAAACTGCACTATCAGAAAATCACAAAACTCCATTTGCTGACACACCCCTATTTCGAGATAAGTGGAAGAATATAATATAGGTATAGATTTCACTTCTTTTATTCGCGCACGATTTGGCCGCGATGCGCACACACGTGCGCAGGTCGTATTGGTAACAACAACGTGACTGCGTGTATATACGAGTATTAATAATCGCCGATAATAATCCAAGGCTCTCGAGGCCGTGTAGTGGGAGAACAATGCAGCGATCTCGTGTGTACACCTTCGGTTTCGATTATGCCTAACGCGCCGACGATGTTGTCGGACGTCTGGCAACCTTGATCCAATTACCATTTTTCACGTTCCGATATGGAGATTTTTTGCCGGATTGCGCAAGGAGATTGTTTTTCTCGGTACAAAGTCATTATTTCGTCTTCATTATTCAGATCTTCGAGTCGATTAGAATGATTTACACTTTATACATATTTTCAATTACACTTCTTTGATTTTGTTAAATAGTTGTATGACTTCGAGCAAAAATCAAGTATAGAAAAGGGCCCTTCAATCAGCGAAAGTCCTACACCCGGTTTAATTAAGCCCGCGCGAGAAAACAGAACCAGGGATGCGCGCAGTTTCTTAATAACGAAAAAAAATTAAGAGCTGGGAAAAAAGGCTCTTCGAGAGATTCCCCGAAGCCTAATTTATTACGAGCATAAAGAGTTAAGCGTTTTCGCAGTCTTCATAAATCGGCCCCTTAGTCTCTCTCTCTCTCTCTCTCTCTCTCTCTCTCTCTCTCTCTCTCTCTCTCTCTCTCTCTCTCTCTCACTTTCACCCTTTCTTCCTTGCGCACTGATGCTGGCACGTCTAGTCCACCCCATTATCAAGTCTCCGCGACGCTCGGCTGGGCGACAAATTAAAGGGTCGCCGGCTCCCCGGAATCGGACTTAATGAACTCCCGGCCAATGGCGCAAACCTCAGTCGCCGCCATCTTCGCGTCTTTTGTGCGGAGGCTTGTAATACCTGCGCGCGAGTCTTCGGATTAGGTATCGTATAACCATCCTCTACTATTCGCAGTCAATTAACAGAGTATATAACGATATTCTATCGAGCCGACAGAGAGAGATCAGACGAAAGGCAAACATCCACACCGAGCAAACAATACATCGCCGGCAAATCGAGCAGCCCTCAAAAAGCCTATACGTTATAAGGCGCATATAATAAGCCGGAATATAATGCCGAGAGCCAAGCCTGACGGTGTCAAAACATAACGCGCGTGCGTTACATCATAATCCTCGGCTCCTCGTAGAAGCACACACATACACAGAGAACAGCCTGTCCACTCGAGAGCGTAAATCGCTCGCGCGCACTTGCCCCTTTGGACCCTCGCGCGCGCGATATAATCCCCGGCTAAGACCGGCCGGCTTTAGTCGTGCGGCTATGAGGATCGACATAAAGCCGTCTTGTATATTCGCGCGCGCGAACCGTCTGTTTACAAGTCGACGCGACAGTTGCAACCGGTCTCCGTGTGTTTGATGATCGAATTATCGCGCGTTTGATTAGAACCGATCTGCGACTCGATCGTGTATTCTTTTTCGTTCGGAATTTTTCGATTTCGATTAAAAGCTCGCAGCCGTCTGGCCGTTCACCTTTCGGCAATCAGACGCTTATTCGATTCGACTTGTACTAATAAGTGCAGCACATTGGCTGTGTTGGCTTTTCGAGTTCACAGATCTCCTGCCCGATTATATAGCTCTCGACTCCGCAGTGGGTAAACACGTCGACACCTTTGCTTCCTCGCGGAGATGAGAAAAAAGCCCGCGGAGATGCACAAAGCCGAGAGAAAAGTCAGCTGCTCATCCTCGAAGCGCTTTATTATACAGACGCGCAATAGTATAGGCTATTAGCAACAATCCCCGCGTGTTACAAATAGCGGCAAACTCTCTCGTTATACCGATCCCTCTCTCTCTCTCTCTCTCCATACATCACTTATTGAATCGCGCGCGAGCGCTAGGGGCACGTGAATGTTACACTTTCCCGCTCGGCCGGCTATATCTGCAGCGCGAGCGCTGCTGCTGTGTATACCTTTTTTTTCGGTCGTTAGAGGGAGAAAGAGCGAGAGTGAGAGGAGTCAATCGAGCGTGAAGCTTTTGTCGATACGCGACGACTATAGGTGTGTGTGGAATACGCGCACGCGTGCGCGATAAATTTTCCCAAAATACCCTCGACGGCCAGAGCGAGTGAGCGAGAGATGGATCGCGCATGTTGCGGTCTTGTACGTGATTCTGCAGCGTATACGCGTGTCTGCAGTGTGTGAGATTGATTTCGGTTGCGCGGAATTAGCGCCTCGACAAATGGCTCGTAAACATCGCGGTCGATGCGTGCATTCATAATTTATTCATTTCCCCGAAAGCGTGCTGCGACATACGGCAACGATGATTCGAGTGCTCCTGATGGTACTTAAAATAATCATGGGTATAGCAGTATAGTTTCTGTCCTCGTTTTATTTATTATACTCGTATACATCCTACAAGATCATCGGAACACATCCGGAGAATTAATTAAGTCAACTACTGCGTCGTGAAGAAGCTGTAGCTCGAGTAGGTAATCGATCGGCTCCCGTCGTTTTATTTACTTCTCAATAGCCGGGGAGTAAATTTTGATAAATCGCCCGTAGCTAAAGCCCGACGATTCACCTGGTATTATAATAATAGCACACAGCTGTAGCAAAGTGCAGATGTCCAGCGGCGAAAGTCCGCGGGAGGGAGAGATCGAATAAAGAAGCTCGAGGAGAGGAGTCCGGCGTGAAAAAAATAGGGACGAGAGACTCTACGCTGGTCTATAATAGGCATTATGCGCGTGAACGCGAGGATAATGCGGTGCTCGTCGTTTTTCGGAGTAAGTATGGAGAGCGTCGAGTACTGTACCTTATAATATATACTGTAGGGAACGATTGCTTATGTTGAGACACAGAGTGTTAAAGTTTTGTAAACAATACAAAATAATTGTAGACAACTATAAATCGCTCCAGCCCATCGCCAACGCGCATAACACAAGACGAAAGTTATTTCATACACTTTGAATTCGCGGCACCTCTGCGTTTCTTCCCCTGCGTTTCGACGATCCTCCGTTTCTTTTTATTCAGTCCGTATAGCGTACCCGTCCCTCCTCTTCTTGGCTCTCACGGCGAGGGGAGGATAGCTCGGCGGAGAAAAAAAATGTATTTGTGATTTATTGGCCGGATTGTGTCGATGCTGCGGAATTCCCGGTAAAAATACTCCAACAAAATTGGCCGCGGCTAGTTTTATCGTTACCTTTTTTTCCATCAAGAATTTTCCCTTCACTCTATACGCGGAAGCGCAGCCAAAAGGAATATAATCCCCATTGAAAAAATCCTTTGATCCCATGCGTCACAACACACACACACACACACACACACACACAATTTTCTATTAAAGCAACATTGCGAAAGCTGCGGAGAATAATCTGAGAAGAGTACAACATGATTTCAGGTCACAGCGGGGTCAATCAGCTGGGCGGCGTGTTCGTCGGAGGCCGTCCACTGCCCGACTCGACCCGACAGAAAATCGTCGAGCTCGCCCACTCGGGCGCGAGGCCCTGCGACATATCACGGATCCTCCAGGTCAGCAACGGATGCGTCTCCAAGATCCTCGGCAGGTTGGTTGAAATACTGCGCGTGTGTGAGAAAAAAACTCGTGCATTGTGTATACAAAACCGTAGAATAAGTCGTAACTTTTCGCCCCTGCTGATCCGTGGAACTTGATTGTCACGCGACTGTATGGGAACGATACTTGGAAGTTGACTCGGTCTTGGGTCGTTGAATTCATTTCGATCGCTTTATTCGAACGAGTTGTTAATTTATCGACGGATTCGAAGTAAAATACGAGTTGCACAGGAATGCCGAGCTCGGCGCATTAGGTCGATTGGTCCATCGGAGCGAGAGAGAAACAACGCGCGAATTAGAGTAGTTACAGGCAGCGAAGCATACAACTGTGGAAATTTGTTAAAAATAATTATCGCAAATTATTATTGTTGCAGGTACTACGAGACGGGCTCGATAAGGCCGCGGGCCATCGGTGGCAGCAAGCCCCGAGTGGCCACCGCCGAGGTAGTCAGCAAGATATCCCTCTACAAGAGCGAGTGTCCCTCGATCTTCGCCTGGGAAATCAGGGACCGTCTGCTCCAGGAGGGCGTCTGCACAAACGACAACATCCCCAGCGTAAGTATACAGCTTTGACCTGATTTTCTCAATTTATACGTTGCCACATACAATGAACAAACGAACGCGCGCGGTAATCGTTAAATAAAGAAACTCGTTTCGTGCATCAACAGTACACGATACATCGCGCGAGACACTTTAATTAGAGGAAGAAAACATCGAGGGAGAAACGACGCCGCAGCTCTCTCTTTCTCTCTCTCTCTCTCTCTCTCTCTCTCTCTCTCGCGAAGCACTTGATTCTACATCGGCGCTACAGACACCCACGTACACTCGCTGCGATATACTGTACAAACAAATGGCAGCTCATCCCTATCGGTCTTTCATTGACTCGCTAACTAATTAACACTCTCGCGCGTCGTGCGTTCCCCTCTCGACTCTCTCCCTCTCTCTCTCTCTCTCTCTCTCTCTCTCTCTCTCTCTCTCTCTCTCTCTCTCTCTCTCTCTCTCTCTCTCTATGCGGATCTTTTCCTCGAAGCTTGCACCCTCGCGTGTCATTGTCGTCGCTGCGGGCTTTGTGCGCGAGTCGTAAAATCGCGGATGAGACGCGATGTATAGGCTATAGGAGGCTGTATAGCGTTTTTTATTTTCGAATTGCCGCGGGCTCATTCGATTCTCGCGCGCACGTGCGCATTGTGAGCTCTGCGGAGGCGCGTCTTCTTTGTCCGTCCGATGTTCATCTGTTTCTGATTCGACGGAAACGGGGTTAAAGAGGCACTTGATTGTCGCGGTTGTGTGCAGGGCTGAAAAAAATCGCGCCGTACTTTTATTTTTTGCTTACCGTATCATATCTCGGATTAAAAAGAAGCTTCGAGTAACGGAGCGGGTGGAAAACTATCCCCATTATTGAAAAGCCCGTAACTTTGACCGTCGCAGCGCTAGCACCCCACAGCCTCAGCAGGTTCTCCCCACCCCCGCACACTCGAACTTTCTCAAACGCGGCGAAACTTCCTCTATCGTCGCACCCTCGCGCGGCGCGCGTCGTCGCGAAAAAAGCTCGCGTGGTTGCCATGGATATTTGCATGCGTCCAATAAACGCCGGCTAAGGGGCTCTCTCTCTCTCTCTCTCTCTCTCTCTCTCTCTCTCTCTCTCTCACTCTCTTCCCCAGCCGTTTATAAGATGCTGCGGAGGTATAGGTTCGCTTATAAGCGCCTGTCTTTCCTTATATTATACGCTGCTCTCTCTCTCTCTCTCTTTCCGCCCCGAGATTCCGTCCTCCACGCACACGCTGCTCTCCCCCTCTTCTATATATAGAGCGAGTAATGGATTCGAAGTGTGCAAACTCCGCGAGATTTTATACTCGCGTGTGCGCGAGCGACGAGGGGCGGTAATTGACTTTTGAACGCGCGAGGAATCTCTCGATACAGAGCTGCGAGGGAATTAGAATATCTGGAATTCTCGAAGCGTCGCATATGTTGAATCTCGCACATCGGTCTTATAATTATTTCCTCTAAGATAAGAAATAATCCCCTTCCTCGCGGCTTGGAATTTCGCGTTTTAACGAATTACCGCCGGCCAAAGGCTCATCCGGCCTCGAGGCGTCCGGAGGAAGCGGATCAAAGCCGCTCAAACGCCGCGGCGGCGCCAGGCAGCTTCTGAACTTGTTGTGGCTAAGATTAACGTTTCTTTAATGGCCCGTGTAATATTCCATTACGCGAGCGCGCGCCGGCAGAATTACTTTCTCTCGCCTGCTGCTGCCGCGGCTTTTGCAGCGTTGTTTCTTTACCCGGCCAGATGCGATAATCTTTAATTTAATCGCGTTTGCGTGGAGAACAAGAGTTGCTGCTGCTGTAGGAGAGTCTTTTGTGGGATTTTCTCGGGAAGCTTTTCGCTTTTCGAGTGAGGATTAAGCTTGTCTTGATTAAAAATTACGCGCAATAGGAAAGTATAAAACGAATCGAAGCGATAAAATGCTCTGCTCGAGATCGCGTGTCTTGTATATATATAGGTACTTCGGAGGGACGACAAAAATAACCGAAGCAGGGAGAAAGGAAAACATGGGCGAGAGTTGAAGACACGTTCGCAGATAGCGAGAAGCTACGGGACGTGGGAGGTGTCGAGAGGCATTATAGCGCGAAATCGAGTCGGGGAGGGAATACTCTCGGCCAGCCGGTGATTGGAGGAAATTTCATTATTCTCAGACATTAACCCTTCATTGTAATGTCGTCAAATTCAATTCCCATCGAGTCTCTCTCTCTCTCTCTCTCTCTCTCTCTCTCTCTCTCTCTCTCTTTCTCTCCTGCTTTCCGCAAAACGAATAACCCCAGGCTAACGCGCGCTATCGCGATTTCGCATCGATTGACGCCCCCGCTTTCCTCTCCTCGCGTTTTCCTGTACTTTTACCCTCTCGCTTATATATCCAGCTTCGTTTGTTTTCTCCTCTCCAGCCTATCATTGAAACGGAGCTTACCGAGGCAATTTGTTAGGAAAAGAATCTTTTCTCTCGTCTTGCTGCTGCGCCGTCCATAAAACAAACTCGCGTATGCGAAACGAAATTCCGCGAAATCGTCGCGGTCAGATAAGCCGACCAGCAGGTACACGCATACAGGTATACACAGCATACAGAGAGCACAGAACTCCGGCGCGGAGATCCGATAAAATGATTTTCCATTTGTATTCCCGCATCTAATGGCGTGTCAAATCCGAAAGCCAGAGAGAGAGAGAGAGAGAGAGAGAGAGGGCCGCAGCGGCTTTGAAACGTGCGCCTGCAGCTTTCTCTCTCTCTCTCTCTCTCTCTCTCTCCCGGCGGATTTGAATCTGGCAGCCGGGCGGACGCGTTATTGGTTTACTCGCGCCACTGAACTCGCCCGTGCGCCGCCGTCGCCGCCGGGCTTCTCGCTCTTTTGTTATAGCCCCGAAAAGCCGCAAGCGTTGTATGCTGCAGTAGTCGCGGCGGCTTTTTCCTATACCGTGTGTGCGCGCGCGATTTTATTAATTTTCGGGACGACTCTTTGCGTGTACGCGGGTGTTCGCTTAATTGCGCGCGCTTCGCGAAATTCTTTTATACGCGCGACGATTAATTAATCGAAACGCGGCGTCGAAGCTCTCAGGCTAACGAGACCATCCAATCGGTTCGCGGAGAACACAAAAGTGTGTAAGCACTTCTCCTCTGCCACGTAAACACACACAGGGGGTGTACGTATAAGACACACGGGAGACCGCAACAATGTCGGCCAGCAGCGCGCGAGAGGCGAGTAGTAATGGATGGCTCCGGCGATCCAAGCCGAGTGAATTGTTGCTCGCCGCTATCCCCCGGAAAACGAAGGAGACTACTCCGTTGCCTACTCCTATCCCTTCCCCTCGGCGTAAATCAATGCGTTTTCCTCGCGCTGCTGCCTCTGCTTCTTCTTTTTCTTCTTCTTCTTCTGCTACTGTGGCAGAGCTTTTATTGCTTCTGCAGCGCTGAAATTTAATTTCGGCCGCCTCAGCTGCTGCAGAGTTATTGTTTCGTGAAATTCAAGACCTTACTCTTTTCTTCCACCTGATGCGTATTTAAGGGATTGTTATTCCTCTCTTTTTTTCTGTCGAAAAATAAAAACGACAATCAGCTGATTCGCCGAGACACTTTGTTGATAATTCTCCCCTCCATTTGCCCGCGGTAGTGCGCGCGAGAGCTTCTCCATTTAATTTTTCCCAGCCTCCCCCTCTCAGCATTTAATTCCTGCGAGTCTGCACACTTCTTCGCGAGTATACGTGTGTATGTGTGTGTGTGCGTTAGGGGCTCGACTATACGCGCGTGAGTTAGGGAGTGTCGGGGACGTCCGGCGGCAGCTCGGCTACTGCATTATGTATTTTCTCGGCGTCGCGCGTATAACTTCCCTCGCGCGCGCGCGAGAAAGAAGCTCCCTCTTTCTTACCAGAGGGAGCTTTATACTTCGAGGAGAGACTTCGTCTTTATTTTGGCCGGCCGGCAAAATCGTTAAGTCTGCGTTTTACGGCTGTTTTGCACTAAAGGCTTCTTCCTCGCTCTTCTTCACTCCCTTCTTTTTTCTTCAAACCGTCATCAGCTTTTGTTTGCTCAGACGTGTGCTTGCGTAGCTTTGATCCTTGGTGTTGTTATTGAAAGTTTGCTTGTACACATACAGCTGCACAAAGTGTAATTTGTACTGATAAGTTGGCGCGGATACCGAGAGCTGCATTGTTTTTGCATAATCTAATAATGACTGTTATTGACACTTCCGAGAATAAGCGTTGCTTTTGATTTACGATTTATGCAGAACCGTCACGTACGTCCGAAAATCGAGTGATTTACAGCAGTCTGCGTACACCGAACTTGAATTGTCACCGTCATCCTTATCGATTCTCGGTATACGTGCACCAAAATACACCAATCGTCGACAGCCTTGAGAACCTCGAAAACAAGCGAGATAGAAAAATTCGAAAAAACCGCGCGCATTCTCAGGTGTCTCGAAAAATTTTCTCCTCATTATACGCGCGTTTAGCCGCTGATTCCGAGAATACAAGACCGACGACGGCGGCGGCGGCGCCTTTTTCTCTCCACACACGCACACGTATATAACGTCAGCTGGAAACCACCGATGCAGCAGCGGCAGTGACGACGAGAGGGAATTCAACACCGCGCTTGGGTTCAACCACCGTATCGGCTGTCTCGTCCGATCACGGGTGCAGCCAGTTCGGCTGATGTAAACGTCGCCGGCGCTCGACGTCGTGTGCCTTCTTTTTTAAATCCACTTTTATTCTTTCCATTTTTTTAATCTTCCGCGAAGGAGCTGACATATATTCGCTGCCCGCGAGCTGGGGTGAAAATTCTTGGACGACGTGCGAGATTCTTGATGATCGTTGTTTGTTTTTTTTTCTTTCGGGTCTTCGAGAAAGCTAGTCTTTTGTTGCGGGTTGGTATACAGCACACTTTCGATGACTCCCTCGTCGCGGATTTTGAAAAGGAAGGTTTACATCAGGTAGAGAGAGAGAGAGAGAGAGAGAGAGAGAGAGAGAGAGAGAGAGAGAGAGAGAGAGAGAGAGAGTGGTGTATAGCGGGAGAATAAGGGTATCGGTTTACAGGACAGCGCATTGTCTCCTCTCGTTGACAGCCTCTTGCTTATTTTTCGTGTATAAGAAACCAGTTTTTTTTTAATTTCAAAGTCCGAGAAGTGTATCCGACTGCGATCTCGACCTTCTTATACAGTTGCGACAGAGTCGACGAGCGTATAGAGCATAAATCTATGGTCTTGATTTCTCCTGTTTATTCAAAACCCAGAAAGTGTTTCGGTCTAGAGCCATCAGCGGGATCAAATTTTTCTCGCAATTATCACGAAGAAGCAATAAAACGTCCTCTCGAAGCGATTAAAACGGGCACAGCCGAGGCAATAAAAGAAGTACGCGTGGCGCTCGTTCCTTCGATATAAACGTATACGCGAGAAAGTATAAGGGGTGCCGCCCCCGCGTGGAAAACGGAACCGCCCGCTGCGCCAGGCTAAATACCGCGTATCCAGACAGTATACGCTCATGTACACCCTCGCGTCTAATCTGAGCTACTGTATGGGCGGCCAGCTCCCCCTTTTGCTTCTCGAGAGGCGGCGCGTCGCGCGCTAGGTGTACGCGCCGATTAAAAGCGCTTTCTAATCGTCGCGAGCGTTGAATATCAATTTCCAGCCGAAAAGTAAATCATCGCTCAGAGATGAGCAGCTCAGTATATACTATGTATGTAACAAAAGCTCTCAGTTCGCGCCCACACAGCACAGAGTATACACCCCCTCGGATCCGATCCAACTCTCTCTCTCTCTCTCTCTCTCTCTATCTCTATCTCTCTTTTCTGCATCGGAACCGGCGCCGGCAACAACAACAGCAGCAGCAGCGGCTACAACTCTCGCTCGGCGGGCATCCCGTTTAAATTGCGAATGCCAAGCGTTCCGGCGCGTTCTATTTAAATGTAATTTGTATCTCGGCGAGAGCTGTATGTACACGAGCTCGGGACACAACCTTGGCCCATAGCCCTACGCGTAGGGCCTTTTGCGTGCCGCTTCTTTGTTTGTTTACGCAGCACGAGCGTGTGCACGGCCGCCAAATTCCGCCTTTTTCTTTCTGTCTCGAGCTGCCGTTCGCTCGCTCGTTCGTTCGTTTGTGCGCGAGTTCGATGGGAGGGGGAGGAGAGAAGATCAGAGGACCGGGAGGTATGGAGGTTTTGGATGCTTTTTCTGCGAGGCTCGTTCGACAATCGTTTGATGCGCGTTCTTTTATTAGCCAATTTACGAAAACCGCTGCGCAATAAAACGATAACTGCGCCCACCGCTCCGAGAACGTCCGCACCAGCGGCTAAACAACGTATAATAAGTGAAAGCACACACAGCCGCTTTCAACCCTTGATACACATATTCGTAAAGAGGCGTGACGGCATTACGTACAACACTCACGCATATGTGTAACGCACCTTATCGTCGTCAACAGTACACATACATCGGAGAGAGAGTCGAAAGGAAAGGGGGCAAGCGATCTCGAATAGGCGCACACACCCTTAATAAAGCCATCTCTCTCGCTCTCTCTCTCTTTCTCCCCTACCGAACGTTTGATTTCTCTCTTTTTGCTTTCCAGTCCGGCTTTTTCCCACGTTATGCACACAGCGACGTGTGCCAGGCAGCGCGCGTCGATCGAGAATCCCCGGACACGCGCGCAAGCGAGCGCTCGACTCGATTCGTTACGATACGCAATTTGCGACTGATTGGCGAGAAATCGGGGTTTCGCGTGACCCGCGGTCGTGATTTTTTTTCTTATGCTCTTATATACACTTTTTTTTCTCGCGAAGAGACGACGCCGGAGAGGATATAGGTGTGGGTTATTGGGGGACGATTGGGTTAGCCGCGGAGCGTGGAAACGCTCGGATGGCGCTGGTTTACAGACGCGCGGTTCGATGTTTACGTGGGAGGGATTGACGAGATGGCGAACGATTTATTCATCGTTTCGCTTTAACTGCACATCCCGCACTAAACGCCGCGTCGTGTATACTCCTCGAAATTCGAAACCCTAGCATCATCGGTGTCCCGCACACTTGCCGCAACGACACACCCGCAGAGAGCATCGCGTAACCTGTCATTTGGCCGCGGCGATCTCTCGAAAGGTGCGCTCTTGACTCGCGTCTATAAGGCTCTTACACGCGTAAACACAGTTTCATGTTATACGAAAGCGAGCATAAGCTCATACAGGCTATAGGCGACACACAGAAGGGTGGCCTAATGACAGGTTATGAAATTTCGCTCTCGCGCGCGTGCCCGCGCTCCTGTGTGTGTATATATATATATATATATATATATATATATATATATATATATATATGTGTGTGTGTGTGTGTGTGTGTGTGTGTGTGTGTGTGTGTAGAGGCTCCCTCGCGCACGATTGGGGTGCACGTACGTCGCGCTGCAGTGTCAGTAGGTGGATAATATTGGATATACGAATGCCGGAACGCACATCACAGTCTTATCGCGCTCTCTAAAGTCCTCGTTGCAATATGTGCGAAATGACTTTTTGATGCTGCGACACATCGCGCGTATTATATACAGTGCAGGCTTTATTGTGCGTGCGAGCCGAGTGTGCGGGAGCCGTATTATATTATACTTGTGAGCCTATTGTTTGCTTCTTATCGAGATCGCGCCGGCGATTCGAGGACGTTGATTGTGCACGTTTTGGATACTTTTGTTTTTTTAAGAATACTGTGGTGTACTTCGTATGTATTTAATGAAAATTAGTCGAACTTTGAGATAGTGCTTATTTGAAATAAATTGATTGGCAAATACAAGTTGCATAGATTTCTCAATTTATCGCCAATCTCAGAGATACAGTAAACTCTCTTATCGGTATAAGCACAAAATAAGCATATCCAAAACTCTCCAAGCATATCCAAGTCTCCCTCGCTCTGCATAAATCTGAAATCTCCAAGAGAAACAAAAATCACTTAGCCGCGACACGTTAAGATGCGACGATATCGAGCGTCGCAGTGGCGAATCTCATCCTCGATAAGAATCAAGCTAATAAAAGCCTCTCGAGAGCGAAATAATAAATTTGTTACAGCGAGCCGCTCATCCCGTAATCGTCGGATCCGGAGGATTATTTAAAGGCGCAGAGAGAGAGAGAGAGAGAGAGAGAGAGAGAGAGAGAGAGAGAGAGAGAGACTAGTTCCCTCGTTCTATACGCTTATCAGGGGGCGAACGCGATGTATATAGCAGCACGCGTTGCGAGAGAGATAATATCGCGAAGCGTCGCCCCCTCGCCAGCTTCCGCATTATCCTCGCCTACTCGCGCGAGCGTTACCATGACTCTTCAGGACGTTTTCCGAAGTAATAAAGCTCGGCCTGGCTTATCCCGACGCTCTTTCTCTCCCTCCCTCCCTTACTTCTTCTTCCCGCGTATGTACGTGTGTGCGTTTGACTGCTTCCGATTCTTCTTTCTCCTCGAGTGCGAAGGTGGAGAACGTTATGGCTGCTGATTATACTTTTTTCGAGATATGGCTGTAGTTTTACACAGATGAGAATAACATTCAAAAATATGGAACAAATCTCATCCTCTGAGAAAAAAAACGCTGAATCCCGACACCCCAGCCGCTTATACGCGAGACACGCGTGCACTTCATCTGCGACGAGACGCGCCTCGGACGCTTGCGTACACGCGCCGGAAGTAGCCTGAATGCCCGCGCGCCCACCCCAAGAGACTCGTCTTTCTCTCTGTTGTCATCACCCCCTCGGCGGCTCATCCACCTCGGTCTTTATACTCGCGAGCGCGCGCGAACACGCAAAGAAAGAGCCATTATGCCGAGGCGTCACACGGCCAGACAATATTATGACGTCTCTCGACTTTTTTTATTTTTTTCAACTGCTTCGTATACTACTTAAGCTCGAGCGAACGTAAGAAGACGCGAATCAGAGATTCGTTAATATAGAGACAGTGTGTATAATACAATAATATATACCGACGAGCTAAATTTTAATATATCCGCGTCTCGGCCCTTTACTCCCCTATACTCGAGCAGCTCGCATTCACGCGTGACGTCTCTGTCGGCTCTGTCTCTCTCTCTCTCTCTCTCTCTCTCCGCACACTTCGCACTTCATGCTAATTCCATCGATCCGCATTTTAAGCTCCTGTGGGGTAGACGGCCGGCGAGGAAGAGAAACGGAAAAATAAATGGACGAGTTGCCGCGCTGCTGATGGGGTGCATGCGTATATAAAAGGGTGAACCCTCGTACTATGTACGCCTGTGTATTAGAGCTATGATTATTTTGTTGCTTTTAGATTCTGATACGATGACGGCTATTATTTCCAAGTAGCTCGCGCGCGCGCGTTATGTTATTATAGTATGCATAACTTCATTATACCTACTTTCGCCGAATTCAAATTTCCGACGAACTAATTAACGCATCGGTTAGCTGATGCTCTAAACGTAATGGTGCGCCGCTTACAGCGTTATTGAATTTTCATAAAAGTGCGCAAAGCGATATTCAGCCGTAATATAGGGTCTAGTCCCTTTCACGCGTTCAGCGTACCGCTTCGTCGGATTCATCGATGCAATTGCAGCCGCTTTTGGTATACAACCATCACGATGCTCTTCGAAAGGCGCAAGAAACATCGTCGTAAATAAAGTTACATCCCGCAAATGACCAATCGCAAAATTAGTCGTTCTCGCCGAGGAAATTAGAGCCTGCCAACTGGCGCATTACAGACACGGAGAGCGAGACCCCTTTAGGATTCGTCAAGTGCCGCCTGCGGTTCTCTAGCTCTCTTTCTCTCTCTCTCTCTCTCTCTCTCTCTCTCTCTCTCTCTCTCTCTCTCTCTTCCCCAACGCGCGCAAATCCCCGCAGTTCGACAATGCCCGAGACCAGTTCGAGTGGTAAGGTTGAATTCCGAGCGTCGCGCGCGTTTTCTTTTCTCTCTTACGCGCGGCCAGTTCTATGGGAAATGGAAGGCCTGCGCGCCTTTCTTTGATTTCGCTCGCTGATGCTTGTCAAATTGAGTGGAGGAGGCTACTTTGCATTCTCGGTCTGTCATGCGTCTCGTATGCGGCACCGCTCTCGTCGCCCCCGTGCGCGGCTTGTCATCTTAATCGTCGGTCTGTCACGCGTGTTTTGCCATTGTGGTCTGTGCGTACAAGACGCTGCTTCTTATGCGCGACATTTTTCGAGTGGTACCCACAATGGGTGTACACTTGAGGTGATGTGTTCCGAAGGTCGCTGTAACAGCCCAAATCCTCTCTAATTAGATCTTGGAACATCTGTTTGTTTTCCTATATACATCGAAGCCACGTGATTACGGGCTGTCGCTGGAGAGACGGTATCTTCGACGGGGATCGCTCGACTGAGTCAAATATTTCCTCAAATTAGGCAGCAGATGACCGAGCGAGAGATGATTGACTTGAAATACTTCTGAAAGCAACAACCCTCCGTGTAGACACAATGGCCTGTCAAGGAGCCGCGCGTACACGCGGGCAGGTATTGAACTGGGTCGTTGACGCGAGGACCTATATTATATACGCCTGCTTTCTTTTGAAAGGTGACACACGGAGAGGGAAAAAGCTAAACTGCCGCCGACTGACTGACTGACTGACGACAGTTATAATATGTTGGAATTATATATCGTATTATACCGAAAACACGCATTTTTATCACATAAGGATAACTTTGTTATACTACATCGTGCAGTAATCCACCGCAAAGCTCGCTTCGTTGAAATTCATGCCGGCGATAAAACCGAAATTAAAGACAGCCGACACCAGCGTGCACGAAATCCTCAAGTCTAATTTCTCCCCGCTTGGTACAAAGCGCCCATTGTCACCCTATACCTCATATAAAGAAAGAAAGGAGAAAGCCACACGTCGCACACACACGGAGAGAGAAATCGAAAAGCGAATACTTTGGAGGGTGGCGATTCGACGTCGTCTCTCTCTCTCTCTCTCTCTCTCTCTCTCTCTCTCTCTCTCTCTCTCGGCATGGGTCCAGTTCACAAGGTATATAGCTCTAATACCGAAAGATGTCAGGAGGTTTCAACGGCGCGTTGGCCTGACGTGTGGAATGGGTTGCCCCCGCGAGAGAGAGAGAGAGAGAGAGAGAGAGAGAGAGAGAGAGAGAGAGAGAGAGAGCTAGAGCTGCCCCACAGGGAAACGCGCCGCGCGTATAACATGTCCCACGGCCAATCTCGCGCTTATAACAGCCCTCCCTCTCGCTGTAATTCTCGAGAACTCGGCGGCAGGTGAAAATAAGCTGACTTTTTCTCGGAAAAATTTTTCGATGCATTTTGAATGCATTATACCCGCCGAGAGTATCTATATATCTATACCGCATCGACTGACATAGAAGACGCGTTTAAGGAAAATCTATAACAACAATAATCTAAAACACGTAGCCCGCAATCCTCTTCCCGGAATAACAGGCCGCATGCATTCATGCATCAGGAGCGGAGCAGTCGCGCCCCGTATATCCATAATACATGCAACTCCGCAACGTAAAACTCTCTCCTTTCCTCTCTCTTTTCTTCTTTCGCGAGTAGAGAGCGAGGAGGAAAAACGCGCAAGAAAAGTCGCGTCGCCGGGGCATAAATTACCGGACTATCGGGCGCAGAAGGAGAGTCCGCGCGAGCAAGTCTTTTACGGCGCGGACCGGGATTTATACGGACTGTAAGTGACAGGAAAGAGCGCGCGCGGAAAAGAGTGCGAGCGCCAACTGATGTATATAGTACTGGTGCACTATATATAGTATATACCTTCTGAGGGAAGCGAAGAACAAAAGGAGCTGCGGAGGAGAGTAAGGAGTTCTTTTGAATTTTTTTATATATCCATTATCCATAGGTATTTGTTAAAGTAATCTTTACTTGAGAGAGAGAGAGAGAGAGAGAGAGAGAGAGAGAGAGAGAGAGAGAGAGAGAGAGAGCTAATTGATATACGAACGATGTGTGTGCGTGTGTGTATGGGATATGGAGTAATTATTATTTTCCCATCGCGGAAAAAAGACGAGAAGGAAGCCCCTCGAAATATCGCGACACAGAATACTCGCGAATAGCGCGATGCGCATCCCATCGTCCCCTTGGAGTATGCGGCTCTCTGCAGCGTTCGGGCGTGTATATAATTGCAGCCGAAGGTAATTAACTCCCTCGAAGCAGCAGCAGCTCCGCGGCGGCAGCGTCGATTTAATTACCGCTCTCGTCGCATTTCATCGAGCAGAATCTGCTATATCTCTCTCGCGAGCGAACGTGTCAAGCCTCTCTCACCCCATTACATATTTATATTATTAATCCGATACGCAGACTCTACCCCGGCCTCGTCCTCTCTCGAGGAATGAGAGTGGGAATACTTCCTTTTGTACGCAATTTTATTAAAAATTATTTGTGTGTACACGTACAAGAATTCATTTTCGTATCTTTACTTACCTACTCGGGCGCACAATACACACACACAAGCGAGGCTCGTTAGTGTCGCGAGGCATGCATGAACGAGCGGCTCTCGCGAATATGCTCGGCCAGGCGTAGCGAGCGGCGCCGGAGACTGTCAAATGCGCCGCGCGCGCGATAATTCTCATTATTTCTGATGCTCTTTCGCTTTAATGATATCGCACGTGACACGTATACGCCGTACACGTGTTGTGTACGTGTACCTATACCCTCTCTCACTCGCCCTTAACGGAGAATCGCGTTACGGACGATTGGTGCGGGTGCCCCCGCCGCGCGACATAGAGAGAGAGAGAGAGAGAGAGAGAAGCGCGCGCGGCCATTATTTTCCGAGCTCTCGCAGCACTTAATTGGCATTTTCAAAGCGCACGTAAGACTCCGGAATACGTGTATTAGTTTATTCGGTTGGATTAATTGATCGGAGATGATTTCTGTGTAAAATTAAAATGAAAATTTATTTGCGTTGCAGGTCTCGTCGATCAACAGGGTCTTGCGAAACCTCGCGGCGCAGAAGGAGCAGCGTCAGCAGCAGCAACAGCAGCAACCGGGTGGCGGAGGTGTGGGAGGCGGAGGCGGTGGCCCCGTAGGTGTGGGCGTAGGCGCGGGCAGTCCTGCGGAAAGCGTCTACGACAAGCTCAGGTTGCTCAACGGCCAGACCACCGGTTGGCCTAGACCCAATCCATGGTGAGTTGTGTGCGATGAAGTTTTTTTAAATTGAAATCGATCAGATTATAATTAAGGAGGGCGATGAAGCGTCGGGATAGAATCTCTCTCAATTCCCACTTTTTTCTATCTGTACCAGGTATCCGTCCGGAGCAGGCAGCCCCTTTTCTTCGCTGCAGCCGAGCTTAAGTCCGAGCCATTGTACGGCCCTTCCTCCCGATCCCGCGGACATTCTTCACGCGAAGAAAGGTAAGTCCTCGGTTTTTATTTCTTTTTTATGCTCATCCACAACCGTCCGTTCCTGAAAATACTACTGACTTTATATCGACGGATGATTCTTTTTTCCGAGAACTTCTTATTATATAATGCGATTGTCGCCAGACGGGCCGTGCAACAACGGCACAATGAACCCAGATATACTATATATACAGCGTAGTAAGGGAGAGAAGCAGTTCGATAACAAACCCGTGAAAAATTATCATCAACGCGCAAAAGTATAAAATATTCACCGGCACCATGTAACCGGTGCGCGCATACAGCATTCCGAGGGCGAAGCGTTCGCGGCTCGCTGCGCCAGACCGCAAATCCGTAAGTTTGCCCGCACGTGCAGTGCGAAAACTTTTCGCGAAATGAAACGCCGAATTTGATTTTGAAATATTCGCCCACACCGCGTACACCTCCTGCAGTAGGGTATAATGTGATAATACAAAGGCGCGCCCATAGCGCCGAATTGAATATATAAATCGAGAGAGACGACAGCCCACTTCAAAAGTCCCGCTCTCAAACAAATTAAATCTTTGCCGAATAATTCAAAAACACAGACTCTTGGCGATGATATATATATATATATATATATATATATATATATATATATATATATATATATATATATATATATATATATATATACACACATGTACGTATAACATAGCGAGCCACCCCTGGCCACACAATGACCGCACAATACCAAGAGGCGGGCGTTTGTACCTTCCCTCTCGCACTCTAGCACTGACCGGCGCACAAAGCCTCGCAGCTCTCTCACGGCTGGCTGATCGCGCGCACAGCGTGCATGACCATACACTCGCTCGGTCTTTCGCTTTAATTAATTAATCCGCGCCGCGGACTGGCCCGCTCCACGCGCGCATATCATACTAATATCAATGTAATTCGCGAGAGAGCCGCTACATACATACAGCGCAGCGATGTGCTTTTGACGCCCCCGCGATTGCAACATAGAGAGGGTTATACGCTTCGACGCGAAAGCTGTGGTACGGCTAAAAATTTTGGGAAATAAGGCGCTTTTTCGATGCAGGAGAGATGTATGTAGCTTGTACAGTGGATAAATTAGGTATAATGGAGAAGACCACACGGGACGATCAATCAATCTGTCCTATTAGGCCGTCCGATCGCTTTGTCTAGTTTTCCTTTCTGCGCGATGCTATACACGCACACCCTCTTGATTTGGCTCCCTTTTCTCCGTCTCTCTTATTTTTGTACCCTAGTTCCGAGCGCTCGCGTGGCGTGAATCAGTGCGCGAGAGCAGAGAGCTTCTAATTCGCACAATCGCTTCATATCGACGCATGTATTTCCCCTTTGAAGTTGGATTCTCTGCGGCAGGATCAATGTGGAATATGTATCTTTTTATGGAGAATAATTCGCGCCACTTTGTGCTTGACTGTGTGTGGCTGTGTTTTAGTATTGTTTCTGAGTCTCGTGCTACGTTTTGGAGTATTCTCTTGACCTTTTTTCAAATCGAAATTTTTTTATTAAAAACCGTTTTAATTCCAAAGTCGTTTTGTGCTTACGCGTGAATCGGGATACTTCGTGTGAAGCGAAATAGTTTTTGACAGATCCTTCCCTTATCGTTTAAACCGTCCGAATGTGTGATGTAACTCACAACGAAAAACTGCATACGTATATACACATTATCATTTCTCGGAGAGCATGCAAAGAAAATTTTCTCGCGCGTATCGCAGCATAACACTGTCTCGGTCCTCGGACTAACAAAAACCTATAGACACATCTCACTACACGGCCTACGTTCTATGCCACATAGACGACTCACAGCCGAGCCTCTCCCCGAGAGAGAGAGAGAGAGAACATACGCTGCTCGCCTTCCCTTTGGCGGCGCACATCAAACGCGAAATTTCTTTTTCCTCCCCGTCTCTCTCTCTCTCTCTCTCTCTCTCTCTCTCTCTCTCTCTCTCTCTCATACACACACACACACGTACACGCGGTGGCGAGTGTCACAAGCAAAAGAGAGAGAGAGAGAGAGAGCCACCCTCAAGAGAAAGGATCATCTCGGCAAGGGCTCGGCGTTAAAAATACCCGGCGACGATGCTCGTGCCGCCGGCGGCTCGGTGTAATTTTAGCGTGATAATCGATCGGCGATTTCTCTGCAGCAGCAGCACAGAGCCCTCTGTCTATACGTGCGCGCGTTACACACACGTCTGTGAAGTGCTGTGTGCAGGCAGCCCGAGGGGGGAAAGGAATGTTACGTTGCACTTTTCTTCTTTAGAAAAACTTTCGCCGTTCTCTTTTTTTCCCCGTGCGGATGAAGGAGAAAAATTACACAGTCTGCTCTCGATAATTCGCAAACATCTCCGCGCAAGTCGCGCGAGTAATTCGGCGTCAAGCGAGCGAAAAAGAGGAGAGTTAGAGACGAGCAGTATTCGTATTCCGCACGCGCCTGTATACTATCAGGGGCGGTGTGTGTTATATATACAGGGAGGGCAGCTCCGGGACGCACAATCAAATATGGTAACTGTTGCGACCGCTCAACCGCACGCGGGCCCTCGGGGCCGGATTACCGAGTGCTTATGTGCGCGTGTGGGGGCGAAACGCGCCGCCGTTTATGGGATAACCGCCCCGACTCTGCCAAACACGTCGCTCTCGTGTTGCTACATACCGCGAGCTTTTTAGCTATGCTTGCTCCGGTTTGGTTGTGTTTTATTTATTATTTAACGCCGGTTTTACAAGATTTATTTAACGACTCGAACGTATCGATTCAGCGTAATACGCTCACGGCAACTTCCCCTCCGCTTCCAACTCAAAATTACTTGCCAAAGCCGTACTCTCGCGTAATGACGAATACACGTCCGCACAAAAGACCAACAAACTCCCAGTAGCGCAGATAAACGCAGCCTACTCCCTCAAAAAAAAAAAAGAGAGATAGAAAAACGCCTCGCGCAGCAGTCCTCCCCTCGCGGTACCCGCACATTCTCTCTCCCCAAGTTTCTTCTCCCGCGAGTCGCGTCTTCCTCCTCTCCTTGGTATATCCACCCACCTACAAAGTATTATAAACGCAGCAGCAGCAGGAGTAGCAGAAAAGCCGCCCCCCGGGCCTATACGTTCTCGGTCTCTCTCTCTCTCTCTCTCTCTCTCTCTCTCTCTCTCTCTCTCTCTCTCTCTCTCTCTCTCTCTCTCTCACGAAAAGGGGAAGCCAGGCTTGCACACGCGCCCTTCCAAGCCTGCGGGGCCGCAAAGCTAAGCGAAAGCAGATTACGCCGCAATCATCGCGCGACTCCGCAGACTCTCTCGCCGAATCCTCTCGGGGTGTATGTGAGCGCGCGTGTTATGGCAAGCTGCCGCGTGTAGGAGTGTACCGCGTTATTCGCTCCCTCGCGAACTTCGGCTGATATATACGCACGCGTGCAGCAGTGCGTTCGCCTCGATCGAGTTTGAAATGGCGCTTTTACACTCGCTCTCACTCGAGTGTACGTGTCTGTATACTATAAGTCTTACAAGGAAGCTTGCGGAATTTAGTCTGCGAGACGATTAGACGCTGTAGACCTCGTAATGGAAAACGAAAAGAAATTCAAAACCGCGATCGAAAGTGCCGCGCAGTACTATACTGAAAAAAGTGAACGTCATAGTAACGCTCCAAAGGATGAAAGCGCAAAAAAGCTGCTCGCATCATCCATCGCTGTGAACAGCACCGCGCGCTCGTAGAAAGAGAAAAAAAAACAACGCAGACTGACTAGACACTGCAGCGCGATACGTACACACGCGACAATGACGGCTCTCCTCCGGAATTTTTTCGCAACAGCAGTCAATGTGCGCTGCAAGGACCGACGCATACGCGTACGTATACGCGCGAGAGCTGCAGAGAGGGCGAGAGAAAGAGAGAGAGAGAGAGAGAGAGAGAGAGAGAGAGAAGGAAAAGCAGCGAAAACAAAAGGGGAGAGGGGTCGCGACCATTGTTTTTTCCTCTGCCATTCTTCCTTCCTTTCTTTCTTCCTTTCTTTCTTTCACTTGCGCGCGCTGCAGAGCCTACCTCCGAGACTCGCTGCGCACTGCTTCTAGGATATTTCAATAACGCGAGAGAGCGATCGGAAGGGTTGTCGTATACGCTGCTATGCCTACACGTACAAAAGTAGGACGACTGATGCTGCTGCTCGTTTTTTCGCTCGGGATTTTTCCTTTATCGAGTTTCCAGCCGCGAACAAAGTTTTGCCTTTGCGCGGGGATTTCGCCGCTCTCTCTCTCTCTCTTCTTCCCCGTCGCTCTTTTCGCGACTCGCTCTATCTGCGGAAGAGCTTTCGCTATTATTTCATCGGAAGAGCGAGGCAGAGGGAGATTAAACAGAGGCGCGGAATTTTTTAATGCGATATCCGCGCGGGAATGCGTCGGCGAGGAGGAGAGGGTTTTATGAAATTTGAAAAGTTTTCAAAGACCAAACTGTGTTGCATGTTTTGTATTATCGGATTACGTAGTTTGCAAGCGTCAAGCCAGAGTAGACTTTTGAACTGGACTTAATTGTCCCACTATAATACTGTTGAATCCCAAGTAGACACTCATGTATTCGAATTAATTAAAAAATTTAACCATACTCCCTCGACCATCATCATACACACAAACACTGCATCTCGAGACAATGCCAACTCGCCTGCTCACATCTCCCACACCTCTAAGCTCTCGCCCACACGAGAGTCTCAAGACACACACACACACACACATACTCCGGCTCTCATGGCTCACGATTCACGCACTCCCACAGCGGCTCGACTCCTCGGAGGCCATCATTGTCTCGTCTTGTCTCATCCTTTCTCTCTCGATCTGCGTCAGCCTCCGCCCTCTATGCAACGCGTACATCGTTCTTTGTGCACAGGCGCGCACTGCAGGGTTGCACAATACGAGCAGCTCCTTCGAGATGTAACAGCGACAACGACGAGCTTTACGCGCTCGCGATGATTATTACGACGTTACGCGGTTCAAACGAGGAAGGTGGCTTTTCTTCCAAGCTCTCCCTCGAGAGACGCTACTCCTTTTGCTCGCGGGCTCGACTCCTTCGTGGATTCGCGTGTATTGTCGACGCGAAGAATACGACGCGAAATATTATTTATACAAGTGAGATTCTCCCCGCGTCGATGTGTGTAATAACGATGATAGTGATCGGGATTACACGTGAGACCTCATCGGAAAAATATGTTACATTACAGACGCGCGCGTGTGTCTTATCTGCGCGCAGAAAAACCGCAGCGGCTTTGTAATCCCTCGTCGATTGCCGCGACCCCATTCTATGCCGTCATCTCCTCCTCGCGATCGCTGATAATTAATAGCCGATAAGACCCTCCATAATACCGCTCAGAAGTATTCCTGCTGCTGCACCCTATACACATACGTATGAGTGTATACCAACGTCTCCCTCACATATATATGCATTGGATTCGCAGGTCAGTGAGTTGTCGCGTCGCGTCGGCCGAAGCGTCAGCCGCTCCGATTTATCGGCCTCGTCAATCTCTCTCTCTCTCTCTCTCTCTCTCTCTCCACACATCGGTCCGCTCTGACCTTCCGACTGCTCTCCGGTTACCTTATGCACATGTGTGTATATATAATATCCACGCATGACACACTTGCCCGCCGTGTAAATGTATATCTATAGGCATATATGCAGTAGGGCCAATCCGCATGCAGGTTCTCCTTTTTCCTCGCGTAGTTTCTTTCCCCGGCGGCCGCGCGACCGCGAGATTAGATCGGCCCAGCTTCGCTCCAGCGTATGCCTCTCTCAGATTCGTATCTCAGCGTGTATAGGTGTAGCTGCGTATATGAGTATAGGGTCTGTGCGCATACGAATTATCGCGTAAGATCGGCTGTGTTTAGGCTCATTATGTCGTGCGGCTTTCGGGGCGCGCAGCTTTTACGTTGTTCCGAGTCGACGCACTCGAACCGCTCGCTAATTTGGAGGTATACCTAAGAGAAATAAGGAACAGGTTATCGATTTTTTTTTTTTTTTTTTTTTTTTTTTTTGAAAAGACGACCGCTTTGGACGAAAAGCGTCAGTTTTTCCATCCCCGGAAGGCTTCCGCGCAGCGCATCTCGAAACGCCAATAACCGAATCGAATATAACGAACAGACGAAACAAAAAGAGAGAGTACCAGACCGCGGTGGATCAGAGCCGAGGCAGGTATTAATATTTCCGAGCGAGAAGACACGATTCGCAAATTTCGAGGCTTGTCATACACAAGCGCCGCTATACTCGAGTGAGAGATGCACAGATACACGCAAAACCGCGAGCGCGCGTATACAGCACACATCGCGCGTAATCGTTTGTCGCTGTTTTATTCGCGATATAGACACACACACGCGCTTCTCTCTCTCTCTCTCTCTCTCTCTCTCTCTCTCTCTCTCTCTCTCTCTCTCTCTCTCTCTCTCGCAATTTGGCAACAATAGGCACTAGGCGCTCACGTATCGCTAGACCAATATGAGCATTTATCGGTCGCTATACTCATAATCGGCTTTGTGCATATATGTATCTCCCTCTCTCTCCTACACGTACATGCAGGAACTTTGTGCAGTCCGATCATTTTCCCCCGGATTACTTCTTCTTCGCTGTGCTCTTTGTTCGCCGCTGCTGGCGTTTTTTTCAAACTCGATTTTTATTTTTTTTTTCGTTTCGTTCTCTCTCTCTCTCTCTCTCTTTCTCTCTCTCTCTCTCTCTCTCTTTCTCTCTCTCTCTCTCTCTCTCTCGCGGGCGATTGATTCGGACGCATTTTCCGAGGGGTGTCTCTTTCGGGAGCAGTCGACGATGCGTACGCGCATCGCATCAGTGCGGCCGCGGCGGGAGTTTATTGGAAAATTTTCGGAAGTGGCAGTGCCTGTAATTATAGAAGCGAGCTATCGAAGACGCGTGTACATCATCGGTGTTATAATTAATATTTTTAAGATAAAAAATAACAACAATATTTCTGCGGTGAGCGCAAGGCTTTTCTTTCCCTTTGTAAATAGACGGCGCGTTGCGGTTTGCCGCTTGCGCGTGCCTCGAGAAAAGTGTCACTCCGGGCGTACTTTCAGGCTCGGGTTACATATACGCGAACAACATGTCGCGATCGTCGTCTCGTGCATAATCGGGAATTCCGAGAATTCTCCGCGGCAGTGCGTCGATCGCGAATTCGCGACTATATATTCTTTCGTTCGCGCTGGCGCCGCCGTCGCCGCGGCGAAAACCTGTCGTACGTGTTGACCTGAATAGCTCGGCGATATCGAATTTTACTCTGATTATTATTATCGTTGTTATGGTATTATGCGTTGCAGGGCCGTTATTAATAAGCGAAAAATTGGAAGTGTATATAATATAATGAAGCCCGCGCTAATTCGAATGTGACGAAGCTTCGTCAAGTTTTATACACGATGTATACACGAATAATGCGTATAATCAAACACATCGTGTCGATACGTACGCACAGCTCGAGAATAGAATAATGCCAGTCTCCGCTGTACTCATTGTTTTCGCCACCCTCTCGTCGTCGCGCGCATAATGGCTCGCGAGAGGGGAAGAATTAAACATTCTTGCGAAGGAGCTTCTCCCGTCTCGTCCGTATACATATATAGTAACAGGTGAAATCGCCGATATTGTTTTCATTTTAAACAACGGCAAAAGCTCGCTCTAAAGGCTATACCCTCCCCGCGCAGAAGCGCAATTAGAAGCGCACCCGTGACACCGAAGCAGAAGAAAAAACAGTCCGCGGGGCTCCAATCAGTATAGAATATAGCCGGCGAAATATACATCATCTCGACCTTGAACCGCGGGCTTTGCTTTATTACAAAACAACGCGATTCCCAGCTAAAGGCGCATGTGTGGCCTCCCGCTATTTTCTTAATCTCGGCCCAGCCTGTGTGATACCGAGGGGGTAGAGAGCAGGAACGACGGGAGATCGACTGCGCATACAAATATAGGTATACGTACCGGATAGGCGCCCCGCGAGCTACCGCGGGAGAGAGAACCCTTTTGCCGCGCGAGACGCGACGGAAAGGAAAAGGAGCCAGATGTTACCGCGCCATCGGCGGGGATGTGTTTGGATCTTTGGTTTCGCGTGTGGGAACACGTGCGTCTGACGGGGACAACCCTTTGATACGATATCGATGCGTTTTCTCGATATGATACATCGCTGTGTTGGTCGGCTTTATTTCTTTTGGCGCGCGCGGGCATTATCGAATCTGTCGTAGCTCGGACTGGCCTCGGACTTCCGCCACTTGCGCTCGATAGGTATCCCTGTCTCTGGACAGCGAAGATAGGTGGCGCATGGACACTTTTCTCTACCCTCGATCATTGTTCGCGTGATCGCTGCATATATAGCGATAGGCCACCTATCGCAAAACAGCGCTGTTGGGCTCGCTGCTTTATCGGGCCGCTCCTGCTACAACTGTTACTGAGTTAATTAAGGTATCTTTACGTAATTTGCACGTGTATACTTCTATTATATAATAATGAAGCATATCTCACGCTATAGCAGAGAGGTATACACGCTTACACTGTGAAGTGAAGTACACAGCTCGGCTGCAGCTATGGCCACTCGTGGCGCGCGCGAGCGCTCACGCTGCGATTCCCAAGAGAACAACAGTTTTTTCTTTCTTTTACCATCGTATATAGCTATGCAGTAAAAACAATGCCGATGTGGGCTGGCTCGAGTGACTCTCAGGGTAGGAGGTGAGCACAGGTGCGCTCAGTCTTGGGATTTGATTGCTTCTGAGGCTTCAACGCGATTCGAAAACGCATCGAGCTAATTATTCCGGGATACGAAGGAACTCTATATACAATGCAATTGTAGTAAACATTAGCGTGAAACAGGCACATCTTTTTAGATGTGTGTGAGAAAATAGTAGATTAAAGTATAAACAATAAAATAAAAGCTAAGATGCGCAGTCAGACGCACTGCCGACACTCGAAACTTCCGCTCACTGATGACTATCGTCTACAACGTTATACCTTTCCGCCTGCGCATACAACATTATAATATCCAAAAAGCCAAGAAAGAAAAAAGTAAGCTGCCGTCCCATTGTCTATCCCTCCGCGCGCGCATAAGACAAGATCGTCGGAAAACAATGCACTTGCTTTCTCGGTTTTTCGTTCGCGCGCATTATGATAATCCCCGCAATCTGATGAATTAACAATGCGAAAGCAGAGGTGTGGCCTTTCTCTCGCGTACACACAATAACGAAAGGATAATTTCGATGTTAATCGACCTGGGCTGCGCTTACTAAAGCGTGAAATGCACTGGCCGGGCCGCGTTACAACAACGCGTTACATAACGTGTGTGTTAGAATATCTAATTAAACGCACGAGCTTTGAAAATTGGCTCTGTCTGTGTGTGTGCGTTCGTTGAGATTACGTATACCAATGAGCGCATAATAACGACGATCTCGGGAAAAATAAGCACCGTCGTCGCGCTCGACTTGTTTTTCGGAAACGAAACTTTTCAGTGTACACACACAGTCCCTCGCGACTTTGCTCTGGCTGCAGAGCTCCCCATTGGCCTGTGTGTGTTCCGGGGAATTCCCTCCCTCTCGCCCGCATACGGTATATAATGCAGGCCAGGATATTAATTTTTCCGGAAGTTGCGCACCGAGTTTCAATCCGGAATTTTCTCCCTTCGAGACTCCACTCCGCGAGCGCCGAGCGATTTTATACATTCGCTTTTTTTCGAGGGAGACGGGGCTGCTCTCCGTGTTCGCCTTTTTTACCGGCGAGGAGAGGATTTCGTATTAGGAGGCGGTGTGCTTCGGGAAAAATAGATTGCGTTGCACGGTGAGCTTCTTAATATGCCCTAAAGCTTTGCAATTATCCCTCGACTTTTCCCTCCATTACGTGATTCGGAAGCTAGAACAATCGGAGCACTTGCGGCTAATTACCAAAGTCGGTGTGTAATGGTACACTGTTACGCCACACCCGCAGAGCCGAAGAAAGTATCGGTAAGCAGTAGTGCGAGAGAAAGAAACTCGGGTCAAGAGAGAAGCATATACAGGTAGCTACCCGCAGGCCGAGAACAACAAACGAAAAGAAGGATCTTGAAACTCCCCGCGAACTCAAACCGGAACTTCTCTCTGCGGTTCTGCCGGCGAGCGGAGCGGAAGCTCGCGTTATGCGCGCGCGCGGTGTTGATTTAATTGGTCAGCTCCCGTGTGTACATGCGGCAGCCCCAGATTTAATTATGCCGCTCGATTGGTCCGCTCCGTGTAGCCCGTTCGGCTGGACGCGCGGACTTTGAAGTCACGAGATATAACCCACCATCGGCTTTAGGTTGGATTACTTTTCTAATTACGCGCGGGCGTGTGTCTATAAACCATCGCGAGGATTATATCGGCGCAATCTCGAGTTTCTCAAGTTCAAATTTTTTCTCCCGTCTCACACAAGACAAAGCGCGTAAGCTCGGGAGAGACTATACTCGCATCCTCTCGTCTGTATGCTGTTGAATTTCCTCGCACTCGCGAGAGAGAGAGAGAGAGAGAGAGAGAGAGAGAGAGAGAGTATTGTGCGCCAAATTCAAGAGCGATTGTCGTCATGGAAATGAGGAAGTCGAGGCACGTCACCCTATGGCCAATATCCTCCCGAATTTTCCTCGAGCCGCGATGCGGTCTTCGAAAGAGACCTCGAACTTATGAAGCAGCCGGTTCGTGCTGAGCGATATTAAATTTCTGGAATTTCGCGGCCAGACGCCATTGTATACAATATACTATATATATATATATATATATATATATATATACACGCGCCCCGACCTCCGACGGATCCTCCGCGAGTTCGTTGTGTATTATACACGCGGCCATTGTTCATCGCGCAAGGAAATTTAGAGCATCGAAATCAGATATAAGAGCGGAGTTTTGGAATTCGTTTTTGTTTTTATTATACTAAACCTAGGAGTTAAACATGTACAACATTTACAACAGAGATAAATTCACAGCGCGCAGTCTTTCACACGACATCGAACATTCAAGGGAAAGCGAGGATGAATCTATCCTCGGTGGGAGCAGCCGGCACCTGGTAGTTCGCCGTGTAGGTCGTGTAGCTCGAGCTGAGCGGTACGACCTGAGCGGGGTTGTCATGCTGGATCTGCACCTGAGCCAGGGGCTTGATGTCGACCTTGGGTTGACGCTGGACGAGTTTTTGGGGCTTGGCCTCGCTGGCGGTGACGGTCAGGGTGGCGGGAGCCGCGGGCACAACGGCTGCCGGGGCGACGGCGACCTGGAGCTGACCGGGAGCGACCTGGAGCTTCTGGAGTGGCGAGTAGGCGTAGATGGGTCCGCGGAGCGGCTCGACGTTCTCGGCGCGGATCTTGGCGAAGTAACGCATGGCCTCGAGGTCCTGGCGGCTCACGTAACGGACGCGCTGGAGTCGTCCGTTAGGAAGCGCCACGTAGTACTCCCCGCGTTGCTGGTTCTCGGAGTCGCGGGGCTGGCCGGCCTCGATGTCGCCGTCCTCGCCTTCCAGCTCGTTCGAGCCGCCGGTCTGCTCCGACTGGAGACGTTGGAAAATATTTAGCATATCGAGATATTTGTGAAGATCGATATGACGCAAGGATACTCACCTCCGATCCCTCGAGTTCTCCAACGGTGACGGGCTCGTCGATCTCGGTGACGGCGGCCTCGGTGGTGGTGTAGTCGGGGGTCTGCTGGTTGGGCGCGCCGTACTCGGTCTGGGGGTTGGGGGCACCGTACTGGGTCTGGGGGTTAGGGGCGCCGTACTGTTGCTGAGGTGGCTGCTGCTGCTGCTGTCTGGCGAATTGTCCCCTGAACTGCTGCTGCTGCTTGGCGAACCTCTGGGGTTGTTGGGTCGACGGGGTGCGTTGACGGGGCGACGGTCCCTGGCCCTCGCTGGGCTGCTGGGGAGGACCGTACTGCTGCTGGGGCGGTGGTCCGTACTGCTGCTGAGGCTCCTGGGGCGGACCATAGGCATTGCTCACCTGGGGCTGCTGCTCCTGCTTCTGGTTACGCTGGGGAAGGTTGAAGGCTGGACCTTCGGGCCTCCAACCGCTCGGGGCATAGGGTCCAGAGGCGGCGGTGGTCTCCTCCTGCTGCCGAGCGAAGAAGTAACGCTGCTGCTGATTCTGGCGGTACGAGGGCGGCTCGGCGAACGCCGCTGCCGCGAAGAGGGCGAGACACAGGAATACCTGCGGAAAATCAAGCGATCGTTAGTTGAGAATAAGAGCCGAGAAGGTTCAGGGCGCCAGAACGAGATCGCGATGTACCTTCATGACTTTACTGGCTCTGGTGCTTGGTCACACTGGCTGTGCGTTGTCTTGGCGAGTTGTCGAAGCGACTGATGGCCGAAGTCCCTCGCCGTCGGATTATATATACGCCTCGTAGCGGGGTGTGCGCGCGCGCTGCATGCTTAATACGCTCCGCGCGGCAACACTCGCCTGCTGCACGCGTGTGTACGCAGCGAGCGCTTGACATTGGCCTCGTAAAGGAGCCGCCGCCGTTCAGTTGGCTCATCATCAGCAGCGTCGAAAAGCGCGCTTTGTGCCGGACCGCGACCTCGGAAAATCTTTTCGCGAGCGCCGGACGTATGCTCCATTCATTGGAGGAGACGCATCGGTATAATACTGAAAGAGCCGAGTGTGGAATGTCTTTTTGCGACGAAGAAGGCGAGAGGGTATTTTCGGAAGATTTTTGCCGAAAAGAACAGAGGCGATTGGGATTCCAGTAGCGCGACACATCTCGTTTTCCGTTGTTGGCGTTGTTGCATCGATATCGCAAGCTACCGC
This sequence comes from Nasonia vitripennis, assembly GCF_009193385.2. NCBI lineage: Eukaryota > Metazoa > Arthropoda > Insecta > Hymenoptera > Pteromalidae > Nasonia > Nasonia vitripennis. The sequence goes on along the minus strand of NW_022279623.1, from coordinate 4,047,370 downwards.
TGCTATCCATTTCAAGCTGATGGGTGCATAATAGAGCCGATGAGCCTCGAGGTCGCGCATCTCCTTTTCTTCTGATTCGCGAGATTAGAAAAGACGTCGCTGGTTTTACGAGGGTGATTCGTCACCTTAACGAGTGGGATGAACAAGCTGGCGTTTATCGAATCTCTCGTGCACAGTATAAAAAGAAAAAATATAGCGCAGCGATGGACGGCTGGAATTCTTAATTCATACGAGGAATCGATCAATGACAGCCGGCGTTGCATAACACCGGCCTGCGGCGAGTTGTGGAATTCGGATGTGTTCGGAATCACATCGCATACAGCACAGCCTTGGCTCGATCCGAAAACTTCCAACGCTATACCATCGCCCCAATCTCAATACGTACCCTCGAGAAGAATCAATATGCAAACGCCATATTGACCCAAAAAAAAGCAAACACGATCGGATAGATCGGCGAAAATCGCATGACACGCGCAGCTCATCTCGATTGCAATCTCGCTACAGCGCCACATTGACATTCCCCGAGCGAACGGCCGATTACGTATCAAGCGCAATTTCAGCTGTATACCGGCGCATAGAAATGGACTCCGACGTACGGATTAACCTTTTTTCTGCATCTGATATCGTCTCGTTGGTACACGAAGATCTCTATGAATGCACCTTGAACTCTCGCGATACCTCGTCAGATCGGGCCAATTAAGCATCCAGCGACGCGATCCGAATGCGTGTCATCCGGCTGACCGAAAGTCGATCAGGGCCGAGATATATATAAAGCTGAGGTGACGATCTAGCGATCGTCATAGAATTTATGATGAAGCGCATCCGCCGTAATACGCGTGTATATAGGAGCTGCGCGGCGACCTTCGTGAGGACGTCGTAGTCGTACGAGGGAAGACTCTATAAAGAAGCGCGTACAAGAATAGCAGATCCTTTTCTCCGTCTCTTTCTCTCCGCCGCATAGAGAACACGCACGGTTATACATACTCGCGTGACACCATCAGCGCGCGGTGAATTTTTTTCAGCTTTGGGAGCGGTCTACGATCGAATTCTGCAGCCGTTCGATTGTTTATTTGCTTTGCGAAATTCGGCGGTGATCTTTTTCGCGCGTTCGGAGTAGAAAGTATAAAAACGCGAGCCTTGTTTATCGGACAGTCGTGCGATCATAGTAGGGAATATAATAGTGGCGCGTGCGCGATATGCACAATTACATTGTCATGGCTCAACAATGCGCGATTTAGCTCTGATAAATAACTCGATATAAATCGCACGAAATCATTCGCGCAACGATGAGAGAGAAGTGTCCCGGCGTAAATATTAATGACGCGACCTGATTGCAACCATGTCATTCGTGAATCATTAATGAAAATGTACGCTTATACACACGTGCGGATTACGTTTGTTGTATAATACACGTCGCTTGAAAATACGCCTAATCACGAGTGACGCGAGAACGAATGGTGTTATTGTATTGGAAAATGAGTGATTGTCTGCTCCTGTAACATCAGCTATGCAACAATGGCGATTACGCAAGAGAGAGATCACTCGATCCGCAGAGCAACAGTCAAACAAAGCTTCATTCATCAACCGAAAGCTCGATTAACTCTAACAAGTGCATAGAAAAAAAACAAGATATAGAAGCAAGAAGCCTCGGTAAAAAGGCCAGTCATATAAATATATATAAGAATTTCCGTCCGAGCTCCCACTCTCTCTCCGCGAAAGAGCAAAGTGTCGACGGCCGGCGCATCGGCGCCAGGCTGCAAAGCGCGCGAGCGAATAGTTTCTTCCGGTCCGTCGGACGAGAAGTTTGCGGCGGCGTCGTCGTCCTACTCTCTTCTCGTCGGCCAACGAAATACCCAGACTCTCTCTCTCTCTCTCTCTCTCTCCCCCGATATTCAGCGCAGAAATACGCGCGTGTGTGTGTTCCCGGGGGCTGCTCTCTCTCTCTCTCTCTCTCTCTCTCTCTCTCTCTCTCTCGCTGCACGGCAAAGCAAATTATTCACACTCAAATGACTCCATTTCAATATCGGGCCGAGCTAGAGAGAGAGAGAGAGAGAGAGAGAGAGAGGGCGAGAGTCGAGGGACAAAAGAAGGGCGAGATGCCTGTCTCCCTCCTGCGTTTGCATTCGCGATGCCTCTGTGGGTGTGTGTGTGTGTGTCTGCAGCAGCCTGCGCGCAGCTCGAGTTTTGTGCGCGCACGCCGGCCTTCTCTCTCTTTTTTTGATCTCTCTATACGTATATATAGCACTGCGTCTCTCTCCGTCTCTCTCTTTTTTCAAGCCGCCGTCGCGTTCTTGTTTTTACATTTTTTTCCTACCCTATTTTTGTCTCTTACCTCGCGACTGTGTGCGTGTGCGTGTATAGCGCGCAACAACCCCCTGTCGACTGTAATGTCAAAGTCACGTAAAACTGCGTCCGCGCATTGTTGTGTGCATCGCGGAAGGGTATGCGTGTATATTCGAGGCGAGATTTAGACGTACATAATAATCCGCGACCGCGTATATTATTTCCCTATATTCGTGTGATAAATCGACATTCGCATACAGCAGCAGCTCTCAATTTTAGGCGAGAGCGCGTAAATTATATATACATCGCGAGCGAAAAATCTATCAACTGATTTATGGAAATGGCCGATAATTCCACTACGTAATTCACTACAGGCGCGAATCGGGTTACACGATCATTTTCATAAATACAAACGCAGAAGTCAATCGAAAGCTCGCTGGACTGCAGCACGCACCGCGGAGTAAGAGAGAGTATAAGTGCACAGCAGCAACGAAAGAGCGAACTCGAGGGGGCGTTTGTGCGGATTCTCCCTTGGCTTGGAATACCGTGCGAGGGAAGGGGGGCTAGCACGGTAAACTGGATTAATCGTCTATGAAGGGGCTAAAACAGCGTCGTCGGATCTTCTCTCTCTCTCTCTCTCTCTCTCTCTCTCTCTCTCTCTCTCTCTCTCTCTCTCTCTCTCTCTCTCTCTCCGTACACACTGCACGCGTGCGCGTGTAATATCCCTTCGGGGAATCCGGAACGCGCTGTTATACGCTCTTTTTATACACGTCATTTTCCGGAAGCTCATTACGGGCGAATCGATCTCGGATTTAGAAAATTTAGAGCCGCTCTCTCGAGGATGATATCGTATATGCGCGTTATAAGTGGAGAAATAACGCGATTGTATAATCAGAATCGACGTACACGATTCATGATTGCGCTTTCATCGCGCACGCTATTTTTCGTTGCTTTTTCCCAAATGGAAAGCCGAATAGAGACTATGAATAATTCATGAGCCGGCGAATCGATAGTTAAGAAACTAAGGCAAAATGCCAAGCGCGAATTTGGACACGGCGGGGAATAAGCATAACTCTTTCGAATTAGACCGAAGCTAAATCAGTTTTACAATCGATTAACCTCACGACGATAGCCTTCGTGTATATCTATACCGGACGATCTAAACGTTCGCTAAGAGAAATAACGATAACTCGAAGAATATCCCACTCGCGCGTACATGCAGTGTCTTATCGGGAGAATCAGCGGCCTTAATCCCGGGATAAGAAAAAATTTAAGAAGACGAAGACGAATCAGTGCGCTCTGCCGCGTTACAATGTCGTAAGTCGCGCGCGCGCGCGTCGGCGACCCAGTAATTGTCACTGGCGCGCGTGACCCGCCTGCGAATCGCGTGCCGCTTTTGCCTCGTGCTATACGCGTTGCACGGGATAGCCCAAGAGAAAGAAAAATAACAAATCGCTTTTCTTGTTTTTTCCCAGTGCATCCTATACAAAATTATCGATTCCATCAACCGAGCCATGAATCAGCAGCAGCTCGATAAGCATCTGAATTGGCCAATATAACCCAAGGAAAAAAAGTCGCATATAAATTTTCCCGCGGTGCGTCGAAAATCAATTTCGCCACTGACGATATGTAGGTAGCTCGCATCAACGCCACTGCATAATTCAACAAAAACTCGCCGAATCTCACCGCAGACGTTTTATTATACACGCACACCGCAGCGAGCGAGCGTAATAACAATGTAGGAGAGCGAGAGAGCCGGAGGCGACGCATCGGTCCCCCGGGTACATAAAGCCGGGCGTTTATTTGGCAACCAGTTGCTCCACTCCTGTATACACGCTGTACTCCCAAAAGGCTACTTCTGCGCGCGCCGCGAATTAGGGAGTAGTATATAGCCGAAAATTGCGCAAACGGCCTGCTTGCGGATACGTGCACGCATGATTTTCGAATTGTCGCCGCCGAGCTCTGACTACTGCAGGCTTATTAAATTCGAAGGATGCACGTCGTGTGATATTCGACATTATTTTTTAACCTTTTTGTGTGGATTTATTTTTCGACGAGTATAATCGTCGTTGGAATGCAAATTGAATTCAATAACGATAAAATGAAAAAATACGGTTGTACGCGAGAAATCGGGCGAAGGATAATGAAGCGGTTACCTCTTTCGGGCCATTCAGTTCTCTCGTCGGCGACGGACGCGCTATATAGGTACGCGCAGAGAGCGAGAGCTGGCGGGACACTCTGTCAGTCAATGTTTGCACGTCTAACCAGGCGTGGCGCCGCTGCCGCCGCCGTCGGCGGAGTTTGCTCGTGATATTAGCGCGCGGCGCGTAGAACACCTCCGCGTCACTCGTTTAATCACTTTCGCTGCCGGCTTTTCCGCTTTTCCGGACGGATTGACTCTCTTTCTTTTCCGATATACTCCGCAGCGCTTGCAAGCTCCCGCGAGCTTTTGTCTGTATAGCTGGCGAGGTTTGATTTTTTTTTAATACAAATTTAAACGCTAAAATTTATCGTATTAGAAAGTAGAACCATAAGTAGAATCGATATAAGCCCGTGAGTTTACGGAAGCGATAAATCGACCTCGGCAAACTTCTTCTTCCCGCTTGCACTTCCGAATCCGGCGGTGTAAACTCGATGAATTAAGCCCTTATAGCTTACACGCCGCGGAACTGACTCGCGCCTACAACATACCAAAGAAAGCCCCGGCGCGTTTCTCCTTGAAATCCCCCGACAGCCGCCCAAGTTTCGCGCACAATCTCGACGAGGGAAATCGCGGAAAGGAAAGTTCTCTCTACTGCACTGCGGGGAGAGAGCCGCACGTAAACGCTGCGCAGCTTAGTGTATACATACCTTACACGCGCAAGGAGGAAAGCTCGAGGGAGAAACTGCTGTACGCCCAGAATTTTCGTATTAATTCCCGAGTATACGTACCTATTATACAATAAATTGCGGAAATCGTGGGGTCGCATGAAATATACACTAGCGGAAAAGTAAAATTATCGCGCGAAAGGAGGTGACGGTGCCAGACGAAGAATTATTATATATACGTATACACGAGGAGGGGGCTCTGGGGAGAGAGGAAGCCGCGGCGAAACTCGCGCAAAAGTACATCGGCTCAAGAGGCCGGAAGTAATCTCGCGCGAGTCTCGTTATATATTTAGTGGGTGCCAGCAGCGCTGGGAGCGAAACTTCATCGTCGTCGCTCGGGCTCTTTTGCCAAGATTTCGGCTCGAGATGCGTGAACGGAAAACTTGCCCCGCTCTCTTGTAATTATCCTGGAAGGGGGATCGCTTTGCGCATTTGCACGGGGTTATCGACTTGCGGACACTGCGTGTATACTCTTGGCTGACTTTCAAACGTGTGCGAATTTAAGCTATACGCGGGCTTAATTGAAGAAAAACGTGTTTACGTCGTCTATGCTTGTAATTTGAAAAGTTGCGCGCTCTCTGTAGAAAAATATACATTCAATCGAAAGTTCCACAACGAATATCATAACGATCCTATTAAAAGTCAGCCGCGGAAGAAATAAGCAAAAGAGCAGCGTTTGCTCGTCGTACAATACGTAAATCGGCTCTTCTCCCTTCACAGACACACTCTACGTCTAGAACGTAGTTTTCAAAGATTACTGTAGTCGTTCGCTCGCTCGTTGCCGCAGCGGCAAAACGGCAGAATTTGATTGAGTCGCGCGCATAAGCAGATTTGCCGCGAAGCTCGCTCGAGCGTTTGTTGGCAAAGCGGATTGGGCGAACGACTCGAATCCGCAAATGGAACGCGCTACAGCGTTGATACTCCGAGAGAGGAAAATTCAGATGAAAAATATACAAGCGACGATAAAAAAAATTGATCGATTTGTTACATTCGATCGAAATAATACTCGTATGAGCCGAAATTCGCTTAATAATCTGCAGAGCCTCGCCCGCCGACGGATGTATAATTGCGTGTACCTATAATACGCGCGCACACGCGCAGCTGCTTACGTATTCGGATGTACGGGCACGGCTCGTTGCGCCGACGTTAATGGAGTTTCCGATATTTCCTTTCGCGCTTTAGCGCAGTCGATTTCCCGCCCACCCATTTCGCTTCTAATTGCCGCCGCTGTGCTTCGGTTATACGCGTATAATACGCCCCGAGTGATTCTTTTTTTGTAATTAATTTCTGTAGCCGCTCTCTATACTCGATTCGTTATTCGAAAATTCGAACGAACGCGAGGGTCATCCCCCGTCAGCTGTCCTCTATACACTCTCGTCCAATGAAACCGGAGGCATGGCCGCGGCTGGCTACACATACCTGTCCTTATATGAAACTACTCGTACACGATCAAAAATCCCTGCATCGGAGGTGTCATAGCGGAAGAACCGAGGGGTTGTCTCTCGGCACTATTTCTCTCTCTCTCTCTCTCTCTCTCTCGAGCTTCACCCCGCCGCGAGAGCGCATTCAACTGTCGCCGAGGCATTATACGTCATTAGCAGTCTAGCGCGGCGGCGGCGACTGGCACAATGGACGAGCGTTTTGTACGACGCGTGAATGACATCACAGATGCGCGAGAGATTTGTACGCGCGGGGATGCGCTTCGCTGACTATACTATACGCCGCTGCCTAGAACTGCGCGGAGCATCAGTATGGATGAGTTTCTGGCTTTTTGTCGCGCACGGCTCTCGCTGACGGCCTGTTTAGTGAGTTTTCATGCGTGTGCGCGGCCTTGTTGGCTCTATATGAATAATCGAGGGTTATCGCGTTGCATGACGACGACGACTGTGCTGATGCTGTTTGGGATTCTGGTTTGGGATTCTTTTTTTTCGCGTTTCGACTGTATACTGTATAAGGTACTTGCATATACGTTACGATTTTGACGAAAACGTTATACGTGTATACAGGAGAAGACATCGCTTAATTCTCTCTTGAAAAAGACCCTCGGCGAGCGGGACGTAAATCATGAATTACCCATAATCCGCGTAAAATTCGTTCGCACGAGTCTCTCTCTATACTCAGCCGAGTGTGGCGCTTCTCTCGCGTCGACCTGAGAGCGCGAGCCCCTCTAACATCTGTATCATCGCCGGTGCCTATGGCTTTCGACACGCAAGAGTCAGCCGCGTGACTGATGACCTCTTCTTTCTCCTTTTTTACCGGGCTCTGCTTAGCCACGCTGTTTATGGAGTTGGGCTGGTTCATATAGCTGTGCGCTCGGGGAAGGTTTACACGCAGATACTCGAGAGGCTTTATTCGCCGTGTAAATCGATTCGATGCGCTGCTTGACTTTTTGCGCGGATAACGATGCAGAGGTGCGAGAAAGGCGGGATTTAGTTATAGAGTTTGTTTTTCTTCGAGGAGTTTCAGTTTCTATACGCGATCGATGAATAATCGTCAGGTCGCATGATTATGTAGGTCTAAGGTCAGAAGTCCTGAGAAGTATGACAAGCTAGAATGCGGTCGAAAGCTATCATTATGTCGACGAGCTCGTCTCTGCACAATGCAGCTGTTCCGACGTTTACAGTCAAGTGCTGCAGGAGAGCCATTATTAATTCTAATACGAAGCCGTTGTATTAAGGTTAGCATTAATATAGACTCGTCTGAGCATTGATTTTACCGGATTTTCGACAATTTCATAATATAGCTAAACTATCCAGCACAAATGCGCGACCTGAAGCTTCGCTTCGACAAAGCTTACATATTAAATGGGCCACTCGTCGTATAACCTCAGTTACATATACGCTCTCCACATAAAATACGAAACAATATGTGCCTTGGCAACTGCAACCACGTGCCCTCGTATAGACACACACACGATACACTTTATGATGTATGCATATATATATATATATATATATATATATATATATATATATATATATATATATATATATATATATATAATATATATATATATATATATATATATATATATATATATATATATATATATATATATATATATATATATATATATACACTATATATACACGCATAGGAGAGTGAGCCGCATGATACTTAGGCACACAAGAGCGAGCAACTGCTCTACTTTTCTCTCTCGTCTGGGCATTTAGTGGCCCTCGAGATACGTGTGCCGCGATGAAAAGTATGTGCTCGCGATTCGACGGACGCACAGCGAAGGGCTCGCCTTTCACGCTGTTGAGGTGAGCGAGCATGTGGCTCGTTTTCGTTCTAAATGCTCCGATTGTTGGCTGTAAACGGCGTATGGCAGATCGAATCGATCGAACGATTAACGATTTCGAGAGACTATCTGGGTTGAATTTTTAGTTTTTGACGTAATGTGAAGATTTTATGAACCTCAATAATTGTGATTCTTAATCGGTTTGCACTTAGAAAAAAAAAACAAGTACACTGTACGAAACCCTCATTACGAAGTCACAAAGCCCAAGCCCAAAACGAAAGCTCTCAACACCTTTAAAAAATAATAATGCCGCGCCGCGCAGCATCGTTTTTCTCAAGATCTCTCAAGAGCGGATCATTGTTTTCTCACTTTCTCCCTCCCTTTCCCCCGTATATTCTTTCATCGCGGTTATAGTTCTCCCCTTTTTTTTCGCGCAGCGCATTGTTTCGCCGTATATAGTCTCTCGACTTATCGCGGCGGCATGAAGTCTCTCGGACGACGACTCTCTCGACTCTCTCTCTCTCTCGAGTGCGCGTCGTTATTTTTTTAGCGAGCGCCTTTTATCCGCGCTCGCCGCCCTGTGTGTTTGGTTGCGCCCCGAGTAGACGTGTATAATACGCGGCTCTGCGGAACGGTTAAACGACGCTTTGTGTACTTATATATACGTGTGTACTCGTATACTCTCTGATGATGACGGGAAATGAGCGGCTATGCACGCGTCGTTTATCCTTCATTTTGCTTTATACGATTATTTTTCTGTTGCTATATAGGGACGATTTTTCTTTAGTACACAATACCATTGCGGCATCCTTTTTGCAAACGAAAAAAAATTCAGAACCCCCTACCCACGCATACGCGAACGTCGCGTGGCAGCGCATCGCGGAGTACATATATATACACGGCTCGCGCTCAGCCGTATAGCTATATATATATATATATATATATATATATATATATATATATATATATATATATATATATATATAGGGAAAGAGAGAAGAGAGATAGCAGAGCATAGCGCAGCAGCCGCAGCCGGCGCCGCCATCACGCTCGAGCGAACTCGCGCCGCGGTTGGTCGATGTAACAGGACGGAACGAGGGCGAGCCGCCGCCGGGGGAGGGGACTATATACGCGCTCGGGGATTATTATATACGAGAGCGGCCCAAAGCGACTATCTCTTCTGCGCCTTTATATATATATATATATATATATATATATATATATATATATATATATATATATATATATATATATATATATATATATATATATATATATATATATATATATATATGTATACACACACACAGTTCGCGCCGGATGGACCACCAACTGCAGCGGCGGAGCGAGTTTAACTATTGGGAAAAATTTGGAGCGACGCGCCGAGCCGCAGCACGCGGTAATACGCGGATTAGAGCCGAATTGATAATACACGATTTGCACATATAGATCATAGTGTATGTAGTATGTCTTTCATT